>NC_091211.1:14315513-14653013 GCF_040958095.1 Procambarus clarkii
TCATATGTCTTTTCTTGGATCTAAATAATCCGAAACCTCGCTCTATGTTTTGAAGTTAAAATCCTTAAATATGGTAAAATAGTGACTTTTTTGACGTTTTTCATGTGGTTTGATTATACGTAAATATTTTCATTTTTACCAATATTTCGATACTATTTAATGTAGAATCACGATATGTGATTTGGCTTTTAAATCTCAGAATTTCGCCTAATATTGCATTTTAAGCAAGTTTTCTTGCATTTTGTTTCGTACGAAAAATCATCGAATTTAGCAATATTTTGACGTTTATCATCCCCCTTTTCCTTCATATGATTTAAACAAAATATCATCGAATTAGGCAATATTTTGCAGTTTTTTCACGTTTTTGTGAATTTTCAGTCTATGGGTATTAATTCATTATATATACGATAAAAATGATGCAAACACATAATTGATAAGATAATAACCTTAAATACTTCATTTTCAACCATCTATTTTTTTCTCGTTAAAATACTGAGTAAGATATTGAAAAGGGGAGAAGTTCGGTTTTTATTGCATATATCGACGTTTCAGCCGGAATAGAGATGTTTTCGTGTACATCTTCCGTCGGTAATATAAACGGAAAATCAGGAATATTTTAGTTAATTTTAATGAAAACACATTGGTTTTATCATTTGTATTGGAAACAACATTGTCATAAGTCTTTTCTTGGATCTAAATAATCCGGAACCTCGCTCTATGTTTTGAAGTTAAAAATCCTTAAATATGGTAAAATAGTGACTTTTTTGACGTTTTTCATGTGGTTTGATAATACGTAAATATATTCATTTTTACCAATATTTCGATACTATTTCATGTAGTATCACGATATGTGATTTGGCCTTCAAATCTCAAAATGTCGCATAATATTGCATTTTAAGCAAGTGTTCTTGCATTTTGTTTCGTACTAAAAATCATCGAATTTAGCAATATTTTGACGTTTATCATCCCCTTTTCCTCTGTGTGATTTAAACAAAATATAATCGAATTAGGCAATATTTTGCCGTTTTTCCACGTTTTTGTGAATTTTCAGTTTATGGGTTTTCATTATATATACGATAATAATGATGCAAACACATAATTGATTAGATAATAACCTTAAATACTTCATTTTCAACCATCTATTTGTTTCACGTTAAAATACTGAGTAAGATTTTGAAAAGGGGAAAAGTTCGGTTTTTATTGCATATATCGACGTTTCAGCCGGATTAGAGCGGTTTTACGTGCACATCTTCCATCGATAATATAAACGGAAAATCAACATTTTAGTTCATTCTAATGAAAACACATTGTTTTTTATCATTTGTATGGGAAACAACATTGTCATATGTCTTTTCTTGGATCTAAATAATACGAAACCTCGCTCTATGATTTGAAATTAAAATCCTCTAATATGGTAAAATAGTGACTTTTTTCACGTTTTTCATGTAGTTTGATAATACGTAAATATATTCATTTTTACCAATATTTCGATACTATTTCATGTAGTATCACGATATGTGATTTGGCCTTCAAATCTCAGAATGTCGCATAATATTGCATTTTAAGCAAGTTTTCTTGCATTTTGTTTCGTACTAAAAATCATCGAATTTAGCAATATTTTGACGTTTACCATCCCCTTTTCCCCTGTGTGATTTAAACAAAATATCATCGAATTAGGCAATATTTTGCCGTTTTTCCTTGTTTTTGTGAATTTTCAGTCTATGGTATATTCATTATATATACGATAAAAATGATGCAAACACATAATTTATTAGATAATAACCTTAAATACTTCATTTTCAATCATCTATTTGTTTCTCGTTAAAATATTGAAATATTGAAAGATTAATTGTAAGATATAGAAAAGGGGAGAAGTTCTGTTTTTATTGCATATATCGACGTTTCAGCCGGAATAGAGATGTTTTCGTGTACATCTTCCGTCGGTAATATAAACGGAAAATCAGGAATATTTTAGTTAATTTTAATGAAAACACATTGGTTTTATCATTTGTATTGGAAACAACATTGTCATATGTCTTTTCTTGGATCTAAATAATCCGAAACCTCGCTCTATGTTTTGAAGTTAAAAATCCTTAAATATGGTAAAATAGTGACTTTTTTGACGTTTTTCATGTAGTTTGATAATACGTAAATATATTCATTTTTACCAATATTTCGATACTATTTCATGTAGTGTCACGATATGTGATTTGGCCTTCATATCTCAGAATTTCGCATAATATTGCATTTTAAGCAAGTTTTCTTGCATTTTGTTTCGTACGAAAAATCATCGAATTTAGCAATATTTTGACGTTTACCATCCCCTTTTCCTCTGTGTGATTTAAACAAAATATCATCGAATTAGGCAATATTTTGCCGTTTTTCCTTTTTTTTGTGAATTTTCAGTCTATGGAATATTCATTATATATACGATAAAAATGATGCAAACACATAATTTATTAGATAATAACCTTAAATACTTCATTTTCAATCATCTATTTGTTTCTCGTTAAAATATTGAAATATTGAAAGATTAATTGTAAGATATTGAAAAGGGGAGAAGTTCTGTTTTTATTGCATATATCGACGTTTCAGCCGGAATAGCGATGTTTTCGTGTACATCTTCCGTCGGTAATATAAACGGAAAATCAGGAACATTTTAGTTAATTCTAATGAAAACACATTGGTTTTATCATTTGTATTGTAAACAACATTGTCATATGTCTTTTCTTGGATCTAAATAATCCGAAACCTCGCTCTATGTTTTGAAGTTAAAATCCTTAAATATGGTAAAATATTGACTTTTTTGACGTTTTTCATGTAGTTTGATAATACATAAATATATTCATTTTTACCAATATTTCGATACTATTTCATGTAGTATCACGATATGTGATTTGGCTTTTAAATCTCAGAATTTCGCCTAATATTGCATTTTAAGCAAGTTTTCTTGCATTTTGTTTCGTACGAAAAATCATCGAATTTAGCAATATTTTGACGTTTATCATCCCCCTTTTCCTTCATATGATTTAAACAAAATATCATCGAATTAGGCAATATTTTGCAGTTTTTCCACGTTTTTGTGAATTTTCAGTCTATGGGTATTAATTCATTATATATACGATAAAAATGATGCAAACACATAATTGATTAGATAATAACCTTAAATACTTCATTTTCATCCATCTATTTGTTTCTCGTTAAAATACTGAGTAAGATATTGAAAAGGGGAGAAGTTCGGTTTTTATTGCATATATCGACGTTTCAGCCGGATTAGAGCGGTTTAACGTGTACATCTTTCATCGGTAATATAAACGGAAAATCAACAACATTTTAGTTCATTCTAATGAAAACACATTGTTTTTTATCATTTGTATTGGAAACAACATTGTCATATGTCTTTTCTTGGATCTAAATAATACGAAACCTCGCTCTATGATTTGAAAATAAAATCCTCAATTATGGTAAAATAGTGACCTCTTCACGTTAATCATGTAATTTGATATTACGTAAATATATTCATTTTTACCAATATTTCGATACTACTTCATGTAGTATCACGATATGTGATTTGGCCTTCAAATCTCAGAATGTCGCTTAATATTGAATTTTAGTCAAGTTTTCTTGCATTTTGTTTCGTAAGGAAAATCATCGAATTTAGCAATATTTTGACGTTTATCATCCCCTTTTCCTCTGTGTGATTTAAACAAAATATAATCGAATTAGGCAATATTTTGCCGTTTTTCCACGTTTTTGTGATTTTTCAATTTATGGGTTTTCATTATATATACGATAAAAATGATGCAAACACATAATTGATTAGATAATAACCTTAAATACTTCATTTTCAACCATCTATTTGTTTCTCGTTAAAATACTGAGTAAGATATTGAAAAGGGGAGAAGTTCGGTTTTTATTGCATATATCGACGTTTCAGCCGGATTAGAGCGGTTTTACGTGTACATCTTTCATCGGTAATATAAATGGAAAATCAACAACATTTTAGTTCATTCTAATGAAAACACATTGTTTTTTATAATTTGTATTGGAAACAACATTGTCATATGTCTTTTCTTGGATCTAAATAATACGAAACCTCGCTCTATGATTTGAAGTTAAAATCCTCATATATGAAAAAATAGTGACTTTTTCACTTTAATCATGTACTTTGATATTACGTAAATATATTCATTTTTACCAATATTTCGATACTATTTCATGTAGTATCACGATATGTGATTTGGCCTTCAAATCTCAAAATGTCGCATAATATTGCATTTTAAGCAAGTTTTCTTGCATTTTGTTTCGTACTAAAAATCATCGAATTTAGCAATATTTTGACGTTTACCATCCCCTTTTCCTCTGTGTGATTTAAACAAAATATCATCGAATTAGGCAATATTTTGCCGTTTTTCCTTGTTTTTGTGAATTTTCAGTCTATGGTATATTCATTATATATACGATAAAAATGATGCAAACACATAATTTATTAAATAATAACCTTAAATACTTTATTTTCAATCATCTATTTGTTTCTCGTTAAAATATTGAAATGTTAAAAGATTTATTGTAAGATATTGAAAAGGGGAGAAGTTCTGTTTTTATTGCATATATCGTCGTTTCAGCCGGAATAGATATGTTTTCGTGTACATCTTCCGTCGGCAATATAAACGGAAAATCAGGAATGTTTCAGTTAATTTTAATGAAAACACATTGGTTTTATCATTTGTATTGGAAACAACATTGTCATATGTCTTTTCTTGGATCTAAATAATCCGAAACCTCGCTCTATGTTTTGAAGTTAAAAATCCTTAAATATGGTAAAATAGTGACTTTTTTGACGTTTTTCATGTAGTTTGATAATACGTAAATATATTCATTTTTACCAATATTTCGATACTATTTCATGTAGTATCACGATATGTGATTTGGCCTTCAAATCTCAGAATGATGCATAATATTGAATTTTAGTCAAGTTTTCTTGCATTTTGTTTCGTAAGAAAAATCATCGAATTTAGCAATATTTTGACGTTTATCATCCCCTTTTCCTCTGTGTGATTTAAACAAAATATAATCGAATTAGGCAATATTTTGCCGTTTTTCAACGTTTTTGTGAATTTTCAGTTTATGTGTTTTCATTATATATACGATAAAAATGATGCAAACACATAATTGATTAGATAATAACCTTAAATACTTCATTTTCAACCATCTATTTGTTTCTCGTTAAAATACTGAGTAAGATATTGAAAAGGGGAGAAGTTCGGTTTTTATTGCATATATCGACGTTTCAGCCGGATTAGAGCGGTTTAACGTGTACATCTTTCATCGGGAATATAAACGGAAAATCAACAACATTTTAGTTCATTCTAATGAAAACACATTGTTTTTTATCATTTGTATTGGAAACAACATTGTCATATGTCTTTTCTTGGATCTAAATAATACGAAACCTCGCTCTATGATTTGAAAATAAAATCCTCAAATATGGTAAAATAGTGACCTCTTCACGTTAATCATGTAATTTGATAATACGTAAATATATTCATTTTTACCAATATTTCGATACTACTTCATGTAGTATCACGATATGTGATTTGGCCTTCAAATCTCAGAATGATGCATAATATTGAATTTTAGTCAAGTTTTCTTGCATTTTGTTTCGTAAGAAAAATCATCGAATTTAGCAATATTTTGACGTTTATCATCCCCTTTTCCTCTGTGTGATTTAAACAAAATATAATCGAATTAGGCAATATTTTGCCGTTTTTCAACGTTTTTGTGAATTTTCAGTTTATGTGTTTTCATTATATATACGATAAAAATGATGCAAACACATAATTGATTAGATAATAACCTTAAATACTTCATTTTCAACCATCTATTTGTTTCACGTTAAAATACTGAGTAAGATTTTGAAAAGGGGAAAAGTTCGGTTTTTATTGCATATATCGACGTTTCAGCCGGATTAGAGCGGTTTTACGTGCACATCTTCCATCGATAATATAAACGGAAAATCAACATTTTAGTTCATTCTAATGAAAACACATTGTTTTTTATCATTTGTATGGGAAACAACATTGTCATATGTCTTTTCTTGGATCTAAATAATACGAAACCTCGCTCTATGATTTGAAATTAAAATCCTCAAATATGGTAAAATAGTGACTTTTTTCACGTTTTTCATGTAGTTTGATAATACGTAAATATATTCATTTTTACCAATATTTCGATACTATTTCATGTAGTATCACGATATGTGATTTGGCCTTCAAATCTCAGAATGTCGCATAATATTGCATTTTAAGCAAGTTTTCTTGCATTTTGTTTCGTACTAAAAATCATCGAATTTAGCAATATTTTGACGTTTACCATCCCCTTTTCCCCTGTGTGATTTAAACAAAATATCATCGAATTAGGCAATATTTTGCCGTTTTTCCTTGTTTTTGTGAATTTTCAGTCTATGGTATATTCATTATATATACGATAAAAATGATGCAAACACATAATTTATTAGATAATAACCTTAAATACTTCATTTTCAATCATCTATTTGTTTCTCGTTAAAATATTGAAATATTGAAAGATTAATTGTAAGATATAAAAAAGGGGAGAAGTTCTGTTTTTATTGCATATATCGACGTTTCAGCCGGAATAGAGATGTTTTCGTGTACATCTTCCGTCGGTAATATAAACGGAAAATCAGGAATATTTTAGTTAATTTTAATGAAAACACATTGGTTTTATCATTTGTATTGGAAACAACATTGTCATATGTCTTTTCTTGGATCTAAATAATCCGAAACCTCGCTCTATGTTTTGAAGTTAAAAATCCTTAAATATGGTAAAATAGTGACTTTTTTGACGTTTTTCATGTAGTTTGATAATACGTAAATATATTCATTTTTACCAATATTTCGATACTATTTCATGTAGTGTCACGATATGTGATTTGGCCTTCAAATCTCAGAATTTCGCATAATATTGCATTTTAAGCAAGTTTTCTTGCATTTTGTTTCGTACGAAAAATCATCGAATTTAGCAATATTTTGACGTTTACCATCCCCTTTTCCTCTGTGTGATTTAAACAAAATATCATCGAATTAGGCAATATTTTGCCGTTTTTCCTTGTTTTTGTGAATTTTCAGTCTATGGTATATTCATTATATATACGATAAAAATGATGCAAACACATAATTTATTAGATAATAACCTTAAATACTTCATTTTCAATCATCTATTTGTTTCTCGTTAAAATATTGAAATATTGAAAGATTAATTGTAAGATATTGAAAAGGGGAGAAGTTCTGTTTTTATTGCATATATCGACGTTTCAGCCGGAATAGCGATGTTTTCGTGTACATCTTCCGTCGGTAATATAAACGGAAAATCAGGAACATTTTAGTTAATTCTAATGAAAACACATTGGTTTTATCATTTGTATTGTAAACAACATTGTCATATGTCTTTTCTTGGATCTAAATAATACGAAACCTCGCTCTATGTTTTGAAGTTAAAATCCTTAAATATGGTAAAATATTGACTTTTTTGACGTTTTTCATGTAGTTTGATAATACGTAAATATATTCATTTTTACCAATATTTCGATACTATTTCATGTAGTATCACGATATGTGATTTGGCTTTTAAATCTCAGAATTTCGCCTAATATTGCATTTTAAGCAAGTTTTCTTGCATTTTGTTTCGTACGAAAAATCATCGAATTTAGCAATATTTTGACGTTTATCATCCCCCTTTTCCTTCATATGATTTAAACAAAATATCATCGAATTAGGCAATATTTTGCAGTTTTTCCACGTTTTTGTGAATTTTCAGTCTATGGGTATTAATTCATTATATATACGATAAAAATGATGCAAACACATAATTGATTAGATAATAACCTTAAATACTTCATTTTCAACCATCTATTTGTTTCTCGTTAAAATACTGAGTAAGATATTGAAAAGGGGAGAAGTTCGGTTTTTATTGCATATATCGACGTTTCAGCCGGATTAGAGCGGTTTAACGTGTACATCTTTCATCGGTAATATAAACGGAAAATCAACAACATTTTAGTTCATTCTAATGAAAACACATTGTTTTTTATCATTTGTATTGGAAACAACATTGTCATATGTCTTTTCTTGGATCTAAATAATTCGAAACCTCGCTCTATGATTTGAAGTTAAAATCCTCAAATATGGTAAAATAGTGACCTCTTCACGTTAATCATGTAATTTGATATTACGTAAATATATTCATTTTTACCAATATTTCGATACTACTTCATGTAGTATCACGATATGTGATTTGGCCTTCAAATCTCAGAATGTCGCTTAATATTGAATTTTAGTCAAGTTTTCTTGCATTTTGTTTCGTAAGGAAAATCATCGAATTTAGCAATATTTTGACGTTTATCATCCCCTTTTCCTCTGTGTGATTTAAACAAAATATAATCGAATTAGGCAATATTTTGCCGTTTTTCCACGTTTTTGTGAATTTTCAGTTTATGGGTTTTCATTATATATACGATAATAATGATGCAAACACATAATTGATTAGATAATAACCTTAAATACTTCATTTTCAACCATCTATTTGTTTCACGTTAAAATACTGAGTAAGATATTGAAAAGGGGAGAAGTTCGGTTTTTATTGCATATATCGACGTTTCAGCCGGATTTGAGCGGTTTAACGTGTACATCTTTCATCGGTAATATAAACGGAAAATCAACAACATTTTAGTTCATTCTAATGAAAACACATTGTTTTTTATCATTTGTATTGGAAACAACATTGTCATATGTCTTTTCTTGGATCTAAATAATACGAAACCTCGCTCTATGATTTGAAAATAAAATCCTCAAATATGGTAAAATAGTGACCTCTTCACGTTAATCATGTAATTTGATATTACGTAAATATATTCATTTTTACCAATATTTCGATACTACTTCATGTAGTATCACGATATGTGATTTGGCCTTCAAATCTCAGAATGTCGCTTAATATTGAATTTTAGTCAAGTTTTCTTGCATTTTGTTTCGTAAGGAAAATCATCGAATTTAGCAATATTTTGACGTTTATCATCCCCTTTTCCTCTGTGTGATTTAAACAAAATATAATCGAATTAGGCAATATTTTGCCGTTTTTCCACGTTTTTGTGAATTTTCAATTTATGGGTTTTCATTATATATACGATAAAAATGATGCAAACACATAATTGATTAGATAATAACCTTAAATACTTCATTTTCAACCATCTATTTGTTTCTCGTTAAAATACTGAGTAAGATATTGAAAAGGGGAGAAGTTCGGTTTTTATTGCATATATCGACGTTTCAGCCGGATTAGAGCGGTTTTACGTGTACATCTTTCATCGGTAATATAAATGGAAAATCAACAACATTTTAGTTCATTCTAATGAAAACACATTGTTTTTTATAATTTGTATTGGAAACAACATTGTCATATGTCTTTTCTTGGATCTAAATAATACGAAACCTCGCTCTATGATTTGAAGTTAAAATCCTCATATATGAAAAAATAGTGACTTTTTCACGTTAATCATGTACTTTGATATTACGTAAATATATTCATTTTTACCAATATTTCGATACTATTTCATGTAGTATCACGATATGTGATTTGGCCTTCAAATCTCAAAATGTCGCATAATATTGCATTTTAAGCAAGTTTTCTTGCATTTTGTTTCGTACTAAAAATCATCGAATTTAGCAATATTTTGACGTTTACCATCCCCTTTTCCTCTGTGTGATTTAAACAAAATATCATCGAATTAGGCAATATTTTGCCGTTTTTCCTTGTTTTTGTGAATTTTCAGTCTATGGTATATTCATTATATATACGATAAAAATGATGCAAACACATAATTTATTAAATAATAACCTTAAATACTTTATTTTCAATCATCTATTTGTTTCTCGTTAAAATATTGAAATGTTGAAAGATTTATTGTAAGATATTGAAAAGGGGAGAAGTTCTGTTTTTATTGCATATATCGTCGTTTCAGCCGGAATAGATATGTTTTCGTGTACATCTTCCGTCGGTAATATAAACGGAAAATCAGGAATGTTTCAGTTAATTTTAATGAAAACACATTGGTTTTATCATTTGTATTGGAAACAACATTGTCATATGTCTTTTCTTGGATCTAAATAATCCGAAACCTCGCTCTATGTTTTGAAGTTAAAAATCCTTAAATATGGTAAAATAGTGACTTTTTTGACGTTTTTCATGTAGTTTGATAATACGTAAATATATTCATTTTTACCAATATTTCGATACTATTTCATGTTGTATCACGATATGTGATTTGGCCTTCAAATCTCAGAATGTCGCATAATATTGAATTTTAGTCAAGTTTTCTTGCATTTTGTTTCGTAAGAAAAATCATCGAATTTAGCAATATTTTGACGTTTATCATCCCCTTTTCCTCTGTGTGATTTAAACAAAATATAATCGAATTAGGCAATATTTTGCCGTTTTTCAACGTTTTTGTGAATTTTCAGTTTATGTGTTTTCATTATATATACGATAAAAATGATGCAAACACATAATTGATTAGATAATAACCTTAAATACTTCATTTTCAACCATCTATTTGTTTCTCGTTAAAATACTGAGTAAGATATTGAAAAGGGGAGAAGTTCGGTTTTTATTGCATATATCGACGTTTCAGCCGGATTAGAGCGGTTTAACGTGTACATCTTTCATCGGGAATATAAACGGAAAATCAACAACATTTTAGTTCATTCTAATGAAAACACATTGTTTTTTATCATTTGTATTGGAAACAACATTGTCATATGTCTTTTCTTGGATCTAAATAATACGAAACCTCGCTCTATGATTTGAAAATAAAATCCTCAAATATGGTAAAATAGTGACCTCTTCACGTTAATCATGTAATTTGATATTACGTAAATATATTCATTTTTACCAATATTTCGATACTACTTCATGTAGTATCACGATATGTGATTTGGCCTTCAAATCTCAGAATGTCGCTTAATATTGAATTTTAGTCAAGTTTTCTTGCATTTTGTTTCGTAAGAAAAATCATCGAATTTAGCAATATTTTGACGTTTATCATCCCCTTTTCCTCTGTGTGATTTAAACAAAATATAATCGAATTAGGCAATATTTTGCCGTTTTTCCACGTTTTTGTGAATTTTCAGTTTATGGGTTTTCATTATATATACGATAATAATGATGCAAACACATAATTGATTAGATAATAACCTTAAATACTTCATTTTCAACCATCTATTTGTTTCACGTTAAAATACTGAGTAAGATTTTGAAAAGGGGAAAAGTTCGGTTTTTATTGCATATATCGACGTTTCAGCCGGATTAGAGCGGTTTTACGTGCACATCTTCCATCGATAATATAAACGGAAAATCAACATTTTAGTTCATTCTAATGAAAACACATTGTTTTTTATCATTTGTATGGGAAACAACATTGTCATATGTCTTTTCTTGGATCTAAATAATACGAAACCTCGCTCTATGATTTGAAATTAAAATCCTCAAATATGGTAAAATAGTGACTTTTTCACGTTTTTCATGTAGTTTAATAATACGTAAATATATTCATTTTTACCAATATTTCGATACTATTTCATGTAGTATCACGATATGTGATTTGGCCTTCAAATCTCAGAATGTCGCATAATATTGCATTTTAAGCAAGTTTTCTTGCATTTTGTTTCGTACGAAAAATCATCGAATTTAGCAATATTTTGACGTTTACCATCCCCTTTTCCTCTGTGTGATTTAAACAAAATATCATCGAATTAGGCAATATTTTGCCGTTTTTCCTTGTTTTTGTGAATTTTCAGTCTATGGTATATTCATTATATATACGATAAAAATGATGCAAACACATAATTTATTAGATAATAACCTTAAATACTTCATTTTCAATCATCTATTTGTTTCTCGTTAAAATATTGAAATATTGAAAGATTAATTGTAAGATATTGAAAAGGGGAGAAGTTCTGTTTTTATTGCATATATCGACGTTTCAGCCGGAATAGCGATGTTTTCGTGTACATCTTCCGTCGGTAATATAAACGGAAAATCAGGAACATTTTAGTTAATTCTAATGAAAACACATTGGTTTTATCATTTGTATTGTAAACAACATTGTCATATGTCTTTTCTTGGATCTAAATAATCCGAAACCTCGCTCTATGTTTTGAAGTTAAAATCCTTAAATATGGTAAAATATTGACTTTTTTGACGTTTTTCATGTAGTTTGATAATACGTAAATATATTCATTTTTACCAATATTTCGATACTATTTCATGTAGTATCACGATATGTGATTTGGCTTTTAAATCTCAGAATTTCGCCTAATATTGCATTTTAAGCAAGTTTTCTTGCATTTTGTTTCGTACGAAAAATCATCGAATTTAGCAATATTTTGACGTTTATCATCCCCCTTTTCCTTCATATGATTTAAACAAAATATCATCGAATTAGGCAATATTTTGCAGTTTTTCCACGTTTTTGTGAATTTTAAGTCTATGGGTATTAATTCATTATATATACGATAAAAATGATGCAAACACATAATTGATTAGATAATAACCTTAAATACTTCATTTTCAACCATCTATTTGTTTCTCGTTAAAATACTGAGTAAGATATTGAAAAGGGGAGAAGTTCGGTTTTTATTGCATATATCGACGTTTCAGCCGGATTAGAGCGGTTTAACGTGTACATCTTTCATCGGTAATATAAACGGAAAATCAACAACATTTTAGTTCATTCTAATGAAAACACATTGTTTTTTATCATTTGTATTGGAAACAACATTGTCATATGTCTTTTCTTGGATCTAAATAATACGAAACCTCGCTCTATGATTTGAAGTTAAAATCCTCAAATATGGTAAAATAGTGACCTCTTCACGTTAATCATGTAATTTGATATTACGTAAATATATTCATTTTTACCAATATTTCGATACTACTTCATGTAGTATCACGATATGTGATTTGGCCTTCAAATCTCAGAATGTCGCTTAATATTGAATTTTAGTCAAGTTTTCTTGCATTTTGTTTCGTAAGGAAAATCATCGAATTTAGCAATATTTTGACGTTTATCATCCCCTTTTCCTCTGTGTGATTTAAACAAAATATAATCGAATTAGGCAATATTTTGCCGTTTTTCCACGTTTTTGTGAATTTTCAGTTTATGGGTTTTCATTATATATACGATAATAATGATGCAAACACATAATTGAATAGATAATAACCTTAAATACTTCATTTTCAACCATCTATTTGTTTCACGTTAAAATACTGAGTAAGATATTGAAAAGGGGAGAAGTTCGGTTTTTATTGCATATATCGACGTTTCAGCCGGATTAGAGCGGTTTAACGTGTACATCTTTCATCGGTAATATAAACGGAAAATCAACAACATTTTAGTTCATTCTAATGAAAACACATTGTTTTTTATCATTTGTATTGGAAACAACATTGTCATATGTCTTTTCTTGGATCTAAATAATACGAAACCTCGCTCTATGATTTGAAAATAAAATCCTCAAATATGGTAAAATAGTGACCTCTTCACGTTAATCATGTAATTTGATATTACGTAAATATATTCATTTTTACCAATATTTCGATACTACTTCATGTAGTATCACGATATGTGATTTGGCCTTCAAATCTCAGAATGTCGCTTAATATTGAATTTTAGTCAAGTTTTCTTGCATTTTGTTTCGTAAGAAAAATCATCGAATTTAGCAATATTTTGACGTTTATCATCCCCTTTTCCTCTGTGTGATTTAAACAAAATATAATCGAATTAGGCAATATTTTGCCGTTTTTCCTTGTTTTTGTGAATTTTCAGTCTATGGTATATTCATTATATATACGATAAAAATGATGCAAACACATAATTTATTAGATAATAACCTTAAATACTTCATTTTCAATCATCTATTTGTTTCTCGTTAAAATATTGAAATATTGAAAGATTAATTGTAAGATATTGAAAAGGGGAGAAGTTCTGTTTTTATTGCATATATCGACGTTTCAGCCGGAATAGAGATGTTTTCGTGTACATCTTCCGTCGGTAATATAAACGGAAAATCAGGAATATTTTAGTTAATTTTAATGAAAACACATTGGTTTTATCATTTGTATTGGAAACAACATTGTCATATGTCTTTTCTTGGATCTAAATAATCCGAAACCTCGCTCTATGTTTTGAAGTTAAAAATCCTTAAATATGGTAAAATAGTGACTTTTTTGACGTTTTTCATGTAGTTTGATAATACGTAAATATATTCATTTTTACCAATATTTCGATACTATTTCATGTAGTGTCACGATATGTGATTTGGCCTTCAAATCTCAGAATTTCGCATAATATTGCATTTTAAGCAAGTTTTCTTGCATTTTGTTTCGTACGAAAAATCATCGAATTTAGCAATATTTTGACGTTTACCATCCCCTTTTCCTCTGTGTGATTTAAACAAAATATCATCGAATTAGGCAATATTTTGCCGTTTTTCCTTGTTTTTGTGAATTTTCAGTCTATGGTATATTCATTATATATACGATAAAAATGATGCAAACACATAATTTATTAGATAATAACCTTAAATACTTCATTTTCAATCATCTATTTGTTTCTCGTTAAAATATTGAAATATTGAAAGATTAATTGTAAGATATTGAAAAGGGGAGAAGTTCTGTTTTTATTGCATATATCGACGTTTCAGCCGGAATAGCGATGTTTTCGTGTACATCTTCCGTCGGTAATATAAACGGAAAATCAGGAACATTTTAGTTAATTCTAATGAAAACACATTGGTTTTATCATTTGTATTGTAAACAACATTGTCATATGTCTTTTCTTGGATCTAAATAATCCGAAACCTCGCTCTATGTTTTGAAGTTAAAATCCTTAAATATGGTAAAATATTGACTTTTTTGACGTTTTTCATGTAGTTTGATAATACGTAAATATATTCATTTTTACCAATATTTCGATACTATTTCATGTAGTATCACGATATGTGATTTGGCTTTTAAATCTCAGAATTTCGCCTAATATTGCATTTTAAGCAAGTTTTCTTGCATTTTGTTTCGTACGAAAAATCATCGAATTTAGCAATATTTTGACGTTTATCATCCCCCTTTTCCTTCATATGATTTAAACAAAATATCATCGAATTAGGCAATATTTTGCAGTTTTTCCACGTTTTTGTGAATTTTAAGTCTATGGGTATTAATTCATTATATATACGATAAAAATGATGCAAACACATAATTGATTAGATAATAACCTTAAATACTTCATTTTCAACCATCTATTTGTTTCTCGTTAAAATACTGAGTAAGATATTGAAAAGGGGAGAAGTTCGGTTTTTATTGCATATATCGACGTTTCAGCCGGATTAGAGCGGTTTAACGTGTACATCTTTCATCGGTAATATAAACGGAAAATCAACAACATTTTAGTTCATTCTAATGAAAACACATTGTTTTTTATCATTTGTATTGGAAACAACATTGTCATATGTCTTTTCTTGGATCTAAATAATACGAAACCTCGCTCTATGATTTGAAGTTAAAATCCTCAAATATGGTAAAATAGTGACCTCTTCACGTTAATCATGTAATTTGATATTACGTAAATATATTCATTTTTACCAATATTTCGATACTACTTCATGTAGTATCACGATATGTGATTTGGCCTTCAAATCTCAGAATGTCGCTTAATATTGAATTTTAGTCAAGTTTTCTTGCATTTTGTTTCGTAAGGAAAATCATCGAATTTAGCAATATTTTGACGTTTATCATCCCCTTTTCCTCTGTGTGATTTAAACAAAATATAATCGAATTAGGCAATATTTTGCCGTTTTTCCACGTTTTTGTGAATTTTCAGTTTATGGGTTTTCATTATATATACGATAATAATGATGCAAACACATAATTGAATAGATAATAACCTTAAATACTTCATTTTCAACCATCTATTTGTTTCACGTTAAAATACTGAGTAAGATATTGAAAAGGGGAGAAGTTCGGTTTTTATTGCATATATCGACGTTTCAGCCGGATTAGAGCGGTTTAACGTGTACATCTTTCATCGGTAATATAAACGGAAAATCAACAACATTTTAGTTCATTCTAATGAAAACACATTGTTTTTTATCATTTGTATTGGAAACAACATTGTCATATGTCTTTTCTTGGATCTAAATAATACGAAACCTCGCTCTATGATTTGAAAATAAAATCCTCAAATATGGTAAAATAGTGACCTCTTCACGTTAATCATGTAATTTGATATTACGTAAATATATTCATTTTTACCAATATTTCGATACTACTTCATGTAGTATCACGATATGTGATTTGGCCTTCAAATCTCAGAATGTCGCTTAATATTGAATTTTAGTCAAGTTTTCTTGCATTTTGTTTCGTAAGAAAAATCATCGAATTTAGCAATATTTTGACGTTTATCATCCCCTTTTCCTCTGTGTGATTTAAACAAAATATAATCGAATTAGGCAATATTTTGCCGTTTTTCCTTGTTTTTGTGAATTTTCAGTCTATGGTATATTCATTATATATACGATAAAAATGATGCAAACACATAATTTATTAGATAATAACCTTAAATACTTCATTTTCAATCATCTATTTGTTTCTCGTTAAAATATTGAAATATTGAAAGATTAATTGTAAGATATTGAAAAGGGGAGAAGTTCTGTTTTTATTGCATATATCGACGTTTCAGCCGGAATAGAGATGTTTTCGTGTACATCTTCCGTCGGTAATATAAACGGAAAATCAGGAATATTTTAGTTAATTTTAATGAAAACACATTGGTTTTATCATTTGTATTGGAAACAACATTGTCATATGTCTTTTCTTGGATCTAAATAATCCGAAACCTCGCTCTATGTTTTGAAGTTAAAAATCCTTAAATATGGTAAAATAGTGACTTTTTTGACGTTTTTCATGTAGTTTGATAATACGTAAATATATTCATTTTTACCAATATTTCGATACTATTTCATACAGTATCACGATATGTGATTTGGCTTTCAAATCTCAGAATTTCGCATAATATTGCATTTTAAGCAAGTTTTCTTGCATTTTGTTTCGTACGAAAAATCATCGAATTTAGCAATATTTTGACGTTTATCATCCCTTTTTTCTCTGTGAGATTTAAACAAAATATCATCGAATTAGGCAATATTTTGCAGTTTTTCCACGTTTTTGTGAATTTTCAGTCTATGGGTATTAATTCATTATATATACGATAAAAATGATGCAAACACATAATTGATTAGATAATAACCTTAAATACTTCATTTTCAACCATCTATTTGTTTCTCGTTAAAATACTGAGTAAGATATTGAAAAGGGGAGAAGTTCGGTTTTTATTGCATATATCGACGTTTCAGCCGGATTAGAGCGGTTTAACGTGTACATCTTTCATCGGTAATATAAACGGAAAATCAACAACATTTTAGTTCATTCTAATGAAAACACATTGTTTTTTATCATTTGTATTGGAAACAACATTGTCATATGTCTTTTCTTGGATCTAAATAATACGAAACCTCGCTCTATGATTTGAAAATAAAATCCTCAAATATGGTAAAATAGTGACCTCTTCACGTTAATCATGTAATTTGATATTACGTAAATATATTCATTTTTACCAATATTTCGATACTACTTCATGTAGTATCACGATATGTGATTTGGCCTTCAAATCTCAGAATGTCGCTTAATATTGAATTTTAGTCAAGTTTTCTTGCATTTTGTTTCGTAAGAAAAATCATCGAATTTAGCAATATTTTGACGTTTATCATCCCCTTTTCCTCTGTGTGATTTAAACAAAATATAATCGAATTAGGCAATATTTTGCCGTTTTTCCTTGTTTTTGTGAATTTTCAGTCTATGGTATATTCATTATATATACGATAAAAATGATGCAAACACATAATTTATTAGATAATAACCTTAAATACTTCATTTTCAATCATCTATTTGTTTCTCGTTAAAATATTGAAATATTGAAAGATTAATTGTAAGATATTGAAAAGGGGAGAAGTTCTGTTTTTATTGCATATATCGACGTTTCAGCCGGAATAGAGATGTTTTCGTGTACATCTTCCGTCGGTAATATAAACGGAAAATCAGGAATATTTTAGTTAATTTTAATGAAAACACATTGGTTTTATCATTTGTATTGGAAACAACATTGTCATATGTCTTTTCTTGGATCTAAATAATCCGAAACCTCGCTCTATGTTTTGAAGTTAAAAATCCTTAAATATGGTAAAATAGTGACTTTTTTGACGTTTTTCATGTAGTTTGATAATACGTAAATATATTCATTTTTACCAATATTTCGATACTATTTCATGTAGTGTCACGATATGTGATTTGGCCTTCAAATCTCAGAATTTCGCATAATATTGCATTTTAAGCAAGTTTTCTTGCATTTTGTTTCGTACGAAAAATCATCGAATTTAGCAATATTTTGACGTTTACCATCCCCTTTTCCTCTGTGTGATTTAAACAAAATATCATCGAATTAGGCAATATTTTGCCGTTTTTCCTTGTTTTTGTGAATTTTCAGTCTATGGTATATTCATTATATATACGATAAAAATGATGCAAACACATAATTTATTAGATAATAACCTTAAATACTTCATTTTCAATCATCTATTTGTTTCTCGTTAAAATATTGAAATATTGAAAGATTAATTGTAAGATATTGAAAAGGGGAGAAGTTCTGTTTTTATTGCATATATCGACGTTTCAGCCGGAATAGCGATGTTTTCGTGTACATCTTCCGTCGGTAATATAAACGGAAAATCAGGAACATTTTAGTTAATTCTAATGAAAACACATTGGTTTTATCATTTGTATTGTAAACAACATTGTCATATGTCTTTTCTTGGATCTAAATAATCCGAAACCTCGCTCTATGTTTTGAAGTTAAAATCCTTAAATATGGTAAAATATTGACTTTTTTGACGTTTTTCATGTAGTTTGATAATACGTAAATATATTCATTTTTACCAATATTTCGATACTATTTCATGTAGTATCACGATATGTGATTTGGCTTTTAAATCTCAGAATTTCGCCTAATATTGCATTTTAAGCAAGTTTTCTTGCATTTTGTTTCGTACGAAAAATCATCGAATTTAGCAATATTTTGACGTTTATCATCCCCCTTTTCCTTCATATGATTTAAACAAAATATCATCGAATTAGGCAATATTTTGCAGTTTTTCCACGTTTTTGTGAATTTTAAGTCTATGGGTATTAATTCATTATATATACGATAAAAATGATGCAAACACATAATTGATTAGATAATAACCTTAAATACTTCATTTTCAACCATCTATTTGTTTCTCGTTAAAATACTGAGTAAGATATTGAAAAGGGGAGAAGTTCGGTTTTTATTGCATATATCGACGTTTCAGCCGGATTAGAGTGGTTTAACGTGTACATCTTTCATCGGTAATATAAACGGAAAATCAACAACATTTTAGTTCATTCTAATGAAAACACATTGTTTTTTATCATTTGTATTGGAAACAACATTGTCATATGTCTTTTCTTGGATCTAAATAATACGAAACCTCGCTCTATGATTTGAAGTTAAAATCCTCAAATATGGTAAAATAGTGACCTCTTCACGTTAATCATGTAATTTGATATTACGTAAATATATTCATTTTTACCAATATTTCGATACTACTTCATGTAGTATCACGATATGTGATTTGGCCTTCAAATCTCAGAATGTCGCTTAATATTGAATTTTAGTCAAGTTTTCTTGCATTTTGTTTCGTAAGGAAAATCATCGAATTTAGCAATATTTTGACGTTTATCATCCCCTTTTCCTCTGTGTGATTTAAACAAAATATAATCGAATTAGGCAATATTTTGCCGTTTTTCCACGTTTTTGTGAATTTTCAGTTTATGGGTTTTCATTATATATACGATAATAATGATGCAAACACATAATTGAATAGATAATAACCTTAAATACTTCATTTTCAACCATCTATTTGTTTCACGTTAAAATACTGAGTAAGATATTGAAAAGGGGAGAAGTTCGGTTTTTATTGCATATATCGACGTTTCAGCCGGATTAGAGCGGTTTAACGTGTACATCTTTCATCGGTAATATAAACGGAAAATCAACAACATTTTAGTTCATTCTAATGAAAACACATTGTTTTTTATCATTTGTATTGGAAACAACATTGTCATATGTCTTTTCTTGGATCTAAATAATACGAAACCTCGCTCTATGATTTGAAAATAAAATCCTCAAATATGGTAAAATAGTGACCTCTTCACGTTAATCATGTAATTTGATATTACGTAAATATATTCATTTTTACCAATATTTCGATACTACTTCATGTAGTATCACGATATGTGATTTGGCCTTCAAATCTCAGAATGTCGCTTAATATTGAATTTTAGTCAAGTTTTCTTGCATTTTGTTTCGTAAGAAAAATCATCGAATTTAGCAATATTTTGACGTTTATCATCCCCTTTTCCTCTGTGTGATTTAAACAAAATATAATCGAATTAGGCAATATTTTGCCGTTTTTCCTTGTTTTTGTGAATTTTCAGTCTATGGTATATTCATTATATATACGATAAAAATGATGCAAACACATAATTTATTAGATAATAACCTTAAATACTTCATTTTCAATCATCTATTTGTTTCTCGTTAAAATATTGAAATATTGAAAGATTAATTGTAAGATATTGAAAAGGGGAGAAGTTCTGTTTTTATTGCATATATCGACGTTTCAGCCGGAATAGAGATGTTTTCGTGTACATCTTCCGTCGGTAATATAAACGGAAAATCAGGAATATTTTAGTTAATTTTAATGAAAACACATTGGTTTTATCATTTGTATTGGAAACAACATTGTCATATGTCTTTTCTTGGATCTAAATAATCCGAAACCTCGCTCTATGTTTTGAAGTTAAAAATCCTTAAATATGGTAAAATAGTGACTTTTTTGACGTTTTTCATGTAGTTTGATAATACGTAAATATATTCATTTTTACCAATATTTCGATACTATTTCATACAGTATCACGATATGTGATTTGGCTTTCAAATCTCAGAATTTCGCATAATATTGCATTTTAAGCAAGTTTTCTTGCATTTTGTTTCGTACGAAAAATCATCGAATTTAGCAATATTTTGACGTTTATCATCCCTTTTTTCTCTGTGAGATTTAAACAAAATATCATCGAATTAGGCAATATTTTGCAGTTTTTCCACGTTTTTGTGAATTTTCAGTCTATGGGTATTAATTCATTATATATACGATAAAAATGATGCAAACACATAATTGATTAGATAATAACCTTAAATACTTCATTTTCAACCATCTATTTGTTTCTCGTTAAAATACTGAGTAAGATATTGAAAAGGGGAGAAGTTCGGTTTTTATTGCATATATCGACGTTTCAGCCGGATTAGAGCGGTTTAACGTGTACATCTTTCATCGGTAATATAAACGGAAAATCAACAACATTTTAGTTCATTCTAATGAAAACACATTGTTTTTTATCATTTGTATTGGACACAACATTGTCATATGTCTTTTCTTGGATCTAAATAATACGAAACCTCGCTCTATGATTTGAAAATAAAATCCTCAAATATGGTAAAATAGTGACCTCTTCACGTTAATCATGTAATTTGATATTACGTAAATATATTCATTTTTACCAATATTTCGATACTACTTCATGTAGTATCACGATATGTGATTTGGCCTTCAAATCTCAGAATGTCGCTTAATATTGAATTTTAGTCAAGTTTTCTTGCATTTTGTTTCGTAAGAAAAATCATCGAATTTAGCAATATTTTGACGTTTATCATCCCCTTTTCCTCTGTGTGATTTAAACAAAATATCATCGAATTAGGCAATATTTTGCCGTTTTTCCTTGTTTTTGTGAATTTTCAGTCTATGGTATATTCATTATATATACGATAAAAATGATGCAAACACATAATTTATTAGATAATAACCTTAAATACTTCATTTTCAATCATCTATTTGTTTCTCGTTAAAATATTGAAATATTGAAAGATTAATTGTAAGATATAAAAAAGGGGAGAAGTTCTGTTTTTATTGCATATATCGACGTTTCAGCCGGAATAGAGATGTTTTCGTGTACATCTTCCGTCGGTAATATAAACGGAAAATCAGGAATATTTTAGTTAATTTTAATGAAAACACATTGGTTTTATCATTTGTATTGGAAACAACATTGTCATATGTCTTTTCTTGGATCTAAATAATCCGAAACCTCGCTCTATGTTTTGAATTTAAAAATCCTTAAATATGGTAAAATAGTGACTTTTTTGACGTTTTTCATGTAGTTTGATAATACGTAAATATATTCATTTTTACCAATATTTCGATACTATTTCATGTAGTGTCACGATATGTGATTTGGCCTTCAAATCTCAGAATTTCGCATAATATTGCATTTTAAGCAAGTTTTCTTGCATTTTGTTTCGTACGAAAAATCATCGAATTTAGCAATATTTTGACGTTTACCATCCCCTTTTCCTCTGTGTGATTTAAACAAAATATCATCGAATTAGGCAATATTTTGCCGTTTTTCCTTGTTTTTGTGAATTGTCAGTCTATGGTATATTCATTATATATACGATAAAAATGATGCAAACACATAATTTATTAGATAATAACCTTAAATACTTCATTTTCAATCATCTATTTGTTTCTCGTTAAAATATTGAAATATTGAAAGATTAATTGTAAGATATTGAAAAGGGGAGAAGTTCTGTTTTTATTGCATATATCGACGTTTCAGCCGGAATAGCGATGTTTTCGTGTACATCTTCCGTCGGTAATATAAACGGAAAATCAGGAACATTTTAGTTAATTCTAATGAAAACACATTGGTTTTATCATTTGTATTGTAAACAACATTGTCATATGTCTTTTCTTGGATCTAAATAATCCGAAACCTCGCTCTATGTTTTGAAGTTAAAATCCTTAAATATGGTAAAATATTGACTTTTTTGACGTTTTTCATGTAGTTTGATAATACGTAAATATATTCATTTTTACCAATATTTCGATACTATTTCATGTAGTATCACGATATGTGATTTGGCTTTTAAATCTCAGAATTTCGCCTAATATTGCATTTTAAGCAAGTTTTCTTGCATTTTGTTTCGTACGAAAAATCATCGAATTTAGCAATATTTTGACGTTTATCATCCCCCTTTTCCTTCATATGATTTAAACAAAATATCATCGAATTAGGCAATATTTTGCAGTTTTTCCACGTTTTTGTGAATTTTAAGTCTATGGGTATTAATTCATTATATATACGATAAAAATGATGCAAACACATAATTGATTAGATAATAACCTTAAATACTTCATTTTCAACCATCTATTTGTTTCTCGTTAAAATACTGAGTAAGATATTGAAAAGGGGAGAAGTTCGGTTTTTATTGCATATATCGACGTTTCAGCCGGATTAGAGCGGTTTAACGTGTACATCTTTCATCGGTAATATAAACGGAAAATCAACAACATTTTAGTTCATTCTAATGAAAACACATTGTTTTTTATCATTTGTATTGGAAACAACATTGTCATATGTCTTTTCTTGGATCTAAATAATACGAAACCTCGCTCTATGATTTGAAGTTAAAATCCTCAAATATGGTAAAATAGTGACCTCTTCACGTTAATCATGTAATTTGATATTACGTAAATATATTCATTTTTACCAATATTTCGATACTACTTCATGTAGTATCACGATATGTGATTTGGCCTTCAAATCTCAGAATGTCGCTTAATATTGAATTTTAGTCAAGTTTTCTTGCATTTTGTTTCGTAAGGAAAATCATCGAATTTAGCAATATTTTGACGTTTATCATCCCCTTTTCCTCTGTGTGATTTAAACAAAATATAATCGAATTAGGCAATATTTTGCCGTTTTTCCACGTTTTTGTGAATTTTCAGTTTATGGGTTTTCATTATATATACGATAATAATGATGCAAACACATAATTGAATAGATAATAACCTTAAATACTTCATTTTCAACCATCTATTTGTTTCACGTTAAAATACTGAGTAAGATATTGAAAAGGGGAGAAGTTCGGTTTTTATTGCATATATCGACGTTTCAGCCGGATTAGAGCGGTTTAACGTGTACATCTTTCATCGGTAATATAAACGGAAAATCAACAACATTTTAGTTCATTCTAATGAAAACACATTGTTTTTTATCATTTGTATTGGAAACAACATTGTCATATGTCTTTTCTTGGATCTAAATAATACGAAACCTCGCTCTATGATTTGAAAATAAAATCCTCAAATATGGTAAAATAGTGACCTCTTCACGTTAATCATGTAATTTGATATTACGTAAATATATTCATTTTTACCAATATTTCGATACTACTTCATGTAGTATCACGATATGTGATTTGGCCTTCAAATCTCAGAATGTCGCTTAATATTGAATTTTAGTCAAGTTTTCTTGCATTTTGTTTCGTAAGAAAAATCATCGAATTTAGCAATATTTTGACGTTTATCATCCCCTTTTCCTCTGTGTGATTTAAACAAAATATAATCGAATTAGGCAATATTTTGCCGTTTTTCCTTGTTTTTGTGAATTTTCAGTCTATGGTATATTCATTATATATACGATAAAAATGATGCAAACACATAATTTATTAGATAATAACCTTAAATACTTCATTTTCAATCATCTATTTGTTTCTCGTTAAAATATTGAAATATTGAAAGATTAATTGTAAGATATTGAAAAGGGGAGAAGTTCTGTTTTTATTGCATATATCGACGTTTCAGCCGGAATAGAGATGTTTTCGTGTACATCTTCCGTCGGTAATATAAACGGAAAATCAGGAATATTTTAGTTAATTTTAATGAAAACACATTGGTTTTATCATTTGTATTGGAAACAACATTGTCATATGTCTTTTCTTGGATCTAAATAATCCGAAACCTCGCTCTATGTTTTGAAGTTAAAAATCCTTAAATATGGTAAAATAGTGACTTTTTTGACGTTTTTCATGTAGTTTGATAATACGTAAATATATTCATTTTTACCAATATTTCGATACTATTTCATACAGTATCACGATATGTGATTTGGCTTTCAAATCTCAGAATTTCGCATAATATTGCATTTTAAGCAAGTTTTCTTGCATTTTGTTTCGTACGAAAAATCATCGAATTTAGCAATATTTTGACGTTTATCATCCCTTTTTTCTCTGTGAGATTTAAACAAAATATCATCGAATTAGGCAATATTTTGCAGTTTTTCCACGTTTTTGTGAATTTTCAGTCTATGGGTATTAATTCATTATATATACGATAAAAATGATGCAAACACATAATTGATTAGATAATAACCTTAAATACTTCATTTTCAACCATCTATTTGTTTCTCGTTAAAATACTGAGTAAGATATTGAAAAGGGGAGAAGTTCGGTTTTTATTGCATATATCGACGTTTCAGCCGGATTAGAGCGGTTTAACGTGTACATCTTTCATCGGTAATATAAACGGAAAATCAACAACATTTTAGTTCATTCTAATGAAAACACATTGTTTTTTATCATTTGTATTGGAAACAACATTGTCATATGTCTTTTCTTGGATCTAAATAATACGAAACCTCGCTCTATGATTTGAAAATAAAATCCTCAAATATGGTAAAATAGTGACCTCTTCACGTTAATCATGTAATTTGATATTACGTAAATATATTCATTTTTACCAATATTTCGATACTACTTCATGTAGTATCACGATATGTGATTTGGCCTTCAAATCTCAGAATGTCGCTTAATATTGAATTTTAGTCAAGTTTTCTTGCATTTTGTTTCGTAAGAAAAATCATCGAATTTAGCAATATTTTGACGTTTATCATCCCCTTTTCCTCTGTGTGATTTAAACAAAATATCATCGAATTAGGCAATATTTTGCCGTTTTTCCTTGTTTTTGTGAATTTTCAGTCTATGGTATATTCATTATATATACGATAAAAATGATGCAAACACATAATTTATTAGATAATAACCTTAAATACTTCATTTTCAATCATCTATTTGTTTCTCGTTAAAATATTGAAATATTGAAAGATTAATTGTAAGATATAAAAAAGGGGAGAAGTTCTGTTTTTATTGCATATATCGACGTTTCAGCCGGAATAGAGATGTTTTCGTGTACATCTTCCGTCGGTAATATAAACGGAAAATCAGGAATATTTTAGTTAATTTTAATGAAAACACATTGGTTTTATCATTTGTATTGGAAACAACATTGTCATATGTCTTTTCTTGGATCTAAATAATCCGAAACCTCGCTCTATGTTTTGAAGTTAAAAATCCTTAAATATGGTAAAATAGTGACTTTTTTGACGTTTTTCATGTAGTTTGATAATACGTAAATATATTCATTTTTACCAATATTTCGATACTATTTCATGTAGTGTCACGATATGTGATTTGGCCTTCAAATCTCAGAATTTCGCATAATATTGCATTTTAAGCAAGTTTTCTTGCATTTTGTTTCGTACGAAAAATCATCGAATTTAGCAATATTTTGACGTTTACCATCCCCTTTTCCTCTGTGTGATTTAAACAAAATATCATCGAATTAGGCAATATTTTGCCGTTTTTCCTTGTTTTTGTGAATTTTCAGTCTATGGTATATTCATTATATATACGATAAAAATGATGCAAACACATAATTTATTAGATAATAACCTTAAATACTTCATTTTCAATCATCTATTTGTTTCTCGTTAAAATATTGAAATATTGAAAGATTAATTGTAAGATATTGAAAAGGGGAGAAGTTCTGTTTTTATTGCATATATCGACGTTTCAGCCGGAATAGCGATGTTTTCGTGTACATCTTCCGTCGGTAATATAAACGGAAAATCAGGAACATTTTAGTTAATTCTAATGAAAACACATTGGTTTTATCATTTGTATTGTAAACAACATTGTCATATGTCTTTTCTTGGATCTAAATAATCCGAAACCTCGCTCTATGTTTTGAAGTTAAAATCCTTAAATATGGTAAAATATTGACTTTTTTGACGTTTTTCATGTAGTTTGATAATACGTAAATATATTCATTTTTACCAATATTTCGATACTATTTCATGTAGTATCACGATATGTGATTTGGCTTTTAAATCTCAGAATTTCGCCTAATATTGCATTTTAAGCAAGTTTTCTTGCATTTTGTTTCGTACGAAAAATCATCGAATTTAGCAATATTTTGACGTTTATCATCCCCCTTTTCCTTCATATGATTTAAACAAAATATCATCGAATTAGGCAATATTTTGCAGTTTTTCCACGTTTTTGTGAATTTTAAGTCTATGGGTATTAATTCATTATATATACGATAAAAATGATGCAAACACATAATTGATTAGATAATAACCTTAAATACTTCATTTTCAACCATCTATTTGTTTCTCGTTAAAATACTGAGTAAGATATTGAAAAGGGGAGAAGTTCGGTTTTTATTGCATATATCGACGTTTCAGCCGGATTAGAGCGGTTTAACGTGTACATCTTTCATCGGTAATATAAACGGAAAATCAACAACATTTTAGTTCATTCTAATGAAAACACATTGTTTTTTATCATTTGTATTGGAAACAACATTGTCATATGTCTTTTCTTGGATCTAAATAATACGAAACCTCGCTCTATGATTTGAAGTTAAAATCCTCAAATATGGTAAAATAGTGACCTCTTCACGTTAATCATGTAATTTGATATTACGTAAATATATTCATTTTTACCAATATTTCGATACTACTTCATGTAGTATCACGATATGTGATTTGGCCTTCAAATCTCAGAATGTCGCTTAATATTGAATTTTAGTCAAGTTTTCTTGCATTTTGTTTCGTAAGGAAAATCATCGAATTTAGCAATATTTTGACGTTTATCATCCCCTTTTCCTCTGTGTGATTTAAACAAAATATAATCGAATTAGGCAATATTTTGCCGTTTTTCCACGTTTTTGTGAATTTTCAGTTTATGGGTTTTCATTATATATACGATAATAATGATGCAAACACATAATTGAATAGATAATAACCTTAAATACTTCATTTTCAACCATCTATTTGTTTCACGTTAAAATACTGAGTAAGATATTGAAAAGGGGAGAAGTTCGGTTTTTATTGCATATATCGACGTTTCAGCCGGATTAGAGCGGTTTAACGTGTACATCTTTCATCGGTAATATAAACGGAAAATCAACAACATTTTAGTTCATTCTAATGAAAACACATTGTTTTTTATCATTTGTATTGGAAACAACATTGTCATATGTCTTTTCTTGGATCTAAATAATACGAAACCTCGCTCTATGATTTGAAAATAAAATCCTCAAATATGGTAAAATAGTGACCTCTTCACGTTAATCATGTAATTTGATATTACGTAAATATATTCATTTTTACCAATATTTCGATACTACTTCATGTAGTATCACGATATGTGATTTGGCCTTCAAATCTCAGAATGTCGCTTAATATTGAATTTTAGTCAAGTTTTCTTGCATTTTGTTTCGTAAGAAAAATCATCGAATTTAGCAATATTTTGACGTTTATCATCCCCTTTTCCTCTGTGTGATTTAAACAAAATATAATCGAATTAGGCAATATTTTGCCGTTTTTCCTTGTTTTTGTGAATTTTCAGTCTATGGTATATTCATTATATATACGATAAAAATGATGCAAACACATAATTTATTAGATAATAACCTTAAATACTTCATTTTCAATCATCTATTTGTTTCTCGTTAAAATATTGAAATATTGAAAGATTAATTGTAAGATATTGAAAAGGGGAGAAGTTCTGTTTTTATTGCATATATCGACGTTTCAGCCGGAATAGAGATGTTTTCGTGTACATCTTCCGTCGGTAATATAAACGGAAAATCAGGAATATTTTAGTTAATTTTAATGAAAACACATTGGTTTTATCATTTGTATTGGAAACAACATTGTCATATGTCTTTTCTTGGATCTAAATAATCCGAAACCTCGCTCTATGTTTTGAAGTTAAAAATCCTTAAATATGGTAAAATAGTGACTTTTTTGACGTTTTTCATGTAGTTTGATAATACGTAAATATATTCATTTTTACCAATATTTCGATACTATTTCATACAGTATCACGATATGTGATTTGGCTTTCAAATCTCAGAATTTCGCATAATATTGCATTTTAAGCAAGTTTTCTTGCATTTTGTTTCGTACGAAAAATCATCGAATTTAGCAATATTTTGACGTTTATCATCCCTTTTTTCTCTGTGAGATTTAAACAAAATATCATCGAATTAGGCAATATTTTGCAGTTTTTCCACGTTTTTGTGAATTTTCAGTCTATGGGTATTAATTCATTATATATACGATAAAAATGATGCAAACACATAATTGATTAGATAATAACCTTAAATACTTCATTTTCAACCATCTATTTGTTTCTCGTTAAAATACTGAGTAAGATATTGAAAAGGGGAGAAGTTCGGTTTTTATTGCATATATCGACGTTTCAGCCGGATTAGAGCGGTTTAACGTGTACATCTTACATCGGTAATATAAACGGAAAATCAACAACATTTTAGTTCATTCTAATGAAAACACATTGTTTTTTATCATTTGTATTGGAAACAACATTGTCATATGTCTTTTCTTGGATCTAAATAATACGAAACCTCGCTCTATGATTTGAAAATAAAATCCTCAAATATGGTAAAATAGTGACCTCTTCACGTTAATCATGTAATTTGATATTACGTAAATATATTCATTTTTACCAATATTTCGATACTACTTCATGTAGTATCACGATATGTGATTTGGCCTTCAAATCTCAGAATGTCGCTTAATATTGAATTTTAGTCAAGTTTTCTTGCATTTTGTTTCGTAAGAAAAATCATCGAATTTAGCAATATTTTGACGTTTATCATCCCCTTTTCCTCTGTGTGATTTAAACAAAATATAATCGAATTAGGCAATATTTTGCCGTTTTTCCACGTTTTTGTGAATTTTCAGTTTATGGGTTTTCATTATATATACGATAATAATGATGCAAACACATAATTGAATAGATAATAACCTTAAATACTTCATTTTCAACCATCTATTTGTTTCACGTTAAAATACTGAGTAAGATATTGAAAAGGGGAGAAGTTCGGTTTTTATTGCATATATCGACGTTTCAGCCGGATTAGAGCGGTTTAACGTGTACATCTTTCATCGGTAATATAAACGGAAAATCAACAACATTTTAGTTCATTCTAATGAAAACACATTGTTTTTTATCATTTGTATTGGAAACAACATTGTCATATGTCTTTTCTTGGATCTAAATAATACGAAACCTCGCTCTATGATTTGAAAATAAAATCCTCAAATATGGTAAAATAGTGACCTCTTCACGTTAATCATGTAATTTGATATTACGTAAATATATTCATTTTTACCAATATTTCGATACTACTTCATGTAGTATCACGATATGTGATTTGGCCTTCAAATCTCAGAATGTCGCTTAATATTGAATTTTAGTCAAGTTTTCTTGCATTTTGTTTCGTAAGAAAAATCATCGAATTTAGCAATATTTTGACGTTTATCATCCCCTTTTCCTCTGTGTGATTTAAACAAAATATAATCGAATTAGGCAATATTTTGCCGTTTTTCCTTGTTTTTGTGAATTTTCAGTCTATGGTATATTCATTATATATACGATAAAAATGATGCAAACACATAATTTATTAGATAATAACCTTAAATACTTCATTTTCAATCATCTATTTGTTTCTCGTTAAAATATTGAAATATTGAAAGATTAATTGTAAGATATTGAAAAGGGGAGAAGTTCTGTTTTTATTGCATATATCGACGTTTCAGCCGGAATTGCGATGTTTTCGTGTACATCTTCCGTCGGTAATATAAACGGAAAATCAGGAACATTTTAGTTAATTCTAATGAAAACACATTGGTTTTATCATTTGTATTGTAAACAACATTGTCATATGTCTTTTCTTGGATCTAAATAATCCGAAACCTCGCTCTATGTTTTGAAGTTAAAATCCTTAAATATGGTAAAATATTGACTTTTTTGACGTTTTTCATGTAGTTTGATAATACGTAAATATATTCATTTTTACCAATATTTCGATACTATTTCATGTAGTATCACGATATGTGATTTGGCTTTTAAATCTCAGAATTTCGCCTAATATTGCATTTTAAGCAAGTTTTCTTGCATTTTGTTTCGTACGAAAAATCATCGAATTTAGCAATATTTTGACGTTTATCATCCCCCTTTTCCTTCATATGATTTAAACAAAATATCATCGAATTAGGCAATATTTTGCAGTTTTTCCACGTTTTTGTGAATTTTCAGTCTATGGGTATTAATTCATTATATATACGATAAAAATGATGCAAACACATAATTGATTAGATAATAACCTTAAATACTTCATTTTCAACCATCTATTTGTTTCTCGTTAAAATACTGAGTAAGATATTGAAAAGGGGAGAAGTTCGGTTTTTATTGCATATATCGACGTTTCAGCCGGATTAGAGCGGTTTAACGTGTACATCTTTCATCGGTAATATAAACGGAAAATCAACAACATTTTAGTTCATTCTAATGAAAACACATTGTTTTTTATCATTTGTATTGGAAACAACATTGTCATATGTCTTTTCTTGGATCTAAATAATACGAAACCTCGCTCTATGATTTGAAGTTAAAATCCTCAAATATGGTAAAATAGTGACCTCTTCACGTTAATCATGTAATTTGATATTACGTAAATATATTCATTTTTACCAATATTTCGATACTACTTCATGTAGTATCACGATATGTGATTTGGCCTTCAAATCTCAGAATGTCGCTTAATATTGAATTTTAGTCAAGTTTTCTTGCATTTTGTTTCGTAAGGAAAATCATCGAATTTAGCAATATTTTGACGTTTATCATCCCCTTTTCCTCTGTGTGATTTAAACAAAATATAATCGAATTAGGCAATATTTTGCCGTTTTTCCACGTTTTTGTGAATTTTCAGTTTATGGGTTTTCATTATATATACGATAATAATGATGCAAACACATAATTGAATAGATAATAACCTTAAATACTTCATTTTCAACCATCTATTTGTTTCACGTTAAAATACTGAGTAAGATATTGAAAAGGGGAGAAGTTCGGTTTTTATTGCATATATCGACGTTTCAGCCGGAATAGAGATGTTTTCGTGTACATCTTCCGTCGGTAATATAAACGGAAAATCAGGAATATTTTAGTTAATTTTAATGAAAACACATTGGTTTTATCATTTGTATTGGAAACAACATTGTCATATGTCTTTTCTTGGATCTAAATAATCCGAAACCTCGCTCTATGTTTTGAAGTTAAAAATCCTTAAATATGGTAAAATAGTGACTTTTTTGACGTTTTTCATGTGGTTTGATAATACGTAAATATATTCATTTTTACCAATATTTCGATACTATTTCATGTAGTATCACGATATGTGATTTGGCTTTCAAATCTCAGAATTTCGCATAATATTGCATTTTAAGCAAGTTTTCTTGCATTTTGTTTCGTACGAAAAATCATCGAATTTAGCAATATTTTGACGTTTATCATCCCCTTTTCCTCTGTGAGATTTAACCAAAATATAATCGAATTAGGCAATATTTTGCCGTTTTTCCACGTTTTTGTGAATTTTCAATTTATGGGTTTTCATTATACATACGATAAAAATGATGCAAACACATAATTGATTAGATAATAACCTTAAATACATCATTTTCAACCATCGATTTGTTTCTCGTTAAAATACTGAGTAAGATATTGAAAAGGGGAGAAGTTCGGTTTTTATTGCATATATCGACGTTTCAGCCGGATTAGAGCTGTTTTACGTGTACATCTTCCATCGGTAATATAAACGGAAAATCAACAACATTTTAGTTCATTCTAATGAAAACACATTGTTTTTTTTCATTTGTATTGGAAACAACATTGTCATATGTCTTTTCTTGGATCTAAATAATACGAAACCTCGCTCTATGATTTGAAGTTAAAATCCTCAAATATGGTAAAATAGTGACTTTTTTCACGTTTTTCATGTAGTTTGATAATAGGTAAATATATTCATTTTTACCAATATTTCGATACTATTTCATGTAGTATCACGATATGTGATTTGGCCTTCAAATCTCAGAATGTCGCATAATATTGCATTTTAAGCAAGTTTTCTTGCATTTTGTTTCGTACTAAAAATCATCGAATTTAGCAATATTTTGACGTTTACCATCCCCTTTTCCTCTGTTTGATTTAAACAAAATATCATCGAATTAGGCAATATTTTGCCGTTTTTCCTTGTTTTTGTGAATTTTCAGTCTATGGTATATTCATTATATATACGATAAAAATGATGCAAACACATAATTTATTAGATAATAACCTTAAATACTTCATTTTCAATCATCTATTTGTTTCTCGTTAAAATATTGAAATATTGAAAGATTAATTGTAAGATATTGAAAAGGGGAGAAGTTCTGTTTTTATTGCATATATCGACGTTTCAGCCGGAATAGCGATGTTTTCGTGTACATCTTCCGTCGGTAATATAAACGGAAAATCAGGAACATTTTAGTTAATTCTAATGAAAACACATTGGTTTTATCATTTGTATTGTAAACAACATTGTCATATGTCTTTTCTTGGATCTAAATAATCCGAAACCTCGCTCTATGTTTTGAAGTTAAAATCCTTAAATATGGTAAAATATTTACTTTTTTGACGTTTTTCATGTAGTTTGATAATACGTAAATATATTCATTTTTACCAATATTTCGATACTATTTCATGTAGAATCACGATATGTGATTTGGCTTTTAAATCTCAGAATTTCGCCTAATATTGCATTTTAAGCATGTTTTCTTGCATTTTGTTTCGTACGAAAAATCATCGAATTTAGCAATATTTTGACGTTTATCATCCCCCTTTTCCTTCATATGATTTAAACAAAATATCATCGAATTAGGCAATATTTTGCAGTTTTTCCACGTTTTTGTGAATTTTCAGTCTATGGGTATTAATTCATTATATATACGATATAAATGATGCAAACACATAATTGATAAGATAATAACCTTAAATACTTCATTTTCAACCATCTATTTTTTTCTCGTTAAAATACTGAGTAAGATATTGAAAAGGGGAGAAGTTCGGTTTTTATTGCATATATCGACGTTTCAGCCGGAATAGAGATGTTTTCGTGTACATCTTCCGTCGGTAATATAAACGGAAAATCAGGAATATTTTAGTTAATTTTAATGAAAACACATTGGTTTTATCATTTGTATTGGAAACAACATTGTCATAAGTCTTTTCTTGGATCTAAATAATCCGGAACCTCGCTCTATGTTTTGAAGTTAAAAATCCTTAAATATGGTAAAATAGTGACTTTTTTGACGTTTTTCATGTGGTTTGATAATACGTAAATATATTCATTTTTACCAATATTTCGATACTATTTCATGTAGTATCACGATATGTGATTTGGCTTTCAAATCTCAGAATTTCGCATAATATTGCATTTTAAGCAAGTTTTCTTGCATTTTGTTTCGTACGAAAAATCATCGAATTTAGCAATATTTTGACGTTTATCATCCCCTTTTCCTCTGTGAGATTTAACCAAAATATAATCGAATTAGGCAATATTTTGCCGTTTTTCCACGTTTTTGTGAATTTTCAATTTATGGGTTTTCATTATATATACGATAAAAATGATGCAAACACATAATTGATTAGATAATAACCTTAAATACATCATTTTCAACCATCTATTTGTTTCTCGTTAAAATACTGAGTAAGATATTGAAAAGGGGAGAAGTTCGGTTTTTATTGCATATATCGACGTTTCAGCCGGATTAGAGCTGTTTTACGTGTACATCTTCCATCGGTAATATAAACGGAAAATCAACAACATTTTAGTTCATTCTAATGAAAACAGATTGTTTTTTTTTCATTTGTATTGGAAACAACATTGTCATATGTCTTTTCTTGGATCTAAATAATACGAAACCTCGCTCTATGATTTGAAGTTAAAATCGTCAAATATGGTAAAATAGTGACTTTTTTCAAGTTTTTCATGTAGTTTGATAATACGTAAATATATTCAATTTTACCAATATTTCGACACTATTTCATGTAGTATCACGATATGTGATTTGGCTTTCAAATCTCAGAATTTCGCCTAATATTGCATTTTAAGCAAGTTTTCTTGCATTTTGTTTCGTACGAAAAATCATCGAATTTAGCAATATTTTGACGTTTATCATCCCCCTTTTCCTTCATATGATTTAAACAAAATATCATCGAATTAGGCAATATTTTGCAGTTTTTCCACGTTTTTGTGAATTTTCAGTCTATGGGTATTAATTCATTATATATACGATAAAAATGATGCAAACACATAATTGATTAGATAATAACCTTAAATACTTCATTTTCAACCATCTATTTTTTTCTCGTTAAAATACTGAGTAAGATATTGAAAAGGGGAGAAGTTCGGTTTTTATTGCATATATCGACGTTTCAGCCGGATTAGAGCGGTTTTACGTGTACATCTTTCATCGATAATATAAACGGAAAATCAACAACATTTTAGTTCATTCTAATGAAAACACAGTGTTTTTTATAATTTGTATTGGAAACAACATTGTCATATGTCTTTTCTTGGATCTAAATAATACGAAACCTCGCTCTATGATTTGAAGTTAAAATCCTCATTTCTGAAAAAATAGTGACTTTTTCACGTTAATCATGTAGTTTGATATTACGTAAATATATTCATTTTTACCAATATTTCGATACTATTTCATGTAGTATCACGATATGTGATTTGGCTTTCAAATCTCAGAATTTCGCATAATATTGCATTTTAAGCAAGTTTTCTTGCATTTTGTTTCGTACGAAAAATCATCGAATTTAGCTATATTTTGACGTTTATCATCCCCTTTTCCTCTGTGAGATTTAAACAAAATATAATCGAATTAGGCAATATTTTGCCGTTTTTCCACGTTTTTGTGAATTTTCAATTTATGGGTTTTCATTATATATACGATAAAAATTATGCAAACACATAATTGATTAGATAATACCCTTAAATACTTCATTTTCAACCATCTATTTGATTTTCGTTAAAATACTGAGTAAGATATTGAAATGGGGAGAAGTTCGGTTTTTATTGCATATATCGACGTTTCAGCCGGATTAGAGCTTTTTTACGTGTACATCTTCCATCGGTAATATAAACGGAAAATCAACAACATTTTAGTTCATTCTAATGAAAACACATTGTTTTTTTTTCATTTGTATTGGAAACAACATTGTCATATGTCTTTTCTTGGATCTAAATAATACGAAACCTCGCTCTATGATTTGAAGTTAAAATCCTCAAATATGGTAAAATAGTGACTTTTTTCACGTTTTTCATGTAGTTTGATAATAGGTAAATATATTCATTTTTACCAATATTTCGATACTATTTCATGTAGTATCACGATATGTGATTTGGCCTTCAAATCTCAGAATGTCGCATAATATTGCATTTTATGCAAGTTTTCTTGCATTTTGTTTCGTACTAAAAATCATCGAATTTAGCAATATTTTGACGTTTACCATCCCCTTTTCCTCTGTGTGATTTAAACAAAATATCATCGAATTAGGCAATATTTTGCCGTTTTTCCTTGTTTTTGTGAATTTTCAGTCTATGGTATATTCATTATATATACGATAAAAATGATGCAAACACATAATTTATTAGATAATAACCTTAAATACTTCATTTTCAATCATCTATTTGTTTCTCGTAAAAATATTGAAATATTGAAAGATTAATTGAAAGATATTGAAAAGGGGAGAAGTTCTGTTTTTATTGCATATATCGACGTTTCAGCCGGAATAGCGATGTTTTCGTGTACATCTTCCGTCGGTAATATGAACGGAAAATCAGAAACATTTTAGTTAATTCTAATGAAAACACATTGGTTTTATCATTTGTATTGTAAACAACATTGTCATATGTCTTTTCTTGGATCTAAATAATCCGAAAACTCGCTCTATGTTTTGAAGTTAAAATCCTTAAATATGGTAAAATATTGACTTTTTTGACGTTTTTCATGTAGTTTGATAATACGTAAATATATTCATTTTTACCAATATTTCGATACTATTTCATGTAGTATCACGATATGTGATTTGGCTTTTAAATCTCAGAATTTCGCCTAATATTGCATTTTAAGCAAGTTTTCTTGCATTTTGTTTCGTACGAAAAATCATCGAATTTAGCAATATTTTGACGTTTATCATCCCCCTTTTCCTTCATATGATTTAAACAAAATATCATCGAATTAGGCAATATTTTGCAGTTTTTCCACGTTTTTGTGAATTTTCAGTCTATGGGTATTAATTCATTATATATACGATAAAAATGATGCAAACACATAATTGATTAGATAATAACCTTAAATACTTCATTTTCAACCATCTATTTGTTTCTCGTTAAAATACTGAGTAAGATATTGAAAAGGGGAGAAGTTCGGTTTTTATTGCATATATCGACGTTTCAGCCGGATTAGAGCGGTTTAACGTGCACATCTTTCATCGGTAATATAAACGGAAAATCAACAACATTTTAGTTCATTCTAATGAAAACACAGTGCTTTTTATCATTTGTATTGGAAACAACATTGTCATATGTCTTTTCTTGGATCTAAATAATACGAAACCTCGCTCTATGATTTGAAGTTAAAATCCTCATTTCTGAAAAAATAGTGACTTTTTCACGTTAATCATGTAGTTTGATATTACGTAAATATATTCATTTTTACCAATATTTCGATACTATTTCATGTAGTATCACGATATGTGATTTGGCCTTCAAATCTCAGAATGTCGCATAATATTGAATTTTAGTCAAGTTTTCTTGCATTTTGTTTCGTAAGAAAAATCATCGAATTTAGCAATATTTTGACGTTTATCATCCCCTTTTCCTCTGCGTGATTTAAACAAAATATAATCGAATTAGGCAATATTTTGCCGTTTTTCCACGTTTTTGTGAATTTTCAATTTATGGGTTTTCATTATATATACGATAAAAATTATGCAAACACATAATTGATTAGATAATACCCTTAAATACTTCATTTTCAACCATCTATTTGATTCTCGTTAAAATACTGAGTAAGATATTGAAAAGGGGAGAAGTTCGGTTTTTATTGCATATATCGACGTTTCAGCCGGATTAGAGCTGTTTTACGTGTACATCTTCCATCGGTAATATAAACGGAAAATCAACAACATTTTAGTTCATTCTAATGAAAACACATTGTTTTTTTTTTCATTTGTATTGGAAACAACATTGTCATATGTCTTTTCTTGGATCTAAATAATACGAAACCTCGCTCTATGATTTGAAGTTAAAATCCTCAAATATGGTAAAATAGTGACTTTTTTCACGTTTTTCATGTAGTTTGATAATACGTAAATATATTCATTTTTACCAATATTTCGATACTATTTCATGTAGTATCACGATATGTGATTTGGCCTTCAAATCTCAGAATGTCGCATAATATTGCATTTTAAGCAAGTTTTCTTGCATTTTGTTTCGTACTAAAAATCATCGAATTTAGCAATATTTTGACGTTTACCATCCCCTTTTCCTCTGTGTGATTTAAACAAAATATCATCGAATTAGGCAATATTTTGCCGTTTTTCCTTGTTTTTGTGAATTTTCAGTCTATGGTATATTCATTATATATACGATAAAAATGATGCAAACACATAATTTATTAGATAATAACCTTAAATACTTCATTTTCAATCATCTATTTGTTTCTCGTTAAAATATTGAAATATTGAAAGATTAATTGTAAGATATTGAAAAAGGGAGAAGTTCTCTTTTTATTGCATATATCGACGTTTCAGCCGGAATAGAGATGTTTTCGTGTACATCTTCCGTCGGTAATATAAACGGAAAATCAGGAACATTTTAGTTAATTCTAATGAAAACACATTGGTTTTATCATTTGTATTGTAAACAACATTGTCATATGTCTTTTCTTGGATCTAAATAATCCGAAACCTCGCTCTATGTTTTGAAGTTAAAATCCTTAAATATGGTAAAATATTGACTTTTTTGACGTTTTTCATGTAGTTTGATAATACGTAAATATATTCATTTTTACCAATATTTCGATACTATTTCATGTAGTATCACGATATGTGATTTGGCTTTTAAATCTCAGAATTTCGCCTAATATTGCATTTTAAGCAAGTTTTCTTGCATTTTGTTTCGTACGAAAAATCATCGAATTTAGCAATATTTTGACGTTTATCATCCCCCTTTTCCTTCATATGATTTAAACAAAATATCATCGAATTAGGCAATATTTTGCAGTTTTTCCACGTTTTTGTGAATTTTCAGTCTATGGGTATTAATTCATTATATATACGATAAAAATGATGCAAACACATAATTGATAAGATAATAACCTTAAATACTTCATTTTCAACCATCTATTTTTTTCTCGTTAAAATACTGAGTAAGATATTGAAAAGGGGAGAAGTTCGGTTTTTATTGCATATATCGACGTTTCAGCCGGAATAGAGATGTTTTCGTGTACATCTTCCGTCGGTAATATAAACGGAAAATCAGGAATATTTTAGTTAATTTTAATGAAAACACATTGGTTTTATCATTTGTATTGGAAACAACATTGTCATAAGTCTTTTCTTGGATCTAAATAATCCGGAACCTCGCTCTATGTTTTGAAGTTAAAAATCCTTAAATATGGTAAAATAGTGACTTTTTTGACGTTTTTCATGTGGTTTGATAATACGTAAATATATTCATTTTTACCAATATTTCGATACTATTTCATGTAGTATCACGATATGTGATTTGGCTTTCAAATCTCAGAATTTCGCATAATATTGCATTTTAAGCAAGTTTTCTTGCATTTTGTTTCGTACGAAAAATCATCGAATTTAGCAATATTTTGACGTTTATCATCCCCTTTTCCTCTGTGAGATTTAACCAAAATATAATCGAATTAGGCAATATTTTGCCGTTTTTCCACGTTTTTGTGAATTTTCAATTTATGGGTTTTCATTATATATACGATAAAAATGATGCAAACACATAATTGATTAGATAATAACCTTAAATACATCATTTTCAACCATCTATTTGTTTCTCGTTAAAATACTGAGTAAGATATTGAAAAGGGGAGAAGTTCGGTTTTTATTGCATATATCGACGTTTCAGCCGGATTAGAGCTGTTTTACGTGTACATCTTCCATCGGTAATATAAACGGAAAATCAACAACATTTTAGTTCATTCTAATGAAAACAGATTGTTTTTTTTCATTTGTATTGGAAACAACATTGTCATATGTCTTTTCTTGGATCTAAATAATACGAAACCTCGCTCTATGATTTGAAGTTAAAATCCTCAAATATGGTAAAATAGTGACTTTTTTCAAGTTTTTCATGTAGTTTGATAATACGTAAATATATTCAATTTTACCAATATTTCGACACTATTTCATGTAGTATCACGATATGTGATTTGGCTTTCAAATCTCAGAATTTCGCCTAATATTGCATTTTAAGCAAGTTTTCTTGCATTTTGTTTCGTACGAAAAATCATCGAATTTAGCAATATTTTGACGTTTATCATCCCCCTTTTCCTTCATATGATTTAAACAAAATATCATCGAATTAGGCAATATTTTGCAGTTTTTCCACGTTTTTGTGAATTTTCAGTCTATGGGTATTAATTCATTACATATACGATAAAAATGATGCAAACACATAATTGATTAGATAATAACCTTAAATACTTCATTTTCAACCATCTATTTTTTTCTCGTTAAAATACTGAGTAAGATATTGAAAAGGGGAGAAGTTCGGTTTTTATTGCATATATCGACGTTTCAGCCGGATTAGAGCGGTTTTACGTGTACATCTTTCATCGATAATATAAACGGAAAATCAACAACATTTTAGTTCATTCTAATGAAAACACAGTGTTTTTTATAATTTGTATTGGAAACAACATTGTCATATGTCTTTTCTTGGATCTAAATAATACGAAACCTCGCTCTATGATTTGAAGTTAAAATCCTCATTTCTGAAAAAATAGTGACTTTTTCACGTTAATCATGTAGTTTGATATTACGTAAATATATTCATTTTTACCAATATTTCGATACTATTTCATGTAGTATCACGATATGTGATTTGGCTTTCAAATCTCAGAATTTCGCATAATATTGCATTTTAAGCAAGTTTTCTTGCATTTTGTTTCGTACGAAAAATCATCGAATTTAGCTATATTTTGACGTTTATCATCCCCTTTTCCTCTGTGAGATTTAAACAAAATATAATCGAATTAGGCAATATTTTGCCGTTTTTCCACGTTTTTGTGAATTTTCAATTTATGGGTTTTCATTATATATACGATAAAAATTATGCAAACACATAATTGATTAGATAATACCCTTAAATACTTCATTTTCAACCATCTATTTGATTCTCGTTAAAATACTGAGTAAGATATTGAAATGGGGAGAAGTTCGGTTTTTATTGCATATATCGACGTTTCAGCCGGATTAGAGCTTTTTTACGTGTACATCTTCCATCGGTAATATAAACGGAAAATCAACAACATTTTAGTTCATTCTAATGAAAACACATTGTTTTTTTTTCATTTGTATTGGAAACAACATTGTCATATGTCTTTTCTTGGATCTAAATAATACGAAACCTCGCTCTATGATTTGAAGTTAAAATCCTCAAATATGGTAAAATAGTGACTTTTTTCACGTTTTTCATGTAGTTTGATAATAGGTAAATATATTCATTTTTACCAATATTTCGATACTATTTCATGTAGTATCACGATATGTGATTTGGCCTTCAAATCTCAGAATGTCGCATAATATTGCATTTTAAGCAAGTTTTCTTGCATTTTGTTTCGTACTAAAAATCATCGAATTTAGCAATATTTTGACGTTTACCATCCCCTTTTCCTCTGTGTGATTTAAACAAAATATCATCGAATTAGGCAATATTTTGCCGTTTTTCCTTGTTTTTGTGAATTTTCAGTCTATGGTATATTCATTATATATACGATAAAAATGATGCAAACACATAATTTATTAGATAATAACCTTAAATACTTCATTTTCAATCATCTATTTGTTTCTCGTAAAAATATTGAAATATTGAAAGATTAATTGAAAGATATTGAAAAGGGGAGAAGTTCTGTTTTTATTGCATATATCGACGTTTCAGCCGGAATAGCGATGTTTTCGTGTACATCTTCCGTCGGTAATATAAACGGAAAATCAGGAACATTTTAGTTAATTCTAATGAAAACACATTGGTTTTATCATTTGTATTGTAAACAACATTGTCATATGTCTTTTCTTGGATCTAAATAATCCGAAAACTCGCTCTATGTTTTGAAGTTAAAATCCTTAAATATGGTAAAATATTGACTTTTTTGACGTTTTTCATGTAGTTTGATAATACGTAAATATATTCATTTTTACCAATATTTCGATACTATTTCATGTAGTATCACGATATGTGATTTGGCTTTTAAATCTCAGAATTTCGCCTAATATTGCATTTTAAGCAAGTTTTCTTGCATTTTGTTTCGTACGAAAAATCATCGAATTTAGCAATATTTTGACGTTTATCATCCCCCTTTTCCTTCATATGATTTAAACAAAATATCATCGAATTAGGCAATATTTTGCAGTTTTTCCACGTTTTTGTGAATTTTCAGTCTATGGGTATTAATTCATTATATATACGATAAAAATGATGCAAACACATAATTGATTAGATAATAACCTTAAATACTTCATTTTCAACAATCTATTTGTTTCTCGTTAAAATACTGAGTAAGATATTGAAAAGGGGAGAAGTTCGGTTTTTATTGCATATATCGACGTTTCAGCCGGATTAGAGCGGTTTAACGTGCACATCTTTCATCGGTAATATAAACGGAAAATCAACAACATTTTAGTTCATTCTTATGAAAACACAGTGCTTTTTATCATTTGTATTGGAAACAACATTGTCATATGTCTTTTCTTGGATCTAAATAATACGAAACCTCGCTCTATGATTTGAAGTTAAAATCCTCATTTCTGAAAAAATAGTGACTTTTTCACGTTAATCATGTAGTTTGATATTACGTAAATATATTCATTTTTACCAATATTTCGATACTATTTCATGTAGTATCACGATATGTGATTTGGCCTTCAAATCTCAGAATGTCGCATAATATTGAATTTTAGTCAAGTTTTCTTGCATTTTGTTTCGTAAGAAAAATCATCGAATTTAGCAATATTTTGACGTTTATCATCCCCTTTTCCTCTGCGTGATTTAAACAAAATATAATCGAATTAGGCAATATTTTGCCGTTTTTCCACGTTTTTGTGAATTTTCAATTTATGGGTTTTCATTATATATACGATAAAAATTATGCAAACACATAATTGATTAGATAATACCCTTAAATACTTCATTTTCAACCATCTATTTGATTCTCGTTAAAATACTGAGTAAGATATTGAAAAGGGGAGAAGTTCGGTTTTTATTGCATATATCGACGTTTCAGCCGGATTAGAGCTGTTTTACGTGTACATCTTCCATCGGTAATATAAACGGAAAATCAACAACATTTTAGTTCATTCTAATGAAAACACATTGTTTTTTTTTTCATTTGTATTGGAAACAACATTGTCATATGTCTTTTCTTGGATCTAAATAATACGAAACCTCGCTCTATGATTTGAAGTTAAAATCCTCAAATATGGTAAAATAGTGACTTTTTTCACGTTTTTCATGTAGTTTGATAATACGTAAATATATTCATTTTTACCAATATTTCGATACTATTTCATGTAGTATCACGATATGTGATTTGGCCTTCAAATCTCAGAATGTCGCATAATATTGCATTTTAAGCAAGTTTTCTTGCATTTTGTTTCGTACTAAAAATCATCGAATTTAGCAATATTTTGACGTTTACCATCCCCTTTTCCTCTGTGTGATTTAAACAAAATATCATCGAATTAGGCAATATTTTGCCGTTTTTCCTTGTTTTTGTGAATTTTCAGTCTATGGTATATTCATTATATATACGATAAAAATGATGCAAACACATAATTTATTAGATAATAACCTTAAATACTTCATTTTCAATCATCTATTTGTTTCTCGTTAAAATATTGAAATATTGAAAGATTAATTGTAAGATATTGAAAAAGGGAGAAGTTCTCTTTTTATTGCATATATCGACGTTTCAGCCGGAATAGAGATGTTTTCGTGTACATCTTCCGTCGGTAATATAAACGGAAAATCAGGAACATTTTAGTTAATTCTAATGAAAACACATTGGTTTTATCATTTGTATTGTAAACAACATTGTCATATGTCTTTTCTTGGATCTAAATAATCCGAAACCTCGCTCTATGTTTTGAAGTTAAAATCCTTAAATATGGTAAAATATTGACTTTTTTGACGTTTTTCATGTAGTTTGATAATACGTAAATATATTCATTTTTACCAATATTTCGATACTATTTCATGTAGTATCACGATATGTGATTTGGCTTTTAAATCTCAGAATTTCGCCTAATATTGCATTTTAAGCAAGTTTTCTTGCATTTTGTTTCGTACGAAAAATCATCGAATTTAGCAATATTTTGACGTTTATCATCCCCCTTTTCCTTCATATGATTTAAACAAAATATCATCGAATTAGGCAATATTTTGCAGTTTTTCAACGTTTTTGTGAATTTTCAGTCTATGGGTATTAATTCATTATATATACGATAAAAATGATGCAAACACATAATTGATTAGATAATAACCTTAAATACTTCATTTTCAACCATCTATTTGTTTCTCGTTAAAATACTGAGTAAGATATTGAAAAGGGGAAAAGTTCGGTTTTTATTGCATATATCGACGTTTCAGCTGGATTAGAGCGGTTTAACGTGTACATCTTTCATCGGTAATATAAACGGAAAATCAACAACATTTTAGTTAATTCTAATGAAAACACATTGTTTTTTATCATTTGAATTGGAAACAACATTGTCATATGTCTTTTCTTGGATCTAAATAATACGAAATCTCGCTCTATGATTTGAAAATAAAATCCTCAAATATGGTAAAATAGTGACCTCTTCACGTTAATCATGTAATTTGATATTACGTAAATATATTCATTTTTACCAATATTTCGATACTACTTCATGTAGTATCACGATATGTGATTTGGCCTTCAAATCTCAGAATGTCGCTTAATATTGAATTTTAGTCAAGTTTTCTTGCATTTTGTTTCGTAAGAAAAATCATCGAATTTAGCAATATTTTGACGTTTATCATCCCCTTTTCCTCTGTGTTATTTAAACAAAATATAATCGAATTAGGCAATATTTTGCCGTTTTTCCACGTTTTTGTGAATTTTCAGTTTATGTGTTTTCATTATATATACGATAAAAATGATGCAAACACATAATTGATTAGATAATAACCTTAAATACTTCATTTTCAACCATCTATTTGTTTCACGTTAAAATACTGAGTAAGATTTTGAAAAGGGGAAAAGTTCGGTTTTTATTGCATATATCGACGTTTCAGCCGGATTAGAGCGGTTTTACGTGTACATCTTCCATCGGTAATATAAACGGAAAATCAACAACATTTTAGTTCATTCTAATGAAAACACATTGTTTTTTATCATTTGTATTGGAAACAACATTGTCATATGTCTTTTCTTGGATCTAAATAATACGAAACCTCGCTCTATGTTTTGAAGTTAAAATCCTTAAATATGGTAAAATATTGACTTTTTTGACGTTTTTCATGTAGTTTGAAAATACGTAAATATATTCATTTTTACCAATATTTCGATACTATTTCATGTAGTATCACGATATGTGATTTGGCTTTCAAATCTCAGAATTTCGCACAATATTGCATTTTAAGCAAGTTTTCTTGCATTTTGTTTCGTACGAAAAATCATCGAATTTAGCAATATTTTGACGTTTATGATCCCCTTTTCCTCTGTGTGATTTAAACAAAATATAATAGAATTAGGCAATATTTTGCCGTTTTTCCTTGTTTTTGTGAATTTTCAGTCTATGGGTATTTATTCATTTTATATGCGATAAAAATGATGCAAACACATAATTGATTGGATAATAGCCTTAAATACTTCATTTTCAATCATCTATTTGTTTCTCGTTAAAATACTGAGTAAGATATTGAAAAGGGGAGAAGTTCGGTTTTTATTGCATATATCGACGTTTCAGCAGGATTAGAGCGGTTTTACGTGTACATCTTCCATCGGTAATATAAACGGAAAATCAACAACATTTTAGTTAATTCTAATGAAAACATTGTTTTTTATCATTTGTATTGGAAACAACATTGTCATGTCTTTTCTTGGATCTAAATAATACGAAACCTCGCTCTATGATTTGAAGTTAAAATCCTCATATATGGTAAAATAGTGAATTTTTTCACGTTTTTCATGTAGTTTGATAATACGTAAATATATTCATTTTTACCAATATTTCGATACTATTTCATGTAGTATCACGATATGTGATTTGGCCTTCAAATCTCAGAATGTCGCATAATATTGCATTTTAAGCAAGTTTTCTTGCATTTTGTTTCGTACTAAAAATCATCGAATTTAGCAATATTTTGACGTTTACCATCCCCTTTTCCTCTGTGTGATTTAAACAAAATATCATCGAATTAGGCAATATTTTGCCGTTTTTCCTTGTTTTTGTGATTTTTCAGTCTATGGTATATTCATTATATGTACGATAAAAATGATGCAAACACATAATTTATTAAATAATAACCTTAAATACTTTATTTTCAATCATCTATTTGTTTCTCGTTAAAATATTGAAATACTGAAAGATTAATTGTAAGATATTGAAAAGGGGAGAAGTTCTGTTTTTATTGCATATATCGACGTTTCATCCGGAATAGAGATGTTTTCGTGTACATCTTCCGTCGGTAATATAAACGGAAAATCAGGAATATTTTAGTTAATTTTAATGAAAACACATTGGTTTTATCATTTTTATTGGAAACAACATTGTCATATGTCTTTTCTTGGATCTAAATAATCCGAAACCTCGCTCTATGTTTTGAAGTTAAAAATCCTTAAATATGGTAAAATAGTGACTTTTTTGACGTTTTTCATGTAGTTTGATAATACGTAAATATATTCATTTTTACCAATATTTCGATACTATTTCATATAGTATCACGATATGTGATTTGGCTTTCAAATCTCAGAATTTCGCATAATATTGCATTTTAAGCAAGTTTTCTTGCATTTTGTTTCGTACGAAAAATCATCGAATTTAGCAATATTTTGACGTTTATCATCCCCTTTTTCTCTGTGAGATTTAAACAAAATATAATCGAATTAGGCAATATTTTGCCGTTTTTCCACGTTTTTGTGAATTTTCAATTTATGGGTTTTCATTATATATACGATAAAAATGATGCAAACACATAATTGATTAGATAATAACCTTAAATACTTCATTTTCAACCATCTATTTGTTTCTCGTTAAAATACTGAGTAAGATATTGAAAAGGGGAGAAGTTCGGTTTTTATTGCATATATCTACGTTTCAGCCGGATTAGAGCGGTTTTACGTGTACATCTTTCATCGGTAATATAAATGGAAAATCAACAACATTTTAGTTCATTCTAATGAAAACACATTGTTTTTTATAATTTGTATTGGAAACAACATTGTCATATGTCTTTTCTTGGATCTAAATAATACGAAACCTCGCTCTATGATTTGAAGTTAAAATCCTCATATATGAAAAAATAGTGACTTTTTCACGTTAATCATGTACTTTGATATTACGTAAATATATTCATTTTTACCAATATTTCGATACTATTTCATGTAGTATCACGATATGTGATTTGGCCTTCAAATCTCAGAATGTCGCATAATATTGCATTTTAAGCAAGTTTTCTTGCATTTTGTTTCGTACGAAAAATCATCGAATTTAGCAATATTTTGACGTTTATCATCCCCCTTTTCCTTCATATGATTTAAACAAAATATCATCGAATTAGGCAATATTTTGCAGTTTTTCCACGTTTTTGTGAATTTTCAGTCTATGGGTATTAATTCATTATATATACGATAAAAATTATGCAAACACATAATTGATTAGATAATAACCTTAAATACTTCATTTTCAACCATCTATTTGTTTCTCGTTAAAATACTGAGTAAGATATTGAAAAGGGGAGAAGTTCGGTTTTTATTGCATATATCGACGTTTCAGCCGGATTAGAGCGGTTTTACGTGTACATCTTCCATCGGTAATATAAACGGAAAATCAGGAATATTTTAGTTAATTCTAATGAAAACACATTGGTTTTATCATATGTATTGGAAACAACATTGTCATATGTCTTTTCTTGGATCTAAATAATCCGAAACCTCGCTCTATGTTTTGAAGTTAAAATCCTTAAATATGGTTAAATAGTGACTTTTTTGACGTTTTTCATGTAGTTTGATAATACGTAAATATATTCATTTTTACCAATATTTCGATACTATTTCATTTAGTATCACGATATGTGATTTGGCCTTCAAATCTCAGAATGTCGCATAATATTTCATTTTAAGCAAGTTTTCTTGCATTTTGTTTCGTACTAAAAATCATCGAATTTAGCAATATTTTGACGTTTACCATCCCCTTTTCCTCTGTGTGATTTAAACAAAATATCATCGAATTAGGCAATATTTTGCCGTTTTTCCTTGTTTTTGTGATTTTTCAGTCTATGGTATATTCATTATATGTACGATAAAAATGATGCAAACACATAATTTATTAAATAATAACCTTAAATACTTTATTTTCAATCATCTATTTGTTTCTCGTTAAAATATTGAAATACTGAAAGATTAATTGTAAGATATTGAAAAGGGGAGAAGTTCTGTTTTTATTGCATATATCGACGTTTCATCCGGAATAGAGATGTTTTCGTGTACATCTTCCGTCGGTAATATAAACGGAAAATCAGGAATATTTTAGTTAATTCTAATGAAAACATATTGGTTTTATCATTTGTATTGGAAACAACATTGTCATATGTCTTTTCTTGGATCTAAATAATCCGAAACCTCGCTCTATGTTTTGAAGTTAAAAATCCTTAAATATGGTAAAATAGTGACTTTTTTGACGTTTTTCATGTAGTTTGATAATACGTAAATATATTCATTTTTACCAATATTTCGATACTATTTCATATAGTATCACGATATGTGATTTGGCTTTCAAATCTCAGAATTTCGCATAATATTGCATTTTAAGCAAGTTTTCTTGCATTTTGTTTCGTACGAAAAATCATCGAATTTAGCAATATTTTGACGTTTATCATCCCCTTTTTCTCTGTGAGATTTAAACAAAATATAATCGAATTAGGCAATATTTTGCCGTTTTTCCACGTTTTTGTGAATTTTCAATTTATGGGTTTTCATTATATATACGATAAAAATGATGCAAACACATAATTGATTAGATAATAACCTTAAATACTTCATTTTCAACCATCTATTTGTTTCTCGTTAAAATACTGAGTAAGATATTGAAAAGGGGAGAAGTTCGGTTTTTATTGCATATATCTACGTTTCAGCCGGATTAGAGCGGTTTTACGTGTACATCTTTCATCGGTAATATAAATGGAAAATCAACAACATTTTAGTTCATTCTAATGAAAACACATTGTTTTTTATAATTTGTATTGGAAACAACATTGTCATATGTCTTTTCTTGGATCTAAATAATACGAAACCTCGCTCTATGATTTGAAGTTAAAATCCTCATATATGAAAAAATAGTGACTTTCACGTTAATCATGTACTTTGATATTACGTAAATATATTCATTTTTACCAATATTTCGATACTATTTCATGTAGTATCACGATATGTGATTTGGCCTTCAAATCTCAGAATGTCGCATAATATTGCATTTTAAGCAAGTTTTCTTGCATTTTGTTTCGTACGAAAAATCATCGAATTTAGCAATATTTTGACGTTTATCATCCCCCTTTTCCTTCATATGATTTAAACAAAATATCATCGAATTAGGCAATATTTTGCAGTTTTTCCACGTTTTTGTGAATTTTCAGTCTATGGGTATTAATTCATTATATATACGATAAAAATTATGCAAACACATAATTGATTAGATAATAACCTTAAATACTTCATTTTCAACCATCTATTTGTTTCTCGTTAAAATACTGAGTAAGATATTGAAAAGGGGAGAAGTTCGGTTTTTATTGCATATATCGACGTTTCAGCCGGATTAGAGCGGTTTTACGTGTACATCTTCCATCGGTAATATAAACGGAAAATCAGGAATATTTTAGTTAATTCTAATGAAAACACATTGGTTTTATCATATGTATTGGAAACAACATTGTCATATGTCTTTTCTTGGATCTAAATAATCCGAAACCTCGCTCTATGTTTTGAAGTTAAAATCCTTAAATATGGTTAAATAGTGACTTTTTTGACGTTTTTCATGTAGTTTGATAATACGTAAATATATTCATTTTTACCAATATTTCGATACTATTTCATTTAGTATCACGATATGTGATTTGGCCTTCAAATCTCAGAATGTCGCATAATATTGCATTTTAAGCAAGTTTTCTTGCATTTTGTTTCGTACTAAAAATCATCGAATTTAGCAATATTTTGACGTTTACCATCCCCTTTTCCTCTGTGTGATTTAAACAAAATATCATCGAATTAGGCAATATTTTGCCGTTTTTCCTTGTTTTTGTGATTTTTCAGTCTATGGTATATTCATTATATGTACGATAAAAATGATGCAAACACATAATTTATTAAATAATAACCTTAAATACTTTATTTTCAATCATCTATTTGTTTCTCGTTAAAATATTGAAATACTGAAAGATTAATTGTAAGATATTGAAAAGGGGAGAAGTTCTGTTTTTATTGCATATATCGACGTTTCATCCGGAATAGAGATGTTTTCGTGTACATCTTCCGTCGGTAATATAAACGGAAAATCAGGAATATTTTAGTTAATTCTAATGAAAACACATTGGTTTTATCATTTGTATTGGAAACAACATTGTCATATGTCTTTTCTTGGATCTAAATAATCCGAAACCTCGCTCTATGTTTTGAAGTTAAAAATCCTTAAATATGGTAAAATAGTGACTTTTTTGACGTTTTTCATGTAGTTTGATAATACGTAAATATATTCATTTTTACCAATATTTCGATACTATTTCATATAGTATCACGATATGTGATTTGGCTTTCAAATCTCAGAATTTCGCATAATATTGCATTTTAAGCAAGTTTTCTTGCATTTTGTTTCGTACGAAAAATCATCGAATTTAGCAATATTTTGACGTTTATCATTCCCTTTTTCTCTGTGAGATTTAAACAAAATATAATCGAATTAGGCAATATTTTGCCGTTTTTCCACGTTTTTGTGAATTTTCAATTTATGGGTTTTCATTATATATACGATAAAAATGATGCAAACACATAATTGATTAGATAATAACCTTAAATACTTCATTTTCAACCATCTATTTGTTTCTCGTTAAAATACTGAGTAAGATATTGAAAAGGGGAGAAGTTCGGTTTTTATTGCATATATCTACGTTTCAGCCGGATTAGAGCGGTTTTACGTGTACATCTTTCATCGGTAATATAAATGGAAAATCAACAACATTTTAGTTCATTCTAATGAAAACACATTGTTTTTTATAATTTGTATTGGAAACAACATTGTCATATGTCTTTTCTTGGATCTAAATAATACGAAACCTCGCTCTATGATTTGAAGTTAAAATCCTCATATATGAAAAAATAGTGACTTTTTCACGTTAATCATGTACTTTGATATTACGTAAATATATTCATTTTTACCAATATTTCGATACTATTTCATGTAGTATCACGATATGTGATTTGGCCTTCAAATCTCAGAATGTCGCATAATATTGCATTTTAAGCAAGTTTTCTTGCATTTTGTTTCGTACGAAAAATCATCGAATTTAGCAATATTTTGACGTTTATCATCCCCCTTTTCCTTCATATGATTTAAACAAAATATCATCGAATTAGGCAATATTTTGCAGTTTTTCCACGTTTTTGTGAATTTTCAGTCTATGGGTATTAATTCATTATATATACGATAAAAATTATGCAAACACATAATTGATTAGATAATAACCTTAAATACTTCATTTTCAACCATCTATTTGTTTCTCGTTAAAATACTGAGTAAGATATTGAAAAGGGGAGAAGTTCGGTTTTTATTGCATATATCGACGTTTCAGCCGGATTAGAGCGGTTTTACGTGTACATCTTCCATCGGTAATATAAACGGAAAATCAGGAATATTTTAGTTAATTCTAATGAAAACACATGGGTTTTATCATATGTATTGGAAACAACATTGTCATATGTCTTTTCTTGGATCTAAATAATCCGAAACCTCGCTCTATGTTTTGAAGTTAAAATCCTTAAATATGGTTAAATAGTGACTTTTTTGACGTTTTTCATGTAGTTTGATAATACGTAAATATATTCATTTTTACCAATATTTCGATACTATTTCATTTAGTATCACGATATGTGATTTGGCCTTCAAATCTCAGAATGTCGCATAATATTGCATTTTAAGCAAGTTTTCTTGCATTTTGTTTCGTACTAAAAATCATCGAATTTAGCAATATTTTGACGTTTACCATCCCCTTTTCCTCTGTGTGATTTAAACAAAATATCATCGAATTAGGCAATATTTTGCCGTTTTTCCTTGTTTTTGTGATTTTTCAGTCTATGGTATATTCATTATATGTACGATAAAAATGATGCAAACACATAATTTATTAAATAATAACCTTAAATACTTTATTTTCAATCATCTATTTGTTTCTCGTTAAAATATTGAAATACTGAAAGATTAATTGTAAGATATTGAAAAGGGGAGAAGTTCTGTTTTTATTGCATATATCGACGTTTCATCCGGAATAGAGATGTTTTCGTGTACATCTTCCGTCGGTAATATAAACGGAAAATCAGGAATATTTTAGTTAATTCTAATGAAAACACATTGGTTTTATCATTTGTATTGGAAACAACATTGTCATATGTCTTTTCTTGGATCTAAATAATCCGAAACCTCGCTCTATGTTTTGAAGTTAAAAATCCTTAAATATGGTAAAATAGTGACTTTTTTGACGTTTTTCATGTAGTTTGATAATACGTAAATATATTCATTTTTACCAATATTTCGATACTATTTCATATAGTATCACGATATGTGATTTGGCTTTCAAATCTCAGAATTTCGCATAATATTGCATTTTAAGCAAGTTTTCTTGCATTTTGTTTCGTACGAAAAATCATCGAATTTAGCAATATTTTGACGTTTATCATCCCCTTTTTCTCTGTGAGATTTAAACAAAATATAATCGAATTAGGCAATATTTTGCCGTTTTTCCACGTTTTTGTGAATTTTCAATTTATGGGTTTTCATTATATATACGATAAAAATGATGCAAACACATAATTGATTAGATAATAACCTTAAATACTTCATTTTCAACCATCTATTTGTTTCTCGTTAAAATACTGAGTAAGATATTGAAAAGGGGAGAAGTTCGGTTTTTATTGCATATATCTACGTTTCAGCCGGATTAGAGCGGTTTTACGTGTACATCTTTCATCGGTAATATAAATGGAAAATCAACAACATTTTAGTTCATTCTAATGAAAACACATTGTTTTTTATAATTTGTATTGGAAACAACATTGTCATATGTCTTTTCTTGGATCTAAATAATACGAAACCTCGCTCTATGATTTGAAGTTAAAATCCTCATATATGAAAAAATAGTGACTTTTTCACGTTAATCATGTACTTTGATATTACGTAAATATATTCATTTTTACCAATATTTCGATACTATTTCATGTAGTATCACGATATGTGATTTGGCCTTCAAATCTCAGAATGTCGCATAATATTGCATTTTAAGCAAGTTTTCTTGCATTTTGTTTCGTACGAAAAATCATCGAATTTAGCAATATTTTGACGTTTATCATCCCCCTTTTCCTTCATATGATTTAAACAAAATATCATCGAATTAGGCAATATTTTGCAGTTTTTCCACGTTTTTGTGAATTTTCAGTCTATGGGTATTAATTCATTATATATACGATAAAAATTATGCAAACACATAATTGATTAGATAATAACCTTAAATACTTCATTTTCAACCATCTATTTGTTTCTCGTTAAAATACTGAGTAAGATATTGAAAAGGGGAGAAGTTCGGTTTTTATTGCATATATCGACGTTTCAGCCGGATTAGAGCGGTTTTACGTGTACATCTTCCATCGGTAATATAAACGGAAAATCAGGAATATTTTAGTTAATTCTAATGAAAACACATTGGTTTTATCATATGTATTGGAAACAACATTGTCATATGTCTTTTCTTGGATCTAAATAATCCGAAACCTCGCTCTATGTTTTGAAGTTAAAATCCTTAAATATGGTTAAATAGTAACTTTTTTGACGTTTTTCATGTAGTTTGATAATACGTCAATATATTCATTTTTACCAATATTTCGATACTATTTCATTTAGTATCACGATATGTGATTTGGCCTTCAAATCTCAGAATGTCGCATAATATTGCATTTTAAGCAAGTTTTCTTGCATTTTGTTTCGTACTAAAAATCATCGAATTTAGCAATATTTTGACGTTTACCATCCCCTTTTCCTCTGTGTGATTTAAACAAAATATCATCGAATTAGGCAATATTTTGCCGTTTTTCCTTGTTTTTGTGAATTTTCAGTCTATGGTATATTCATTACATATACGATAAAAATGATGCAAACACATAATTTATTAGATAATAATTTTAAATACTTCATTTTCAATCATCTATTTGTTTCTCGTTAAAATATTAAAATGTTGAAAGATTAATTGTAAGATATTGAAAAGGGGAGAAGTTCTGTTTTTATTGCATATATCGACGTTTCAGCCGGAATAGAGATGTTTTCGTGTACATCTTCCGTCGGTAATATAAACGGAAAATCAGGAACATTTTAGTTAATTCTAATGAAAACACATTGGTTTTATCATTTGTATTGGAAACAACATTGTCATATGTCTTTTCCTGGAACTAAATAATCCGAAACCTCGCTCTATGTTTTGAAGTTAAAATCCTTAAATATGGTAAAATAGTGACTTTTTTGACGTTTTTCATGTAGTTTGATAATACGTAAATATATTCATTTTTACCAATATTTCGATACTATTTCATGTAGTATCACGATATGTGATTTGGCTTTCAAATCTCAGAATTTCGCATAATATTGCATTTTAAGCAAGTTTTCTTGCATTTTGTTTCGTACGAAAAATCATCGAATTTAGCAATATTTTGACGTTTATCATCCCCCTTTTCCTTCATATGATTTAAACAAAATATCATCGAATTAGGCAATATTTTGCAGTTTTTCCACGTTTTTGTGAATTTTCAGTCTATGGGTATTAATTCATTATATATACGATAAAAATGATGCAAACACATAATTGATTAGATAATAACCTTAAATACTTCATTTTCAACCATCTATTTGTTTCTCGTTAAAATACTGAGTAAGATATTGAAAAGGGGAAAAGTTCGGTTTTTATTGCATATATCGACGTTTCAGCCGGATTAGAGCGGTTTAACGTGTACATCTTTCATCGGTAATATAAACGGAAAATCAACAACATTTTAGTTAATTCTAATGAAAACACATTGTTTTTTATCATTTGAATTGGAAACAACATTGTCATATGTCTTTTCTTGGATCTAAATAATACGAAATCTCGCTCTATGATTTGAAAATAAAATCCTCAAATATGGTAAAATAGTGACCTCTTCACGTTAATCATGTAATTTGATATTACGTAAATATATTCATTTTTACCAATATTTCGATACTACTTCATGTAGTATCACGATGTGTGATTTGGCCTTCAAATCTCAGAATGTCGCTTAATATTGAATTTTAGTCAAGTTTTCTTGCATTTTGTTTCGTAAGAAAAATCATCGAATTTAGCAATATTTTGACGTTTATCATCCCCTTTTCCTCTGTGTGATTTAAACAAAATATAATCGAATTAGGCAATATTTTGCCGTTTTTCCACGTTTTTGTGAATTTTCAGTTTATGTGTTTTCATTATATATACGATAAAAATGATGCAAACACATAATTGATTAGATAATAACCTTAAATACTTCATTTTCAACCATCTATTTGTTTCACGTTAAAATACTGAGTAAGATTTTGAAAAGGGGAAAAGTTCGGTTTTTATTGCATATATCGACGTTTCAGCCGGATTAGAGCGGTTTTACGTGTACATCTTCCATCGGTAATATAAACGGAAAATCAACAACATTTTAGTTCATTCTAATGAAAACACATTGTTTTTTATCATTTGTATTGGAAACAACATTGTCATATGTCTTTTCTTGGATCTAAATAATACGAAACCTCGCTCTATGTTTTGAAGTTAAAATCCTTAAATATGGTAAAATATTGACTTTTTTGACGTTTTTCATGTAGTTTGAAAATACGTAAATATATTCATTTTTACCAATATTTCGATACTATTTCATGTAGTATCACGATATGTGATTTGGCTTTCAAATCTCAGAATTTCGCACAATATTGCATTTTAAGCAAGTTTTCTTGCATTTTGTTTCGTACGAAAAATCATCGAATTTAGCAATATTTTGACGTTTATGATCCCCTTTTCCTCTGTGTGATTTAAACAAAATATAATAGAATTAGGCAATATTTTGCCGTTTTTCCTTGTTTTTGTGAATTTTCAGTCTATGGGTATTTATTCATTTTATATGCGATAAAAATGATGCAAACACATAATTGATTGGATAATAGCCTTAAATACTTCATTTTCAATCATCTATTTGTTTCTCGTTAAAATACTGAGTAAGATATTGAAAAGGGGAGAAGTTCGGTTTTTATTGCATATATCGACGTTTCAGCAGGATTAGAGCGGTTTTACGTGTACATCTTCCATCGGTAATATAAACGGAAAATCAACAACATTTTAGTTAATTCTAATGAAAACATTGTTTTTTATCATTTGTATTGGAAACAACATTGTCATGTCTTTTCTTGGATCTAAATAATACGAAACCTCGCTCTATGATTTGAAGTTAAAATCCTCATATATGGTAAAATAGTGAATTTTTTCACGTTTTTCATGTAGTTTGATAATACGTAAATATATTCATTTTTACCAATATTTCGATACTATTTCATGTAGTATCACGATATGTGATTTGGCCTTCAAATCTCAGAATGTCGCATAATATTGCATTTTAAGCAAGTTTTCTTGCATTTTGTTTCGTACTAAAAATCATCGAATTTAGCAATATTTTGACGTTTACCATCCCCTTTTCCTCTGTGTGATTTAAACAAAATATCATCGAATTAGGCAATATTTTGCCGTTTTTCCTTGTTTTTGTGATTTTTCAGTCTATGGTATATTCATTATATGTACGATAAAAATGATGCAAACACATAATTTATTAAATAATAACCTTAAATACTTTATTTTCAATCATCTATTTGTTTCTCGTTAAAATATTGAAATACTGAAAGATTAATTGTAAGATATTGAAAAGGGGAGAAGTTCTGTTTTTATTGCATATATCGACGTTTCATCCGGAATAGAGATGTTTTCGTGTACATCTTCCGTCGGTAATATAAACGGAAAATCAGGAATATTTTAGTTAATTATAATGAAAACACATTGGTTTTATCATTTGTATTGGAAACAACATTGTCATATGTCTTTTCTTGGATCTAAATAATCCGAAACCTCGCTCTATGTTTTGAAGTTAAAAATCCTTAAATATGGTAAAATAGTGACTTTTTTGACGTTTTTCATGTAGTTTGATAATACGTAAATATATTCATTTTTACCAATATTTCGATACTATTTCATATAGTATCACGATATGTGATTTGGCTTTCAAATCTCAGAATTTCGCATAATTTTGCATTTTAAGCAAGTTTTCTTGCATTTTGTTTCGTACGAAAAATCATCGAATTTAGCAATATTTTGACGTTTATCATCCCCTTTTTCTCTGTGAGATTTAAACAAAATATAATCGAATTAGGCAATATTTTGCCGTTTTTCCACGTTTTTGTGAATTTTCAATTTATGGGTTTTCATTATATATACGATAAAAATGATGCAAACACATAATTGATTAGATAATAACCTTAAATACTTCATTTTCAACCATCTATTTGTTTCTCGTTAAAATACTGAGTAAGATATTGAAAGGGGGAGAAGTTCGGTTTTTATTGCATATATCTACGTTTCAGCCGGATTAGAGCGGTTTTACGTGTACATCTTTCATCGGTAATATAAATGGAAAATCAACAACATTTTAGTTCATTCTAATGAAAACACATTGTTTTTTATAATTTGTATTGGAAACAACATTGTCATATGTCTTTTCTTGGATCTAAATAATACGAAACCTCGCTCTATGATTTGAAGTTAAAATCCTCATATATGAAAAAATAGTGACTTTTTCACGTTAATCATGTACTTTGATATTACGTAAATATATTCATTTTTACCAATATTTCGATACTATTTCATGTAGTATCACGATATGTGATTTGGCCTTCAAATCTCAGAATGTCGCATAATATTGCATTTTAAGCAAGTTTTCTTGCATTTTGTTTCGTACGAAAAATCATCGAATTTAGCAATATTTTGACGTTTATCATCCCCCTTTTCCTTCATATGATTTAAACAAAATATCATCGAATTAGGCAATATTTTGCAGTTTTTCCACGTTTTTGTGAATTTTCAGTCTATGGGTATTAATTCATTATATATACGATAAAAATTATGCAAACACATAATTGATTAGATAATAACCTTAAATACTTCATTTTCAACCATCTATTTGTTTCTCGTTAAAATACTGAGTAAGATATTGAAAAGGGGAGAAGTTCGGTTTTTATTGCATATATCGACGTTTCAGCCGGATTAGAGCGGTTTTACGTGTACATCTTCCATCGGTAATATAAACGGAAAATCAGGAATATTTTAGTTAATTCTAATGAAAACACATTGGTTTTATCATATGTATTGGAAACAACATTGTCATATGTCTTTTCTTGGATCTAAATAATCCGAAACCTCGCTCTATGTTTTGAAGTTAAAATCCTTAAATATGGTTAAATAGTGACTTTTTTGACGTTTTTCATGTAGTTTGATAATACGTAAATATATTCATTTTTACCAATATTTCGATACTATTTCATTTAGTATCACGATATGTGATTTGGCCTTCAAATCTCAGAATGTCGCATAATATTTCATTTTAAGCAAGTTTTCTTGCATTTTGTTTCGTACTAAAAATCATCGAATTTAGCAATATTTTGACGTTTACCATCCCCTTTTCCTCTGTGTGATTTAAACAAAATATCATCGAATTAGGCAATATTTTGCCGTTTTTCCTTGTTTTTGTGATTTTTCAGTCTATGGTATATTCATTATATGTACGATAAAAATGATGCAAACACATAATTTATTAAATAATAACCTTAAATACTTTATTTTCAATCATCTATTTGTTTCTCGTTAAAATATTGAAATACTGAAAGATTAATTGTAAGATATTGAAAAGGGGAGAAGTTCTGTTTTTATTGCATATATCGACGTTTCATCCGGAATAGAGATGTTTTCGTGTACATCTTCCGTCGGTAATATAAACGGAAAATCAGGAATATTTTAGTTAATTCTAATGAAAACACATTGGTTTTATCATTTGTATTGGAAACAACATTGTCATATGTCTTTTCTTGGATCTAAATAATCCGAAACCTCGCTCTATGTTTTGAAGTTAAAAATCCTTAAATATGGTAAAATAGTGACTTTTTTGACGTTTTTCATGTAGTTTGATAATACGTAAATATATTCATTTTTACCAATATTTCGATACTATTTCATATAGTATCACGATATGTGATTTGGCTTTCAAATCTCAGAATTTCGCATAATATTGCATTTTAAGCAAGTTTTCTTGCATTTTGTTTCGTACGAAAAATCATCGAATTTAGCAATATTTTGACGTTTATCATCCCCTTTTTCTCTGTGAGATTTAAACAAAATATAATCGAATTAGGCAATATTTTGCCGTTTTTCCACGTTTTTGTGAATTTTCAATTTATGGGTTTTCATTATATATACGATAAAAATGATGCAAACACATAATTGATTAGATAATAACCTTAAATACTTCATTTTCAACCATCTATTTGTTTCTCGTTAAAATACTGAGTAAGATATTGAAAAGGGGAGAAGTTCGGTTTTTATTGCATATATCTACGTTTCAGCCGGATTAGAGCGGTTTTACGTGTACATCTTTCATCGGTAATATAAATGGAAAATCAACAACATTTTAGTTCATTCTAATGAAAACACATTGTTTTTTATAATTTGTATTGGAAACAACATTGTCATATGTCTTTTCTTGGATCTAAATAATACGAAACCTCGCTCTATGATTTGAAGTTAAAATCCTCATATATGAAAAAATAGTGACTTTTTCACGTTAATCATGTACTTTGATATTACGTAAATATATTCATTTTTACCAATATTTCGATACTATTTCATGTAGTATCACGATATGTGATTTGGCCTTCAAATCTCAGAATGTCGCATAATATTGCATTTTAAGCAAGTTTTCTTGCATTTTGTTTCGTACGAAAAATCATCGAATTTAGCAATATTTTGACGTTTATCATCCCCCTTTTCCTTCATATGATTTAAACAAAATATCATCGAATTAGGCAATATTTTGCAGTTTTTCCACGTTTTTGTGAATTTTCAGTCTATGGGTATTAATTCATTATATATACGATAAAAATTATGCAAACACATAATTGATTAGATAATAACCTTAAATACTTCATTTTCAACCATCTATTTGTTTCTCGTTAAAATACTGAGTAAGATATTGAAAAGGGGAGAAGTTCGGTTTTTATTGCATATATCGACGTTTCAGCCGGATTAGAGCGGTTTTACGTGTACATCTTCCATCGGTAATATAAACGGAAAATCAGGAATATTTTAGTTAATTCTAATGAAAACACATTGGTTTTATCATATGTATTGGAAACAACATTGTCATATGTCTTTTCTTGGATCTAAATAATCCGAAACCTCGCTCTATGTTTTGAAGTTAAAATCCTTAAATATGGTTAAATAGTGACTTTTTTGACGTTTTTCATGTAGTTTGATAATACGTAAATATATTCATTTTTACCAATATTTCGATACTATTTCATTTAGTATCACGATATGTGATTTGGCCTTCAAATCTCAGAATGTCGCATAATATTGCATTTTAAGCAAGTTTTCTTGCATTTTGTTTCGTACTAAAAATCATCGAATTTAGCAATATTTTGACGTTTACCATCCCCTTTTCCTCTGTGTGATTTAAACAAAATATCATCGAATTAGGCAATATTTTGCCGTTTTTCCTTGTTTTTGTGATTTTTCAGTCTATGGTATATTCATTATATGTACGATAAAAATGATGCAAACACATAATTTATTAAATAATAACCTTAAATACTTTATTTTCAATCATCTATTTGTTTCTCGTTAAAATATTGAAATACTGAAAGATTAATTGTAAGATATTGAAAAGGGGAGAAGTTCTGTTTTTATTGCATATATCGACGTTTCATCCGGAATAGAGATGTTTTCGTGTACATCTTCCGTCGGTAATATAAACGGAAAATCAGGAATATTTTAGTTAATTCTAATGAAAACACATTGGTTTTATCATTTGTATTGGAAACAACATTGTCATATGTCTTTTCTTGGATCTAAATAATCCGAAACCTCGCTCTATGTTTTGAAGTTAAAAATCCTTAAATATGGTAAAATAGTGACTTTTTTGACGTTTTTCATGTAGTTTGATAATACGTAAATATATTCATTTTTACCAATATTTCGATACTATTTCATATAGTATCACGATATGTGATTTGGCTTTCAAATCTCAGAATTTCGCATAATATTGCATTTTAAGCAAGTTTTCTTGCATTTTGTTTCGTACGAAAAATCATCGAATTTAGCAATATTTTGACGTTTATCATCCCCTTTTTCTCTGTGAGATTTAAACAAAATATAATCGAATTAGGCAATATTTTGCCGTTTTTCCACGTTTTTGTGAATTTTCAATTTATGGGTTTTCATTATATATACGATAAAAATGATGCAAACACATAATTGATTAGAGAATAACCTTAAATACTTCATTTTCAACCATCTATTTGTTTCTCGTTAAAATACTGAGTAAGATATTGAAAAGGGGAGAAGTTCGGTTTTTATTGCATATATCTACGTTTCAGCCGGATTAGAGCGGTTTTACGTGTACATCTTTCATCGGTAATATAAATGGAAAATCAACAACATTTTAGTTCATTCTAATGAAAACACATTGTTTTTTATAATTTGTATTGGAAACAACATTGTCATATGTCTTTTCTTGGATCTAAATAATACGAAACCTCGCTCTATGATTTGAAGTTAAAATCCTCATATATGAAAAAATAGTGACTTTTTCACGTTAATCATGTACTTTGATATTACGTAAATATATTCATTTTTACCAATATTTCGATACTATTTCATGTAGTATCACGATATGTGATTTGGCCTTCAAATCTCAGAATGTCGCATAATATTGCATTTTAAGCAAGTTTTCTTGCATTTTGTTTCGTACGAAAAATCATCGAATTTAGCAATATTTTGACGTTTATCATCCCCCTTTTCCTTCATATGATTTAAACAAAATATCATCGAATTAGGCAATATTTTGCAGTTTTTCCACGTTTTTGTGAATTTTCAGTCTATGGGTATTAATTCATTATATATACGATAAAAATTATGCAAACACATAATTGATTAGATAATAACCTTAAATACTTCATTTTCAACCATCTATTTGTTTCTCGTTAAAATACTGAGTAAGATATTGAAAAGGGGAGAAGTTCGGTTTTTATTGCATATATCGACGTTTCAGCCGGATTAGAGCGGTTTTACGTGTACATCTTCCATCGGTAATATAAACGGAAAATCAGGAATATTTTAGTTAATTCTAATGAAAACACATTGGTTTTATCATATGTATTGGAAACAACATTGTCATATGTCTTTTCTTGGATCTAAATAATCCGAAACCTCGCTCTATGTTTTGAAGTTAAAATCCTTAAATATGGTTAAATAGTAACTTTTTTGACGTTTTTCATGTAGTTTGATAATACGTCAATATATTCATTTTTACCAATATTTCGATACTATTTCATTTAGTATCACGATATGTGATTTGGCCTTCAAATCTCAGAATGTCGCATAATATTGCATTTTAAGCAAGTTTTCTTGCATTTTGTTTCGTACTAAAAATCATCGAATTTAGCAATATTTTGACGTTTACCATCCCCTTTTCCTCTGTGTGATTTAAACAAAATATCATCGAATTAGGCAATATTTTGCCGTTTTTCCTTGTTTTTGTGAATTTTCAGTCTATGGTATTTTCATTACATATACGATAAAAATGATGCAAACACATAATTTATTAGATAATAATTTTAAATACTTCATTTTCAATCATCTATTTGTTTCTCGTTAAAATATTAAAATGTTGAAAGATTAATTGTAAGATATTGAAAAGGGGAGAAGTTCTGTTTTTATTGCATATATCGACGTTTCAGCCGGAATAGAGATGTTTTCGTGTACATCTTCCGTCGGTAATATAAACGGAAAATCAGGAACATTTTAGTTAATTCTAATGAAAACACATTGGTTTTATCATTTGTATTGGAAACAACATTGTCATATGTCTTTTCTTGGAACTAAATAATCCGAAACCTCGCTCTATGTTTTGAAGTTAAAATCCTTAAATATGGTAAAATAGTGACTTTTTTGACGTTTTTCATGTAGTTTGATAATACGTAAATATATTCATTTTTACCAATATTTCGATACTATTTCATGTAGTATCACGATATGTGATTTGGCTTTCAAATCTCAGAATTTCGCATAATATTGCATTTTAAGCAAGTTTTCTTGCATTTTGTTTCGTACGAAAAATCATCGAATTTAGCAATATTTTGACGTTTATCATCCCCTTTTCCTCTGTGTGATTTAAACAAAATATAATCGAATTAGGCAATATTTTGCCGTTTTTCCACGTTGATGTGAATTTTCAGTTTATGGGTTTTCATTATATATACGATAAAAATGATGCAAACACATAATTGATTAGATAATAACCTTAAATACTTCATTTTCAACCATCTATTTGTTTCTCGTTAAAATACTGAGTAATATATTGAAAAGGGGAGAAGTTCGGTTTTTATTGCATATATCGACGTTTCAACCGGATTAGCGGTGTTTTACGTGTACATCTTCCAACGGTAATATTAACGGAAAATCAACAACATTTTAGTTCATTCTAATGAAAACACATTGTTTTTTATGATTTGTATTGGAAACAATATTGTCATATGTCTTTTCTTGGATCTAAATAATACGAAACCTCGCTCTATGATTTGAAAATAAAATCCTCAAATATGGTAAAATAGCGACCTCTTCACGTTAATCATGTAATTTGATATTACGTAAATATATTCATTTTTACCAATATTTCGATACTACTTCATGTAGTATCACGATATGTGATTTGGCCTTCAAATCTCAGAATGTCGCATAATATTGAATTTTAGTCAAGTTTTCTTGCATTTTGTTTCGTAAGAAAAATCATCGAATTTAGCAATATTTTGACGTTTATCATCCCCTTTTCCTCTGTGTGATTTAAACAAAATATAATCGAAATAGGCAATATTTTGCCGTTTTTCCACGTTTTTGTGAATTTTCAGTTTATGGGTTTTCATTATATATACGATAAAAATGATGCAAACACATAATTGATTAGATAATAACCTTAAATACTTCATTTTCAACCATCTATTTGTTTAACGTTAAAATACTGAATAAGATTTTGAGAAGGGGAAAAGTTCGGTTTTTATTGCATATATCGACGTTTCAGCCGGATTAGAGCGGTTTTACGTGTACATCTTCCATCGGTAAAATAAACGGAAAATCAACAACATTTTAGTTCATTCTAATGAAAACACATTGTTTTTTATCATTTGTATTGGAAACAACATTGTCATATGTCTTTTCTTGGATCTAAATAATACGAAACCTCGCTCTATGATTTGAAGTTAAAATCCTCAAATATGGTAAAATAGTGACTTTTTCACGTTTTTCATGTAGTTTGATAATACGTAAATATATTCATTTTTACCAATATTTCGACACTATTTCATGTAGTATCACGATATGTGATTTGGCTTTCATATCTCAGAATTTTGCATAATATTGCATTTTAAGCAAGTTTTCTTGCATTTTGTTTCGTACGAAAAATCATCGAATTTAGCAATATTTTGACGTTTATCATCCCCCTTTTCCTTCATATGATTTAAACAAAATATCATCGAATTAGGCAATATTTTGCAGTTTTTCCACGTTTTTGTGAATTTTCAGTCTATGGGTATTAATTCATTATATATACGATAAAAATGATGCAAACACATAATTGATTAGATAATAACCTTAAATACTTCATTTTCAACCATCTATTTGTTTCTCGTTAAAATACTGAGTAAGATATTGAAAAGGGGAGAAGTTCGGTTTTTATTGCATATATCGACGTTTCAGCCGGATTAGAGCGGTTTTACGTGTACACATCTTTCATCGGTAATATAAACGGAAAATCAACAACATTTTAGTTCATTCTAATGAAAACACATTATTTTTTATAATTTGTATTGGAAACAACATTGTCATATGTCTTTTCTTGGATCTAAATAATACGAAACCTCGCTCTATGATTTGAAGTTAAAATCCTCATATCTGAAAAAATAGTGACTTTTTCACGTTAATCATGTAGTTTGATATTACGTAAATATATTCATTTTTACCAATATTTCGATACTATTTCATGTAGTATCACGATATGTGATTTGGCCTTCAAATCTCAGAATGTCGCATAATATTGAATTTTAGTCAAGTTTTCTTGCATTTTGTTTCGTAAGAAAAATCATCGAATTTAGCAATATTTTGACGTTTATCATCCCCTTTTCCTCTGTGTGATTTAAACAAAATATAATCGAATTAGGCAATATTTTGCCGTTTTTCCACGTTTTTGTGAATTTTCAGTTTATGGGTTTTCATTATATATACGATAAAAATGATGCAAACACATAATTGATCAGATAATAACCTTAAATACTTCATTTTCAACCATCTATTTTTTTCACGTTAAAATACTGAATAAGATTGTGAGAAGGGGAAAAGTTCCGTTTTTATTGCATATATCGACGTTTCAGCCGGATTAGAGCGGTTTTACGTGTACATCTTCCATCGGTAATATAAACGGAAAATCAACAACATTTTAGTTCATTCTAATGAAAATACATTGTTTTTTATCATTTGTATTGGAAACAACATTGTCATATGTCTTTTCTTGGATCTAAATAATACGAAACCTCGCTCTATGATTTGAAGTTAAAATCCTCAAATATGGTAAAATAGTGACTTTTTTCACGATTTTCATGTAGTTTGATAATACGTAAATATATTCATTTTTACCAATATTTCGATACTATTTCATGTAGTATCACGATATGTGATTTGGCCTTCAAATCTCAGAATGTCGCATAATATTGCATTTTAAGCAAGTTTTCTTGCATTTTGTTTCGTACTAAAAATCATCAAATTTAACAATATTTTGACGTTTACCATCCCCTTTTCCTCTGTGTGATTTAAACAAAATATTATCGAATTAGGCAATATTTTGCCGTTTTTCCTTGTTTTTGTGAATTTTCAGTCTATGGTATATTCATTATATATACGATAAAAATGATGCAAACACATAATTTATTAGATAATAACCTTAAATACTTCATTTTCAATCATCTATTTTTTTCTCGTTAAAATATTGAAATATTGAAAGATTAATTGTAAGATATTGAAAAGGGGAGAAGTTCTGTTTTTATTGCATATATCGACGTTTCAGCCGGAAGAGAGATGTTTTCGTGTACATCTTCCGTCGGTAATATAAACGGAAAATCAGGAACATTTTAGTTAATTCTAATGAAAACACATTGGTTTTATCATTTGTATTGGAAACAACATTGACATATGTCTTTTCTTGGATCTAAATAATCCGAAACCTCGCTCTATGTTTTGAAGTTAAAATCCTTAAATATGGTAAAATAGTGACAAATATGGTAAAATAGTGACTTTTTTGACGTTTTTCATGTAGTTTGATAATACGTAAATTATATTCATTTTTACCAATATTTCGATACTATTTCATGTAGTATCACGATATGTGATTTGGCTTTCAAATCTCAGAATTTCGCATAATATTGCATTTTAAGCAAGTTTTCTTGCATTTTGTTTCGTACGAAAAATCATCGAATTTAGCAATATTTTGACGTTTATCATCCCCTTTTCCTCTGTGAGATTTAAACAAAATATAATCGAATTAGGCAATATTTTGCCGTTTTTCCACGTTTTTGTGAATTTTTAATTTATGGGTTTTCATTATATATACGATAAAAATGATGCAAACACATAATTGATTAGATAATAACCTTAAATACTTCATTTTCAACCATCTATTTGTTTCTCGTTAAAATACTGAGTAAGATATTGAAAAGGGGAGAAGTTCGGTTTTTATTGCATATATCGACGTTTCAGCCGGATTAGAGCTGTTTTACGTGTACATCTTCCATCGGTAATATAAACGGAAAATCAACAACATTTTAGTTCATTCTAATGAAAACACATTGTTTTTTATCATTTGTATTGGAAACAACATTGTCATATGTCTTTTCTTGGATCTAAATAATACGAAACCTCGCTCTATGATTTGAAAATAAAATCCTCAAATATGGTAAAATAGTGACCTCTTCACGTTAATCATGTAATTTGATATTACGTAAATATATTCATTTTTACCAATATTTCGATACTACTTCATGTAGTATCACGATATGTGATTTGGCCTTCAAATCTCAGAATGTCGCATAATATTGAATTTTAGTCAAGTTTTCTTGCATTTTGTTTCGTAAGAAAAATCATCGAATTTAGCAATATTTTGACGTTTATCATCCCCTTTTCCTCTGTGTGATTTAAACAAAATATAATCGAAATAGGCAATATTTTGCCGTTTTTCCACGTTTTTGTGAATTTTCAGTTTATGGGTTTTCATTATATATACGATAAAAATGATGCAAACACATAATTGATTAGATAATAACCTTAAATACTTCATTTTCAACCATCTATTTGTTTCACGTTAAAATACTGAATAAGATTTTGAGAAGGGGAAAAGTTCGGTTTTTATTGCATATATCGACGTTTCAGCCGGATTAGAGCGGTTTTACGTGTACATCTTCCATCGGTAAAATAAACGGAAAATCAACAACATTTTAGTTCATTCTAATGAAAACACATTGTTTTTTATCATTTGTATTGGAAACAACATTGTCATATGTCTTTTCTTGGATCTAAATAATACGAAACCTCGCTCTATGATTTGAAGTTAAAATCCTCAAATATGGTAAAATAGTGACTTTTTCACGTTTTTCATGTAGTTTGATAATACGTAAATATATTCATTTTTACCAATATTTCGACACTATTTCATGTAGTATCACGATATGTGATTTGGCTTTCATATCTCAGAATTTTGCATAATATTGCATTTTAAGCAAGTTTTCTTGCATTTTGTTTCGTACGAAAAATCATCGAATTTAGCAATATTTTGACGTTTATCATCCCCCTTTTCCTTCATATGATTTAAACAAAATATCATCGAATTAGGCAATATTTTGCAGTTTTTCCACGTTTTTGTGAATTTTCAGTCTATGGGTATTAATTCATTATATATACGATAAAAATGATGCAAACACATAATTGATTAGATAATAACCTTAAATACTTCATTTTCAACCATCTATTTGTTTCTCGTTAAAATACTGAGTAAGATATTGAAAAGGGGAGAAGTTCGGTTTTTATTGCATATATCGACGTTTCAGCCGGATTAGAGCGGTTTTACGTGTACACATCTTTCATCGGTAATATAAACGGAAAATCAACAACATTTTAGTTCATTCTAATGAAAACACATTATTTTTTATAATTTGTATTGGAAACAACATTGTCATATGTCTTTTCTTGGATCTAAATAATACGAAACCTCGCTCTATGATTTGAAGTTAAAATCCTCATATCTGAAAAAATAGTGACTTTTTCACGTTAATCATGTAGTTTGATATTACGTAAATATATTCATTTTTACCAATATTTCGATACTATTTCATGTAGTATCACGATATGTGATTTGGCCTTCAAATCTCAGAATGTCGCATAATATTGAATTTTAGTCAAGTTTTCTTGCATTTTGTTTCGTAAGAAAAATCATCGAATTTAGCAATATTTTGACGTTTATCATCCCCTTTTCCTCTGTGTGATTTAAACAAAATATAATCGAATTAGGCAATATTTTGCCGTTTTTCCACGTTTTTGTGAATTTTCAGTTTATGGGTTTTCATTATATATACGATAAAAATGATGCAAACACATAATTGATCAGATAATAACCTTAAATACTTCATTTTCAACCATCTATTTTTTTCACGTTAAAATACTGAATAAGATTGTGAGAAGGGGAAAAGTTCCGTTTTTATTGCATATATCGACGTTTCAGCCGGATTAGAGCGGTTTTACGTGTACATCTTCCATCGGTAATATAAACGGAAAATCAACAACATTTTAGTTCATTCTAATGAAAATACATTGTTTTTTATCATTTGTATTGGAAACAACATTGTCATATGTCTTTTCTTGGATCTAAATAATACGAAACCTCGCTCTATGATTTGAAGTTAAAATCCTCAAATATGGTAAAATAGTGACTTTTTTCACGATTTTCATGTAGTTTGATAATACGTAAATATATTCATTTTTACCAATATTTCGATACTATTTCATGTAGTATCACGATATGTGATTTGGCCTTCAAATCTCAGAATGTCGCATAATATTGCATTTTAAGCAAGTTTTCTTGCATTTTGTTTCGTACTAAAAATCATCAAATTTAACAATATTTTGACGTTTACCATCCCCTTTTCCTCTGTGTGATTTAAACAAAATATTATCGAATTAGGCAATATTTTGCCGTTTTTCCTTGTTTTTGTGAATTTTCAGTCTATGGTATATTCATTATATATACGATAAAAATGATGCAAACACATAATTTATTAGATAATAACCTTAAATACTTCATTTTCAATCATCTATTTTTTTCTCGTTAAAATATTGAAATATTGAAAGATTAATTGTAAGATATTGAAAAGGGGAGAAGTTCTGTTTTTATTGCATATATCGACGTTTCAGCCGGAAGAGAGATGTTTTCGTGTACATCTTCCGTCGGTAATATAAACGGAAAATCAGGAACATTTTAGTTAATTCTAATGAAAACACATTGGTTTTATCATTTGTATTGGAAACAACATTGACATATGTCTTTTCTTGGATCTAAATAATCCGAAACCTCGCTCTATGTTTTGAAGTTAAAATCCTTAAATATGGTAAAATAGTGACAAATATGGTAAAATAGTGACTTTTTTGACGTTTTTCATGTAGTTTGATAATACGTAAATTATATTCATTTTTACCAATATTTCGATACTATTTCATGTAGTATCACGATATGTGATTTGGCTTTCAAATCTCAGAATTTCGCATAATATTGCATTTTAAGCAAGTTTTCTTGCATTTTGTTTCGTACGAAAAATCATCGAATTTAGCAATATTTTGACGTTTATCATCCCCTTTTCCTCTGTGAGATTTAAACAAAATATAATCGAATTAGGCAATATTTTGCCGTTTTTCCACGTTTTTGTGAATTTTTAATTTATGGGTTTTCATTATATATACGATAAAAATGATGCAAACACATAATTGATTAGATAATAACCTTAAATACTTCATTTTCAACCATCTATTTGTTTCTCGTTAAAATACTGAGTAAGATATTGAAAAGGGGAGAAGTTCGGTTTTTATTGCATATATCGACGTTTCAGCCGGATTAGAGCTGTTTTACGTGTACATCTTCCATCGGTAATATAAACGGAAAATCAACAACATTTTAGTTCATTCTAATGAAAACACATTGTTTTTTATCATTTGTATTGGAAACAACATTGTCATATGTCTTTTCTTGGATCTAAATAATACGAAACCTCGCTCTATGATTTGAAAATAAAATCCTCAAATATGGTAAAATAGTGACCTCTTCACGTTAATCATGTAATTTGATATTACGTAAATATATTCATTTTTACCAATATTTCGATACTACTTCATGTAGTATCACGATATGTGATTTGGCCTTCAAATCTCAGAATGTCGCATAATATGGAATTTTAGTCAAGTTTTCTTGCATTTTGTTTCGTAAGAAAAATCATCGAATTTAGCAATATTTTGACGTTTATCATCCCCTTTTCCTCTGTGTGATTTAAACAAAATATAATCGAAATAGGCAATATTTTGCCGTTTTTCCACGTTTTTGTGAATTTTCAGTTTATGGGTTTTCATTATATATACGATAAAAATGATGCAAACACATAATTGATTAGATAATAACCTTAAATACTTCATTTTCAACCATCTATTTGTTTCACGTTAAAATACTGAATAAGATTTTGAGAAGGGGAAAAGTTCGGTTTTTATTGCATATATCGACGTTTCAGCCGGATTAGAGCGGTTTTACGTGTACATCTTCCATCGGTAAAATAAACGGAAAATCAACAACATTTTAGTTCATTCTAATGAAAACACATTGTTTTTTATCATTTGTATTGGAAACAACATTGTCATATGTCTTTTCTTGGATCTAAATAATACGAAACCTCGCTCTATGATTTGAAGTTAAAATCCTCAAATATGGTAAAATAGTGACTTTTTCACGTTTTTCATGTAGTTTGATAATACGTAAATATATTCATTTTTACCAATATTTCGACACTATTTCATGTAGTATCACGATATGTGATTTGGCTTTCATATCTCAGAATTTTGCATAATATTGCATTTTAAGCAAGTTTTCTTGCATTTTGTTTCGTACGAAAAATCATCGAATTTAGCAATATTTTGACGTTTATCATCCCCCTTTTCCTTCATATGATTTAAACAAAATATCATCGAATTAGGCAATATTTTGCAGTTTTTCCACGTTTTTGTGAATTTTCAGTCTATGGGTATTAATTCATTATATATACGATAAAAATGATGCAAACACATAATTGATTAGATAATAACCTTAAATACTTCATTTTCAACCATCTATTTGTTTCTCGTTAAAATACTGAGTAAGATATTGAAAAGGGGAGAAGTTCGGTTTTTATTGCATATATCGACGTTTCAGCCGGATTAGAGCGGTTTTACGTGTACACATCTTTCATCGGTAATATAAACGGAAAATCAACAACATTTTAGTTCATTCTAATGAAAACACATTATTTTTTATAATTTGTATTGGAAACAACATTGTCATATGTCTTTTCTTGGATCTAAATAATACGAAACCTCGCTCTATGATTTGAAGTTAAAATCCTCATATCTGAAAAAATAGTGACTTTTTCACGTTAATCATGTAGTTTGATATTACGTAAATATATTCATTTTTACCAATATTTCGATACTATTTCATGTAGTATCACGATATGTGATTTGGCCTTCAAATCTCAGAATGTCGCATAATATTGAATTTTAGTCAAGTTTTCTTGCATTTTGTTTCGTAAGAAAAATCATCGAATTTAGCAATATTTTGACGTTTATCATCCCCTTTTCCTCTGTGTGATTTAAACAAAATATAATCGAATTAGGCAATATTTTGCCGTTTTTCCACGTTTTTGTGAATTTTCAGTTTATGGGTTTTCATTATATATACGATAAAAATGATGCAAACACATAATTGATCAGATAATAACCTTAAATACTTCATTTTCAACCATCTATTTTTTTCACGTTAAAATACTGAATAAGATTGTGAGAAGGGGAAAAGTTCCGTTTTTATTGCATATATCGACGTTTCAGCCGGATTAGAGCGGTTTTACGTGTACATCTTCCATCGGTAATATAAACGGAAAATCAACAACATTTTAGTTCATTCTAATGAAAATACATTGTTTTTTATCATTTGTATTGGAAACAACATTGTCATATGTCTTTTCTTGGATCTAAATAATACGAAACCTCGCTCTATGATTTGAAGTTAAAATCCTCAAATATGGTAAAATAGTGACTTTTTTCACGATTTTCATGTAGTTTGATAATACGTAAATATATTCATTTTTACCAATATTTCGATACTATTTCATGTAGTATCACGATATGTGATTTGGCCTTCAAATCTCAGAATGTCGCATAATATTGCATTTTAAGCAAGTTTTCTTGCATTTTGTTTCGTACTAAAAATCATCAAATTTAACAATATTTTGACGTTTACCATCCCCTTTTCCTCTGTGTGATTTAAACAAAATATTATCGAATTAGGCAATATTTTGCCGTTTTTCCTTGTTTTTGTGAATTTTCAGTCTATGGTATATTCATTATATATACGATAAAAATGATGCAAACACATAATTTATTAGATAATAACCTTAAATACTTCATTTTCAATCATCTATTTTTTTCTCGTTAAAATATTGAAATATTGAAAGATTAATTGTAAGATATTGAAAAGGGGAGAAGTTCTGTTTTTATTGCATATATCGACGTTTCAGCCGGAAGAGAGATGTTTTCGTGTACATCTTCCGTCGGTAATATAAACGGAAAATCAGGAACATTTTAGTTAATTCTAATGAAAACACATTGGTTTTATCATTTGTATTGGAAACAACATTGACATATGTCTTTTCTTGGATCTAAATAATCCGAAACCTCGCTCTATGTTTTGAAGTTAAAATCCTTAAATATGGTAAAATAGTGACAAATATGGTAAAATAGTGACTTTTTTGACGTTTTTCATGTAGTTTGATAATACGTAAATTATATTCATTTTTACCAATATTTCGATACTATTTCATGTAGTATCACGATATGTGATTTGGCTTTCAAATCTCAGAATTTCGCATAATATTGCATTTTAAGCAAGTTTTCTTGCATTTTGTTTCGTACGAAAAATCATCGAATTTAGCAATATTTTGACGTTTATCATCCCCTTTTCCTCTGTGAGATTTAAACAAAATATAATCGAATTAGGCAATATTTTGCCGTTTTTCCACGTTTTTGTGAATTTTTAATTTATGGGTTTTCATTATATATACGATAAAAATGATGCAAACACATAATTGATTAGATAATAACCTTAAATACTTCATTTTCAACCATCTATTTGTTTCTCGTTAAAATACTGAGTAAGATATTGAAAAGGGGAGAAGTTCGGTTTTTATTGCATATATCGACGTTTCAGCCGGATTAGAGCTGTTTTACGTGTACATCTTCCATCGGTAATATAAACGGAAAATCAACAACATTTTAGTTCATTCTAATGAAAACACATTGTTTTTTATCATTTGTATTGGAAACAACATTGTCATATGTCTTTTCTTGGATCTAAATAATACGAAACCTCGCTCTATGATTTGAAAATAAAATCCTCAAATATGGTAAAATAGTGACCTCTTCACGTTAATCATGTAATTTGATATTACGTAAATATATTCATTTTTACCAATATTTCGATACTACTTCATGTAGTATCACGATATGTGATTTGGCCTTCAAATCTCAGAATGTCGCATAATATTGAATTTTAGTCAAGTTTTCTTGCATTTTGTTTCGTAAGAAAAATCATCGAATTTAGCAATATTTTGACGTTTATCATCCCCTTTTCCTCTGTGTGATTTAAACAAAATATAATCGAAATAGGCAATATTTTGCCGTTTTTCCACGTTTTTGTGAATTTTCAGTTTATGGGTTTTCATTATATATACGATAAAAATGATGCAAACACATAATTGATTAGATAATAACCTTAAATACTTCATTTTCAACCATCTATTTGTTTCACGTTAAAATACTGAATAAGATTTTGAGAAGGGGAAAAGTTCGGTTTTTATTGCATATATCGACGTTTCAGCCGGATTAGAGCGGTTTTACGTGTACATCTTCCATCGGTAAAATAAACGGAAAATCAACAACATTTTAGTTCATTCTAATGAAAACACATTGTTTTTTATCATTTGTATTGGAAACAACATTGTCATATGTCTTTTCTTGGATCTAAATAATACGAAACCTCGCTCTATGATTTGAAGTTAAAATCCTCAAATATGGTAAAATAGTGACTTTTTCACGTTTTTCATGTAGTTTGATAATACGTAAATATATTCATTTTTACCAATATTTCGACACTATTTCATGTAGTATCACGATATGTGATTTGGCTTTCATATCTCAGAATTTTGCATAATATTGCATTTTAAGCAAGTTTTCTTGCATTTTGTTTCGTACGAAAAATCATCGAATTTAGCAATATTTTGACGTTTATCATCCCCCTTTTCCTTCATATGATTTAAACAAAATATCATCGAATTAGGCAATATTTTGCAGTTTTTCCACGTTTTTGTGAATTTTCAGTCTATGGGTATTAATTCATTATATATACGATAAAAATGATGCAAACACATAATTGATTAGATAATAACCTTAAATACTTCATTTTCAACCATCTATTTGTTTCTCGTTAAAATACTGAGTAAGATATTGAAAAGGGGAGAAGTTCGGTTTTTATTGCATATATCGACGTTTCAGCCGGATTAGAGCGGTTTTACGTGTACACATCTTTCATCGGTAATATAAACGGAAAATCAACAACATTTTAGTTCATTCTAATGAAAACACATTATTTTTTATAATTTGTATTGGAAACAACATTGTCATATGTCTTTTCTTGGATCTAAATAATACGAAACCTCGCTCTATGATTTGAAGTTAAAATCCTCATATCTGAAAAAATAGTGACTTTTTCACGTTAATCATGTAGTTTGATATTACGTAAATATATTCATTTTTACCAATATTTCGATACTATTTCATGTAGTATCACGATATGTGATTTGGCCTTCAAATCTCAGAATGTCGCATAATATTGAATTTTAGTCAAGTTTTCTTGCATTTTGTTTCGTAAGAAAAATCATCGAATTTAGCAATATTTTGACGTTTATCATCCCCTTTTCCTCTGTGTGATTTAAACAAAATATAATCGAATTAGGCAATATTTTGCCGTTTTTCCACGTTTTTGTGAATTTTCAGTTTATGGGTTTTCATTATATATACGATAAAAATGATGCAAACACATAATTGATCAGATAATAACCTTAAATACTTCATTTTCAACCATCTATTTTTTTCACGTTAAAATACTGAATAAGATTGTGAGAAGGGGATAAGTTCCGTTTTTATTGCATATATCGACGTTTCAGCCGGATTAGAGCGGTTTTACGTGTACATCTTCCATCGGTAATATAAACGGAAAATCAACAACATTTTAGTTCATTCTAATGAAAATACATTGTTTTTTATCATTTGTATTGGAAACAACATTGTCATATGTCTTTTCTTGGATCTAAATAATACGAAACCTCGCTCTATGATTTGAAGTTAAAATCCTCAAATATGGTAAAATAGTGACTTTTTTCACGATTTTCATGTAGTTTGATAATACGTAAATATATTCATTTTTACCAATATTTCGATACTATTTCATGTAGTATCACGATATGTGATTTGGCCTTCAAATCTCAGAATGTCGCATAATATTGCATTTTAAGCAAGTTTTCTTGCATTTTGTTTCGTACTAAAAATCATCAAATTTAACAATATTTTGACGTTTACCATCCCCTTTTCCTCTGTGTGATTTAAACAAAATATTATCGAATTAGGCAATATTTTGCCGTTTTTCCTTGTTTTTGTGAATTTTCAGTCTATGGTATATTCATTATATATACGATAAAAATGATGCAAACACATAATTTATTAGATAATAACCTTAAATACTTCATTTTCAATCATCTATTTTTTTCTCGTTAAAATATTGAAATATTGAAAGATTAATTGTAAGATATTGAAAAGGGGAGAAGTTCTGTTTTTATTGCATATATCGACGTTTCAGCCGGAAGAGAGATGTTTTCGTGTACATCTTCCGTCGGTAATATAAACGGAAAATCAGGAACATTTTAGTTAATTCTAATGAAAACACATTGGTTTTATCATTTGTATTGGAAACAACATTGTCATATGTCTTTTCTTGGATCTAAATAATCCGAAACCTCGCTCTATGTTTTGAAGTTAAAATCCTTAAATATGGTAAAATAGTGACAAATATGGTAAAATAGTGACTTTTTTGACGTTTTTCATGTAGTTTGATAATACGTAAATTATATTCATTTTTACCAATATTTCGATACTATTTCATGTAGTATCACGATATGTGATTTGGCTTTCAAATCTCAGAATTTCGCATAATATTGCATTTTAAGCAAGTTTTCTTGCATTTTGTTTCGTACGAAAAATCATCGAATTTAGCAATATTTTGACGTTTATCATCCCCTTTTCCTCTGTGAGATTTAAACAAAATATAATCGAATTAGGCAATATTTTGCCGTTTTTCCACGTTTTTGTGAATTTTTAATTTATGGGTTTTCATTATATATACGATAAAAATGATGCAAACACATAATTGATTAGATAATAACCTTAAATACTTCATTTTCAACCATCTATTTGTTTCTCGTTAAAATACTGAGTAAGATATTGAAAAGGGGAGAAGTTCGGTTTTTATTGCATATATCGACGTTTCAGCCGGATTAGAGCTGTTTTACGTGTACATCTTCCATCGGTAATATAAACGGAAAATCAACAACATTTTAGTTCATTCTAATGAAAACACATTGTTTTTTATCATTTGTATTGGAAACAACATTGTCATATGTCTTTTCTTGGATCTAAATAATACGAAACCTCGCTCTATGATTTGAAAATAAAATCCTCAAATATGGTAAAATAGTGACCTCTTCACGTTAATCATGTAATTTGATATTACGTAAATATATTCATTTTTACCAATATTTCGATACTACTTCATGTAGTATCACGATATGTGATTTGGCCTTCAAATCTCAGAATGTCGCATAATATTGAATTTTAGTCAAGTTTTCTTGCATTTTGTTTCGTAAGAAAAATCATCGAATTTAGCAATATTTTGACGTTTATCATCCCCTTTTCCTCTGTGTGATTTAAACAAAATATAATCGAAATAGGCAATATTTTGCCGTTTTTCCACGTTTTTGTGAATTTTCAGTTTATGGGTTTTCATTATATATACGATAAAAATGATGCAAACACATAATTGATTAGATAATAACCTTAAATACTTCATTTTCAACCATCTATTTGTTTCACGTTAAAATACTGAATAAGATTTTGAGAAGGGGAAAAGTTCGGTTTTTATTGCATATATCGACGTTTCAGCCGGATTAGTGCGGTTTTACGTGTACATCTTCCATCGGTAATATAAACGGAAAATCAACAACATTTTAGTTCATTCTAATGAAAACACATTGTTTTTTATCATTTGTATTGGAAACAACATTGTCATATGTCTTTTCTTGGATCTAAATAATACGAAACCTCGCTCTATGATTTGAAGTTAAAATCCTCAAATATGGTAAAATAGTGACTTTTCCACGTTTTTCATGTAGTTTGAAAATACGTAAATATATTCATTTTTACCAATATTTCGATACTATTTCATGTAGTATCACGATATGTGATTTGGCTTTCAAATCTCAGAATTTTGCATAATATTGCATTTTAAGCAAGTTTTCTTGCATTTTGTTTCGTACGAAAAATCATCGAATTTAGCAATATTTTGACGTTTATGATCCCCTTTTCCTCTGTGTGATTTAAACAAAATATAATAGAATTAGGCAATATTTTGCCGTTTTTCCTTGTTTTTGTGAATTTTCAGTCTATGGGTATTTATTCATTTTATATGCGATAAAAATGATGCAAACACATAATTGATTGGATAATAGCCTTAAATACTTCATTTTCAATCATCTATTTGTTTCTCGTTAAAATACTGAGTAAGATATTGAAAAGGGGAGAAGTTCGGTTTTTATTGCATATATCGACGTTTCAGCAGGATTAGAGCGGTTTTACGTGTACATCTTCCATCGGTAATATAAACGGAAAATCAACAACATTTTAGTTAATTCTAATGAAAACATTGTTTTTTATCATTTGTATTGGAAACAACATTGTCATGTCTTTTCTTGGATCTAAATAATACGAAACCTCGCTCTATGATTTGAAGTTAAAATCCTCATATATGGTAAAATAGTGAATTTTTTCACGTTTTTCATGTAGTTTGATAATACGTAAATATATTCATTTTTACCAATATTTCGATACTATTTCATGTAGTATCACGATATGTGATTTGGCCTTCAAATCTCAGAATGTCGCATAATATTGCATTTTAAGCAAGTTTTCTTGCATTTTGTTTCGTACTAAAAATCATCGAATTTAGCAATATTTTGACGTTTACCATCCCCTTTTCCTCTGTGTGATTTAAACAAAATATCATCGAATTAGGCAATATTTTGCCGTTTTTCCTTGTTTTTGTGATTTTTCAGTCTATGGTATATTCATTATATGTACGATAAAAATGATGCAAACACATAATTTATTAAATAATAACCTTAAATACTTTATTTTCAATCATCTATTTGTTTCTCGTTAAAATATTGAAATACTGAAAGATTAATTGTAAGATATTGAAAAGGGGAGAAGTTCTGTTTTTATTGCATATATCGACGTTTCATCCGGAATAGAGATGTTTTCGTGTACATCTTCCGTCGGTAATATAAACGGAAAATCAGGAATATTTTAGTTAATTCTAATGAAAACACATTGGTTTTATCATTTGTATTGGAAACAACATTGTCATATGTCATTTCTTGGATCTAAATAATCCGAAACCTCGCTCTATGTTTTGAAGTTAAAAATCCTTAAATATGGTAAAATAGTGACTTTTTTGACGTTTTTCATGTAGTTTGATAATACGTAAATATATTCATTTTTACCAATATTTCGATACTATTTCATATAGTATCACGATATGTGATTTGGCTTTCAAATCTCAGAATTTCGCATAATATTGCATTTTAAGCAAGTTTTCTTGCATTTTGTTTCGTACGAAAAATCATCGAATTTAGCAATATTTTGACGTTTATCATCCCCTTTTTCTCTGTGAGATTTAAACAAAATATAATCGAATTAGGCAATATTTTGCCGTTTTTCCACGTTTTTGTGAATTTTCAATTTATGGGTTTTCATTATATATACGATAAAAATGATGCAAACACATAATTGATTAGATAATAACCTTAAATACTTCATTTTCAACCATCTATTTGTTTCTCGTTAAAATACTGAGTAAGATATTGAAAGGGGGAGAAGTTCGGTTTTTATTGCATATATCTACGTTTCAGCCGGATTAGAGCGGTTTTACGTGTACATCTTTCATCGGTAATATAAATGGAAAATCAACAACATTTTAGTTCATTCTAATGAAAACACATTGTTTTTTATAATTTGTATTGGAAACAACATTGTCATATGTCTTTTCTTGGATCTAAATAATACGAAACCTCGCTCTATGATTTGAAGTTAAAATCCTCATATATGAAAAAATAGTGACTTTTTCACGTTAATCATGTACTTTGATATTACGTAAATATATTCATTTTTACCAATATTTCGATACTATTTCATGTAGTATCACGATATGTGATTTGGCCTTCAAATCTCAGAATGTCGCATAATATTGCATTTTAAGCAAGTTTTCTTGCATTTTGTTTCGTACGAAAAATCATCGAATTTAGCAATATTTTGACGTTTATCATCCCCCTTTTCCTTCATATGATTTAAACAAAATATCATCGAATTAGGCAATATTTTGCAGTTTTTCCACGTTTTTGTGAATTTTCAGTCTATGGGTATTAATTCATTATATATACGATAAAAATTATGCAAACACATAATTGATTAGATAATAACCTTAAATACTTCATTTTCAACCATCTATTTGTTTCTCGTTAAAATACTGAGTAAGATATTGAAAAGGGGAGAAGTTCGGTTTTTATTGCATATATCGACGTTTCAGCCGGATTAGAGCGGTTTTACGTGTACATCTTCCATCGGTAATATAAACGGAAAATCAGGAATATTTTAGTTAATTCTAATGAAAACACATTGGTTTTATCATATGTATTGGAAACAACATTGTCATATGTCTTTTCTTGGATCTAAATAATCCGAAACCTCGCTCTATGTTTTGAAGTTAAAATCCTTAAATATGGTTAAATAGTGACTTTTTTGACGTTTTTCATGTAGTTTGATAATACGTAAATATATTCATTTTTACCAATATTTCGATACTATTTCATTTAGTATCACGATATGTGATTTGGCCTTCAAATCTCAGAATGTCGCATAATATTGCATTTTAAGCAAGTTTTCTTGCATTTTGTTTCGTACTAAAAATCATCGAATTTAGCAATATTTTGACGTTTACCATCCCCTTTTCCTCTGTGTGATTTAAACAAAATATCATCGAATTAGGCAATATTTTGCCGTTTTTCCTTGTTTTTGTGATTTTTCAGTCTATGGTATATTCATTATATGTACGATAAAAATGATGCAAACACATAATTTATTAAATAATAACCTTAAATACTTTATTTTCAATCATCTATTTGTTTCTCGTTAAAATATTGAAATACTGAAAGATTAATTGTAAGATATTGAAAAGGGGAGAAGTTCTGTTTTTATTGCATATATCGACGTTTCATCCGGAATAGAGATGTTTTCGTGTACATCTTCCGTCGGTAATATAAACGGAAAATCAGGAATATTTTAGTTAATTCTAATGAAAACACATTGGTTTTATCATTTGTATTGGAAACAACATTGTCATATGTCTTTTCTTGGATCTAAATAATCCGAAACCTCGCTCTATGTTTTGAAGTTAAAAATCCTTAAATATGGTAAAATAGTGACTTTTTTGACGTTTTTCATGTAGTTTGATAATACGTAAATATATTCATTTTTACCAATATTTCGATACTATTTCATATAGTATCACGATATGTGATTTGGCTTTCAAATCTCAGAATTTCGCATAATATTGCATTTTAAGCAATTTTTCTTGCATTTTGTTTCGTACGAAAAATCATCGAATTTAGCAATATTTTGACGTTTATCATCCCCTTTTTCTCTGTGAGATTTAAACAAAATATAATCGAATTAGGCAATATTTTGCCGTTTTTCCACGTTTTTGTGAATTTTCAATTTATGGGTTTTCATTATATATACGATAAAAATGATGCAAACACATAATTGATTAGATAATAACCTTAAATACTTCATTTTCAACCATCTATTTGTTTCTCGTTAAAATACTGAGTAAGATATTGAAAAGGGGAGAAGTTCGGTTTTTATTGCATATATCTACGTTTCAGCCGGATTAGAGCGGTTTTACGTGTACATCTTTCATCGGTAATATAAATGGAAAATCAACAACATTTTAGTTCATTCTAATAAAAACACATTGTTTTTTATAATTTGTATTGGAAACAACATTGTCATATGTCTTTTCTTGGATCTAAATAATACGAAACCTCGCTCTATGATTTGAAGTTAAAATCCTCATATATGAAAAAATAGTGACTTTTTCACGTTAATCATGTACTTTGATATTACGTAAATATATTCATTTTTACCAATATTTCGATACTATTTCATGTAGTATCACGATATGTGATTTGGCCTTCAAATCTCAGAATGTCGCATAATATTGCATTTTAAGCAAGTTTTCTTGCATTTTGTTTCGTACGAAAAATCATCGAATTTAGCAATATTTTGACGTTTATCATCCCCCTTTTCCTTCATATGATTTAAACAAAATATCATCGAATTAGGCAATATTTTGCAGTTTTTCCACGTTTTTGTGAATTTTCAGTCTATGGGTATTAATTCATTATATATACGATAAAAATTATGCAAACACATAATTGATTAGATAATAACCTTAAATACTTCATTTTCAACCATCTATTTGTTTCTCGTTAAAATACTGAGTAAGATATTGAAAAGGGGAGAAGTTCGGTTTTTATTGCATATATCGACGTTTCAGCCGGATTAGAGCGGTTTTACGTGTACATCTTCCATCGGTAATATAAACGGAAAATCAGGAATATTTTAGTTAATTCTAATGAAAACACATTGGTTTTATCATATGTATTGGAAACAACATTGTCATATGTCTTTTCTTGGATCTAAATAATCCGAAACCTCGCTCTATGTTTTGAAGTTAAAATCCTTAAATATGGTTAAATAGTGACTTTTTTGACGTTTTTCATGTAGTTTGATAATACGTAAATATATTCATTTTTACCAATATTTCGATACTATTTCATTTAGTATCACGATATGTGATTTGGCCTTCAAATCTCAGAATGTCGCATAATATTGCATTTTAAGCAAGTTTTCTTGCATTTTGTTTCGTACTAAAAATCATCGAATTTAGCAATATTTTGACGTTTACCATCCCCTTTTCCTCTGTGTGATTTAAACAAAATATCATCGAATTAGGCAATATTTTGCCGTTTTTCCTTGTTTTTGTGATTTTTCAGTCTATGGTATATTCATTATATGTACGATAAAAATGATGCAAACACATAATTTATTAAATAATAACCTTAAATACTTTATTTTCAATCATCTATTTGTTTCTCGTTAAAATATTGAAATACTGAAAGATTAATTGTAAGATATTGAAAAGGGGAGAAGTTCTGTTTTTATTGCATATATCGACGTTTCATCCGGAATAGAGATGTTTTCGTGTACATCTTCCGTCGGTAATATAAACGGAAAATCAGGAATATTTTAGTTAATTCTAATGAAAACACATTGGTTTTATCATTTGTATTGGAAACAACATTGTCATATGTCTTTTCTTGGATCTAAATAATCCGAAACCTCGCTCTATGTTTTGAAGTTAAAAATCCTTAAATATGGTAAAATAGTGACTTTTTTGACGTTTTTCATGTAGTTTGATAATACGTAAATATATTCATTTTTACCAATATTTCGATACTATTTCATATAGTATCACGATATGTGATTTGGCTTTCAAATCTCAGAATTTCGCATAATATTGCATTTTAAGCAATTTTTCTTGCATTTTGTTTCGTACGAAAAATCATCGAATTTAGCAATATTTTGACGTTTATCATCCCCTTTTTCTCTGTGAGATTTAAACAAAATATAATCGAATTAGGCAATATTTTGCCGTTTTTCCACGTTTTTGTGAATTTTCAATTTATGGGTTTTCATTATATATACGATAAAAATGATGCAAACACATAATTGATTAGATAATAACCTTAAATACTTCATTTTCAACCATCTATTTGTTTCTCGTTAAAATACTGAGTAAGATATTGAAAAGGGGAGAAGTTCGGTTTTTATTGCATATATCTACGTTTCAGCCGGATTAGAGCGGTTTTACGTGTACATCTTTCATCGGTAATATAAATGGAAAATCAACAACATTTTAGTTCATTCTAATAAAAACACATTGTTTTTTATAATTTGTATTGGAAACAACATTGTCATATGTCTTTTCTTGGATCTAAATAATACGAAACCTCGCTCTATGATTTGAAGTTAAAATCCTCATATATGAAAAAATAGTGACTTTTTCACGTTAATCATGTACTTTGATATTACGTAAATATATTCATTTTTACCAATATTTCGATACTATTTCATGTAGTATCACGATATGTGATTTGGCCTTCAAATCTCAGAATGTCGCATAATATTGCATTTTAAGCAAGTTTTCTTGCATTTTGTTTCGTACGAAAAATCATCGAATTTAGCAATATTTTGACGTTTATCATCCCCCTTTTCCTTCATATGATTTAAACAAAATATCATCGAATTAGGCAATATTTTGCAGTTTTTCCACGTTTTTGTGAATTTTCAGTCTATGGGTATTAATTCATTATATATACGATAAAAATTATGCAAACACATAATTGATTAGATAATAACCTTAAATACTTCATTTTCAACCATCTATTTGTTTCTCGTTAAAATACTGAGTAAGATATTGAAAAGGGGAGAAGTTCGGTTTTTATTGCATATATCGACGTTTCAGCCGGATTAGAGCGGTTTTACGTGTACATCTTCCATCGGTAATATAAACGGAAAATCAGGAATATTTTAGTTAATTCTAATGAAAACACATTGGTTTTATCATATGTATTGGAAACAACATTGTCATATGTCTTTTCTTGGATCTAAATAATCCGAAACCTCGCTCTATGTTTTGAAGTTAAAATCCTTAAATATGGTTAAATAGTGACTTTTTTGACGTTTTTCATGTAGTTTGATAATACGTAAATATATTCATTTTTACCAATATTTCGATACTATTTCATTTAGTATCACGATATGTGATTTGGCCTTCAAATCTCAGAATGTCGCATAATATTGCATTTTAAGCAAGTTTTCTTGCATTTTGTTTCGTACTAAAAATCATCGAATTTAGCAATATTTTGACGTTTACCATCCCCTTTTCCTCTGTGTGATTTAAACAAAATATCATCGAATTAGGCAATATTTTGCCGTTTTTCCTTGTTTTTGTGATTTTTCAGTCTATGGTATATTCATTATATGTACGATAAAAATGATGCAAACACATAATTTATTAAATAATAACCTTAAATACTTTATTTTCAATCATCTATTTGTTTCTCGTTAAAATATTGAAATACTGAAAGATTAATTGTAAGATATTGAAAAGGGGAGAAGTTCTGTTTTTATTGCATATATCGACGTTTCATCCGGAATAGAGATGTTTTCGTGTACATCTTCCGTCGGTAATATAAACGGAAAATCAGGAATATTTTAGTTAATTCTAATGAAAACACATTGGTTTTATCATTTGTATTGGAAACAACATTGTCATATGTCTTTTCTTGGATCTAAATAATCCGAAACCTCGCTCTATGTTTTGAAGTTAAAAATCCTTAAATATGGTAAAATAGTGACTTTTTTGACGTTTTTCATGTAGTTTGATAATACGTAAATATATTCATTTTTACCAATATTTCGATACTATTTCATATAGTATCACGATATGTGATTTGGCTTTCAAATCTCAAAATTTCGCATAATATTGCATTTTAAGCAAGTTTTCTTGCATTTTGTTTCGTACGAAAAATCATCGAATTTAGCAATATTTTGACGTTTATCATCCCCTTTTTCTCTGTGAGATTTAAACAAAATATAATCGAATTAGGCAATATTTTGCCGTTTTTCCACGTTTTTGTGAATTTTCAATTTATGGGTTTTCATTATATATACGATAAAAATGATGCAAACACATAATTGATTAGATAATAACCTTAAATACTTCATTTTCAACCATCTATTTGTTTCTCGTTAAAATACTGAGTAAGATATTGAAAAGGGGAGAAGTTCGGTTTTTATTGCATATATCTACGTTTCAGCCGGATTAGAGCGGTTTTACGTGTACATCTTTCATCGGTAATATAAATGGAAAATCAACAACATTTTAGTTCATTCTAATGAAAACACATTGTTTTTTATAATTTGTATTGGAAACAACATTGTCATATGTCTTTTCTTGGATCTAAATAATACGAAACCTCGCTCTATGATTTGAAGTTAAAATCCTCATATATGAAAAAATAGTGACTTTTTCACGTTAATCATGTACTTTGATATTACGTAAATATATTCATTTTTACCAATATTTCGATACTATTTCATGTAGTATCACGATATGTGATTTGGCCTTCAAATCTCAGAATGTCGCATAATATTGCATTTTAAGCAAGTTTTCTTGCATTTTGTTTCGTACGAAAAATCATCGAATTTAGCAATATTTTGACGTTTATCATCCCCCTTTTCCTTCATATGATTTAAACAAAATATCATCGAATTAGGCAATATTTTGCAGTTTTTCCACGTTTTTGTGAATTTTCAGTCTATGGGTATTAATTCATTATATATACGATAAAAATTATGCAAACACATAATTGATTAGATAATAACCTTAAATACTTCATTTTCAACCATCTATTTGTTTCTCGTTAAAATACTGAGTAAGATATTGAAAAGGGGAGAAGTTCGGTTTTTATTGCATATATCGACGTTTCAGCCGGATTAGAGCGGTTTTACGTGTACATCTTCCATCGGTAATATAAACGGAAAATCAGGAATATTTTAGTTAATTCTAATGAAAACACATTGGTTTTATCATATGTATTGGAAACAACATTGTCATATGTCTTTTCTTGGATCTAAATAATCCGAAACCTCGCTCTATGTTTTGAAGTTAAAATCCTTAAATATGGTTAAATAGTAACTTTTTTGACGTTTTTCATGTAGTTTGATAATACGTCAATATATTCATTTTTACCAATATTTCGATACTATTTCATTTAGTATCACGATATGTGATTTGGCCTTCAAATCTCAGAATGTCGCATAATATTGCATTTTAAGCAAGTTTTCTTGCATTTTGTTTCGTACTAAAAATCATCGAATTTAGCAATATTTTGACGTTTACCATCCCCTTTTCCTCTGTGTGATTTAAACAAAATATCATCGAATTAGGCAATATTTTGCCGTTTTTCCTTGTTTTTGTGAATTTTCAGTCTATGGTATATTCATTACATATACGATAAAAATGATGCAAACACATAATTTATTAGATAATAATTTTAAATACTTCATTTTCAATCATCTATTTGTTTCTCGTTAAAATATTAAAATGTTGAAAGATTAATTGCAAGATATTGAAAAGGGGAGAAGTTCTGTTTTTATTGCATATATCGACGTTTCAGCCGGAATAGAGATGTTTTCGTGTACATCTTCCGTCGGTAATATAAACGGAAAATCAGGAACATTTTAGTTAATTCTAATGAAAACACATTGGTTTTATCATTTGTATTGGAAACAACATTGTCATATGTCTTTTCTTGGAACTAAATAATCCGAAACCTCGCTCTATGTTTTGAAGTTAAAATCCTTAAATATGGTAAAATAGTGACTTTTTTGACGTTTTTCATGTAGTTTGATAATACGTAAATATATTCATTTTTACCAATATTTCGATACTATTTCATGTAGTATCACGATATGTGATTTGGCTTTCAAATCTCAGAATTTCGCATAATATTGCATTTTAAGCAAGTTTTCTTGCATTTTGTTTCGTACGAAAAATCATCGAATTTAGCAATATTTTGACGTTTATCATCCCCTTTTCCTCTGTGTGATTTAAACAAAATATAATCGAATTAGGCAATATTTTGCCGTTTTTCCACGTTGATGTGAATTTTCAGTTTATGGGTTTTCATTATATATACGATAAAAATGATGCAAACACATAATTGATTAGATAATAACCTTAAATACTTCATTTTCAACCATCTATTTGTTTCTCGTTAAAATACTGAGTAATATATTGAAAAGGGGAGAAGTTCGGTTTTTATTGCATATATCGACGTTTCAACCGGATTAGCGGTGTTTTACGTGTACATCTTCCAACGGTAATATTAACGGAAAATCAACAACATTTTAGTTCATTCTAATGAAAACACATTGTTTTTTATGATTTGTATTGGAAACAATATTGTCATATGTCTTTTCTTGGATCTAAATAATACGAAACCTCGCTCTATGATTTGAAAATAAAATCCTCAAATATGGTAAAATAGTGACCTCTTCACGTTAATCATGTAATTTGATATTACGTAAATATATTCATTTTTACCAATATTTCGATACTACTTCATGTAGTATCACGATATGTGATTTGGCCTTCAAATCTCAGAATGTCGCATAATATTGAATTTTAGTCAAGTTTTCTTGCATTTTGTTTCGTAAGAAAAATCATCGAATTTAGCAATATTTTGACGTTTATCATCCCCTTTTCCTCTGTGTGATTTAAACAAAATATAATCGAAATAGGCAATATTTTGCCGTTTTTCCACGTTTTTGTGAATTTTCAGTTTATGGGTTTTCATTATATATACGATAAAAATGATGCAAACACATAATTGATTAGATAATAACCTTAAATACTTCATTTTCAACCATCTATTTGTTTCACGTTAAAATACTGAATAAGATTTTGAGAAGGGGAAAAGTTCGGTTTTTATTGCATATATCGACGTTTCAGCCGGATTAGAGCGGTTTTACGTGTACATCTTCCATCGGTAAAATAAACGGAAAATCAACAACATTTTAGTTCATTCTAATGAAAACACATTGTTTTTTATCATTTGTATTGGAAACAACATTGTCATATGTCTTTTCTTGGATCTAAATAATACGAAACCTCGCTCTATGATTTGAAGTTAAAATCCTCAAATATGGTAAAATAGTGACTTTTTCACGTTTTTCATGTAGTTTGATAATACGTAAATATATTCATTTTTACCAATATTTCGACACTATTTCATGTAGTATCACGATATGTGATTTGGCTTTCATATCTCAGAATTTTGCATAATATTGCATTTTAAGCAAGTTTTCTTGCATTTTGTTTCGTACGAAAAATCATCGAATTTAGCAATATTTTGACGTTTATCATCCCCCTTTTCCTTCATATGATTTAAACAAAATATCATCGAATTAGGCAATATTTTGCAGTTTTTCCACGTTTTTGTGAATTTTCAGTCTATGGGTATTAATTCATTATATATACGATAAAAATGATGCAAACACATAATTGATTAGATAATAACCTTAAATACTTCATTTTCAACCATCTATTTGTTTCTCGTTAAAATACTGAGTAAGATATTGAAAAGGGGAGAAGTTCGGTTTTTATTGCATATATCGACGTTTCAGCCGGATTAGAGCGGTTTTACGTGTACACATCTTTCATCGGTAATATAAACGGAAAATCAACAACATTTTAGTTCATTCTAATGAAAACACATTATTTTTTATAATTTGTATTGGAAACAACATTGTCATATGTCTTTTCTTGGATCTAAATAATACGAAACCTCGCTCTATGATTTGAAGTTAAAATCCTCATATCTGAAAAAATAGTGACTTTTTCACGTTAATCATGTAGTTTGATATTACGTAAATATATTCATTTTTACCAATATTTCGATACTATTTCATGTAGTATCACGATATGTGATTTGGCCTTCAAATCTCAGAATGTCGCATAATATTGAATTTTAGTCAAGTTTTCTTGCATTTTGTTTCGTAAGAAAAATCATCGAATTTAGCAATATTTTGACGTTTATCATCCCCTTTTCCTCTGTGTGATTTAAACAAAATATAATCGAATTAGGCAATATTTTGCCGTTTTTCCACGTTTTTGTGAATTTTCAGTTTATGGGTTTTCATTATATATACGATAAAAATGATGCAAACACATAATTGATTAGATAATAACCTTAAATACTTCATTTTCAACCATCTATTTGTTTCACGTTAAAATACTGAATAAGATTTTGAGAAGGGGAAAAGTTCGGTTTTTATTGCATATATCGACGTTTCAGCCGGATTAGAGCGGTTTTACGTGTACATCTTCCATCGGTAAAATAAACGGAAAATCAACAACATTTTAGTTCATTCTAATGAAAACACATTGTTTTTTATCATTTGTATTGGAAACAACATTGTCATATGTCTTTTCTTGGATCTAAATAATACGAAACCTCGCTCTATGATTTGAAGTTAAAATCCTCAAATATGGTAAAATAGTGACTTTTTCACGTTTTTCATGTAGTTTGATAATACGTAAATATATTCATTTTTACCAATATTTCGACACTATTTCATGTAGTATCACGATATGTGATTTGGCTTTCATATCTCAGAATTTTGCATAATATTGCATTTTAAGCAAGTTTTCTTGCATTTTGTTTCGTACGAAAAATCATCGAATTTAGCAATATTTTGACGTTTATCATCCCCCTTTTCCTTCATATGATTTAAACAAAATATCATCGAATTAGGCAATATTTTGCAGTTTTTCCACGTTTTTGTGAATTTTCAGTCTATGGGTATTAATTCATTATATATACGATAAAAATGATGCAAACACATAATTGATCAGATAATAACCTTAAATACTTCATTTTCAACCATCTATTTTTTTCACGTTAAAATACTGAATAAGATTGTGAGAAGGGGAAAAGTTCCGTTTTTATTGCATATATCGACGTTTCAGCCGGATTAGAGCGGTTTTACGTGTACATCTTCCATCGGTAATATAAACGGAAAATCAACAACATTTTAGTTCATTCTAATGAAAATACATTGTTTTTTATCATTTGTATTGGAAACAACATTGTCATATGTCTTTTCTTGGATCTAAATAATACGAAACCTCGCTCTATGATTTGAAGTTAAAATCCTCAAATATGGTAAAATAGTGACTTTTTTCACGATTTTCATGTAGTTTGATAATACGTAAATATATTCATTTTTACCAATATTTCGATACTATTTCATGTAGTATCACGATATGTGATTTGGCCTTCAAATCTCAGAATGTCGCATAATATTGCATTTTAAGCAAGTTTTCTTGCATTTTGTTTCGTACTAAAAATCATCAAATTTAACAATATTTTGACGTTTACCATCCCCTTTTCCTCTGTGTGATTTAAACAAAATATTATCGAATTAGGCAATATTTTGCCGTTTTTCCTTGTTTTTGTGAATTTTCAGTCTATGGTATATTCATTATATATACGATAAAAATGATGCAAACACATAATTTATTAGATAATAACCTTAAATACTTCATTTTCAATCATCTATTTTTTTCTCGTTAAAATATTGAAATATTGAAAGATTAATTGTAAGATATTGAAAAGGGGAGAAGTTCTGTTTTTATTGCATATATCGACGTTTCAGCCGGAAGAGAGATGTTTTCGTGTACATCTTCCGTCGGTAATATAAACGGAAAATCAGGAACATTTTAGTTAATTCTAATGAAAACACATTGGTTTTATCATTTGTATTGGAAACAACATTGTCATATGTCTTTTCTTGGATCTAAATAATCCGAAACCTCGCTCTATGTTTTGAAGTTAAAATCCTTAAATATGGTAAAATAGTGACAAATATGGTAAAATAGTGACTTTTTTGACGTTTTTCATGTAGTTTGATAATACGTAAATTATATTCATTTTTACCAATATTTCGATACTATTTCATGTAGTATCACGATATGTGATTTGGCTTTCAAATCTCAGAATTTCGCATAATATTGCATTTTAAGCAAGTTTTCTTGCATTTTGTTTCGTACGAAAAATCATCGAATTTAGCAATATTTTGACGTTTATCATCCCCTTTTCCTCTGTGAGATTTAAACAAAATATAATCGAATTAGGCAATATTTTGCCGTTTTTCCACGTTTTTGTGAATTTTTAATTTATGGGTTTTCATTATATATACGATAAAAATGATGCAAACACATAATTGATTAGATAATAACCTTAAATACTTCATTTTCAACCATCTATTTGTTTCTCGTTAAAATACTGAGTAAGATATTGAAAAGGGGAGAAGTTCGGTTTTTATTGCATATATCGACGTTTCAGCCGGATTAGAGCTGTTTTACGTGTACATCTTCCATCGGTAATATAAACGGAAAATCAACAACATTTTAGTTCATTCTAATGAAAACACATTGTTTTTTATCATTTGTATTGGAAACAACATTGTCATATGTCTTTTCTTGGATCTAAATAATACGAAACCTCGCTCTATGATTTGAAAATAAAATCCTCAAATATGGTAAAATAGTGACCTCTTCACGTTAATCATGTAATTTGATATTACGTAAATATATTCATTTTTACCAATATTTCGAAACTACTTCATGTAGTATCACGATATGTGATTTGGCCTTCAAATCTCAGAATGTCGCATAATATTGAATTTTAGTCTAGTTTTCTTGCATTTTGTTTCGTAAGAAAAATCATCGAATTTAGCAATATTTTGACGTTTATCATCCCCTTTTCCTCTGTGTGATTTAAACAAAATATAATCGAAATAGGCAATATTTTGCCGTTTTTCCACGTTTTTGTGAATTTTCAGTTTATGGGTTTTCATTATATATACGATAAAAATGATGCAAACACATAATTGATTAGATAATAACCTTAAATACTTCATTTTCAACCATCTATTTGTTTCACGTTAAAATACTGAATAAGATTTTGAGAAGGGGAAAAGTTCGGTTTTTATTGCATATATCGACGTTTCAGCCGGATTAGTGCGGTTTTACGTGTACATCTTCCATCGGTAATATAAACGGAAAATCAACAACATTTTAGTTCATTCTAATGAAAACACATTGTTTTTTATCATTTGTATTGGAAACAACATTGTCATATGTCTTTTCTTGGATCTAAATAATACGAAACCTCGCTCTATGATTTGAAGTTAAAATCCTCAAATATGGTAAAATAGTGACTTTTCCACGTTTTTCATGTAGTTTGATAATACGTAAATATATTCATTTTTACCAATATTTCGACACTATTTCATGTAGTATCACGATATGTGATTTGGCTTTCAAATCTCAGAATTTTGCATAATATTGCATTTTAAGCAAGTTTTCTTGCATTTTGTTTCGTACGAAAAATCATCGAATTTAGCAATATTTTGACGTTTATCATCCCCCTTTTCCTTCATATGATTTAAACAAAATATCATCGAATTAGGCAATATTTTGCAGTTTTTCCACGTTTTTGTGAATTTTCAGTCTATGGGTATTAATTCATTATATATACGATAAAAATGATGCAAACACATAATTGATTAGATAATAACCTTAAATACTTCATTTTCAACCATCTATTTGTTTCTCGTTAAAATACTGAGTAAGATATTGAAAAGGGGAGAAGTTCGGTTTCTATTGCATATATCGACGTTTCAGCCGGATTAGAGCGGTTTTACGTGTACACATCTTTTATCGGTAATATAAACGGAAAATCAACAACATTTTAGTTCATTCTAATGAAAACACATTGTTTTTTATAATTTGTATTGGAAACAACATTGTCATATGTCTTTTCTTGGATCTAAATAATACGAAACCTCGCTCTATGATTTGAAGTTAAAATCCTCATATCTGAAAAAAATTGTGACTTTTTCACGTTAATCATGTAGTTTGATATTACGTAAATATATTCATTTTTACCAATATTTCGATACTATTTCATGTAGTATCACGATATGTGATTTGGCCTTCAAATCTCAGAATGTCGCATAATATTGAATTTTAGTCAAGTTTTCTTTCATTTTGTTTCGTAAGAAAAATCATCGAATTTAGCAATATTTTGACGTTTATCATCCCCTTTTCCTCTGTGTGATTTAAACATAATATAATCGAATTAGGCAATATTTTGCCGTTTTTCCACGTTTTTGTGAATTTTCAGTTTATGGGTTTTCATTATATATACGATAAAAATGATGCAAACAAATAATTGATCAGATAATAACCTTAAATACTTCATTTTCAACCATCTATTTGTTTCACGTTAAAATACTGAATAAGATTTTGAGAAGGGGAAAAGTTCGGTTTTTATTGCATATATCGATGTTTCAGCCGGATTAGAGCGGTTTTACGTGTACATCTTCCATCGGTAATATTAACGGAAAATCAACAACATTTTAGTTCATTCTAATGAAAACACATTTTTTTTTATCATTTGTATTGGAAACAACATTGTCATATGTCTTTTCTTGGATCTAAATAATACGAAACCTCGCTCTATGATTTGAAGTTAAAATCCTCAAATATGGTAAAATAGTGACTTTTTTCACGTTTTTCATGTAGTTTGATAATACGTAAATATATTCATTTTTACCAATATTTCGATACTATTTCATTTAGTATCACGATATGTGATTTGGCCTTCAAATCTCAGAATGTCGCATAATATTGCATTTTAAGCAAGTTTTCTTGCATTTTGTTTCGTACTAAAAATCATCGAATTTAGCAATATTTTGACGTTTACCATCCCCTTTTCCTCTGTTTGATTTAAACAAAATATCATCGAATTAGGCAATATTTTGCCGTTTTTCCTTGTTTTTGTGAATTTTCAGTCTATGGTATATTCATTATATATACGATAAAAATGATGCAAACACATAATTTATTAGATAATAATTTTAAATACTTCATTTTCAATCATCTATTTGTTTCTCGTTAAAATATTAAAATGTTGAAAGATTAATTGTAAGATATTGAAAAGGGGAGAAGTTCTGTTTTTATTGCATATATCGACGTTTCAGCCGGAATAGAGATGTTTTCGTGTACATCTTCCGTCGGTAATATAAACGGAAAATCAGGAACATTTTAGTTAATTCTAATGAAAACACATTGGTTTTATCATTTGTATTGGAAACAACATTGTCATATGTCTTTTCTTGGAACTAAATAATCCGAAACCTCGCTCTATGTTTTGAAGTTAAAATCCTTAAATATGGTAAAATAGTGACTTTTTTGACGTTTTTCATGTAGTTTGATAATACGTAAATATATTCATTTTTACCAATATTTCGATACTATTTCATGTAGTATCACGATATGTGATTTGGCTTTCAAATCTCAGAATTTCGCATAATATTGCATTTTAAGCAAGTTTTCTTGCATTTTGTTTCGTACGAAAAATCATCGAATTTAGCAATATTTTGACGTTTATCATCCCCTTTTCCTCTGTGTGATTTAAACAAAATATAATCGAATTAGGCAATATTTTGCCGTTTTTCCACGTTTATGTGAATTTTCAGTTTATGGGTTTTCATTATATATACGATAAAAATGATGCAAACACATAATTGATTAGATAATAACCTTAAATACTTCATTTTCAACCATCTATTTGTTTCTCGTTAAAATACTGAGTAATATATTGAAAAGGGGAGAAGTTCGGTTTTTATTGCATATATCGACGTTTCAACCGGATTAGCGGTGTTTTACGTGTACATCTTCCAACGGTAATATTAACGGAAAATCAACAACATTTTAGTTCATTCTAATGAAAACACATTGTTTTTTATGATTTGTATTGGAAACACTATTGTCATATGTCTTTTCTTGGATCTAAATAATACGAAACCTCGCTCTATGATTTGAAGTTAAAATCCTCAAATATGGTAAAATAGTGACTTTTTTCACGTTTTTCATGTAGTTTGATAATACGTAAATATATTCATTTTTACCAATATTTCGACACTATTTCATGTAGTATCACGATATGTGATTTGGCTTTCAAATCTCAGAATTTCGCCTAATATTGCATTTTAAGCAAGTTTTCTTGAATTATGTTTCGTACGAAAAATCATCGAATTTAGCAATATTTTGACGTTTATCATCCCCCTTTTCCTTCATATGATTTAAACAAAATATCATCGAATTAGGCAATATTTTGCAGTTTTTCAACGTTTTTGTGAATTTTCAGTCTATGGGTATTAATTCATTATATATACGATAAAAATGATGCAAACACATAATTGATTAGATAATAACCTTAAATACTTCATTTTCAACCATCTATTTGTTTCTCGTTAAAATACTGAGTAATATATTAAAAAGGGGAGAAGTTCGGTTTTTATTGCATATATCGACGTTTCAACCGGATTAGCGGTGTTTTACGTGTACATCTTCCAACGGTAATATTAACGGAAAATCAACAACATTTTAGTTAATTCTAATGAAAACACATTGTTTTTTATCATTTGTATTGGAAACAACATTGTCATATGTCTTTTCTTGGATCTAAATAATACGAAACCTCGCTCTATGATTTGAAGTTAAAATCCTCAAATATGGTAAAATAGTGACTTTTTTCACGTTTTTCATGTAGTTTGATAATACGTAAATATATTCATTTTTACCAAAATATTTCGACACTATTTCATGTAGTATCACGATATGTGATTTGGCCTTCAAATCTCAGAATGTCGCATAATATTGCATTTTAAGCAAGTTTTCTTGAATTATGTTTCGTACGAAAAATCATCGAATTTAGCAATATTTTGACGTTTATCATCCCCCTTTTCCTTCATATGATTTAAACAAAATATCATCGAATTAGGCAATATTTTACAGTTTTTCCACGTTTTTGTGAATTTTCAGTCTATGGGTATTAATTCATTATATATACGATAAAAATGATGCAAACACATAATTGATTAGATAATAACCTTAAATACTTCATTTTCAACCATCTATTTGTTTCTCGTTAAAATACTGAGTAAGATAATGAAAAGGGGAGAAGTTCGGTTTTTATTGCATATATCGACGTTTCAGCCGGATTAGAGCGGTTTTACGTGTACATCTTCCATCGGTAATATAAACGGAAAATCAACAACATTTTAGTTCATTCTAATGAAAACACATTGTTTTTTATCATTTGTATTGGAAACAATATTGTCATATGTCTTTTCTTGGATCTAAATAATACGAAACCTCGCTCTATGATTTGAAGTTAAAATCCTCAAATATGGTAAAATAGTGACTTTTTTCACGTTTTTCATGTAGTTTGATATTACGTAAATATATTCATTTTTACCAATATTTCGATACTATTTCATGTAGTATCACGATATGTGATTTGGCCTTCAAATCTCAGAATGTCGCATAATATTGCATTTTAAGCAAGTTTTCTTGCATTTTGTTTCGTAGTAAAAATCATCGAATTTAGCAATATTTTGACGTTTACCATCCCCTTTTCCTCTGTGTGATTTAAACAAAATATCATCGAATTAGGCAATATTTTGCCGTTTTTCCTTATTTTTGTGAATTTTCAGTCTATGGTATATTCATTATATATATGATAAAAATGATGCAAACACATAATTTATTAGATAATAACCTTAAATAATTTATTTTCAATCATCTATTTGTTTCTCGTTAAAATATTGAAATGTTGAAAGATTTATTGTAAGATATTGAAAAGGGGAGAAGTTCTGTTTTTATTGCATATGTCGACGTTTCAGTCGGAATAGAGATGTTTTCGTGTACATCTTCCGTCGGTAATATAAACGGAAAATCAGGAACATTTTAGTTAATTCTAATGAAAACACATTGGTTTTATCATTTGTATTGGAAACAACATTGTCATATGTCTTTTCTTGGATCTAAATAATCCGAAACCTCGCTCTATGTTTTGAAGTTAAAATCCTTAAATATCGTAAAATAGTGACTTTTTTGACGTTTTTCATGTAGTTTGATAATACGTAAATATATTCAATTTTACCAATATTTCGATACTATTTCATGTATTATCACGATATGTGATTTGGCTTTCAAATCTCAGAATTTCGCATAATATTGCATTTTAAGCAAGTTTTCTTGCATTTTGTTTCGTACGAAAAATCATCGAATTTAGCAATATTTTGACGTTTATCATCCCCTTTTCCTCTGTATGATTTAAACAAAATATAATCGAATTAGGCAATATTTTACCGTTTTTCCACGTTTTTGTGAATTTTCAGTTTATGGGTTTTCATTATATATACGATAAAAATTATGCAAACACATAATTGATTAGATAATAACCTTAAATACTTCATTTTCAATCATCTATTTGTTTCTCGTTAAAATATTGAAATATTGAAAGATTAATTGTAAGATATTGAAAAGGGGAGAAGTTCGGTTTTTATTGTATATATCGACGTTTCATCCGGAATAGAGATGTTTTCGTGTACATCTTCCGTCGGTAATATAAACGGAAAATCAGGAATATTTTAGTTAATTCTAATGAAAACACATTGGTTTTATCATTTGTATTGGAAACAACATTGTCATATTGTCATAATTGAAACAAATTGTCAAATTCACAAATTCACAAATTCTCAAATTGTGAAACATATTGTCATAATGAAACAACATTGTCATAATTAGGCAATATTTTCTTGGATCTAAATAATCCGAAACCTCGCTCTATGTTTTGAAGTTTAAATCCTTAAATATGTTTAAATAGTGACTTTTTTGACGTTTTTCATGTAGTTTGATAATACGTAAATATATTCATTTTTACCAATATTTCGATACTATTTCGTGTAGTATCACGATATGTGATTTGGCTTTCAAATCTCAGAATTTCGCATAATATTGCATTTTAAGCAAGTTTTCTTGCATTTTGTTTCGTACGAAAAATCATCGAATTTAGCAATATTTTGACGTTTATCATCCCCTTTTCCTCTGTGAGATTTAAACAAAATATAATCGAATTAGGCAATATTTTGCCGTTTTTCCACGTTTTTGTGAATTTTTAATTTATGGGTTTTCATTATATATACGATAAAAATGATGCAAACACATAATTGATTAGATAATAACCTTAAATACTTCATTTTCAACCATCTATTTGTTTCACGTTAAAATACTGAATAAGATTTTGAGAAGGGGAAAAGTTCGGTTTTTATTGCATATATCGACGTTTCAGCCGGATTAGAGCGGTTTTACGTGTACATCTTCCATCGGTAATATAAACGGAAAATCAACAACATTTTAGTTCATTCTAATGAAAACACATTGTTTTTTATCATTTGTATTGGAAACAACATTGTCATATGTCTTTTCTTGGATCTAAATAATACGAAACCTCGCTCTATGATTTGAAGTTAAAATCCTCAAATATGGTAAAATAGTGACTTTTTTCACGTTTTTCATGTAGTTTGATAATAGGTAAATATATTCATTTTTACCAATATTTCGATACTATTTCATGTAGTATCACGATATGTGATTTGGCCTTCAAATCTCAGAATGTCGCATAATATTGCATTTTAAGCAAGTTTTCTTGCATTTTGTTTCGTACTAAAAATCATCAAATTTAACAATATTTTGACGTTTACCATCCCCTTTTTCTCTGTGTGATTTAAACAAAATATTATCGAATTAGGCAATATTTTGCCGTTTTTCTTTGTTTTTGTGAATTTTCAGTCTATGGTATATTCATTATATATACGATAAAAATTATGCAAACACATAATTTATTAGATAATATTCTTAAATACTTCATTTTCAATCATCTATTTGTTTCTCGTTAAAATATTGAAATATTGAAAGATTAATTGTAAGATATTGAAAAGGGGAGAAGTTCGGTTTTTATTGTATATATCGACGTTTCATCCGGAATAGAGATGTTTTCGTGTCCATCTTCCGTCGGTAATATAAACGGAAAATCAGGAATATTTTAGTTAATTCTAATGAAAACACATTGGTTTTATCATTTGTATTGGAAACAACATTGTCATATTGTCATAATTGAAACAAATTGTCAAATTCACAAATTCACAAATTCACAAATTGTGAAATATATTGTCATAATGAAACAACATTGTCATAATTAGGCAATATTTTCTTGGATCTAAATAATCCGAAACCTCGCTCTATGTTTTGAAGTTTAAATCCTTAAATATGGTTAAATAGTGACTTTTTTGACGTTATTCATGTAGTTTGATAATACGTAAATATATTCATTTTTACCAATATTTCGATACTATTTCGTGTAGTATCACGATATGTGATTTGGCTTTCAAATTTCAGAATTTCGCATAATATTGCATTTTAAGCAAGTTTTCTTGCATTTTGTTTCGTACGAAAAATCATCGAATTTAGCAATATTTTGACGTTTATCATCCCCTTTTCCTCTGTGAGATTTAAACAAAATATAATCGAATTAGGCAATATTTTGCCGTTTTTCCACGTTTTTGTGAATTTTTGATTTATGGGTTTTCAATATATATACGATAAAAATGATGCAAACACATAATTGATTAGATAATAACCTTAAATACTTCATTTTCAACTATCTATTTGTTTCTCGTTAAAATACTGAGTAAGATAGCCTTTTCTTGGATCTAAATAATACGAAACCTCGCTCTATGATTTGAAGTTAAAATCCTCAAATATGGTAAAGTAGTGACTTTTTTCACGTTTTTCATGTAGTTTGATAATACGTAAATATATTCATTTTTACCAATATTTCGACACTATTTCATGTAGTATCACGATATGTGATTTGGCTTTCAAATCTCAGAATTTCGCCTAATATTGCATTTTAAGCAAGTTTTCTTGCATTTTGTTTCGTACGAAAAATCATCGAATTTAGCAATATTTTGACGTTTATCATCCCCCTTTTCCTTCATATGATTTAAACAAAATATCATCGAATTAGGCAATATTTTGCAGTTTTTCCACGTTTTTGTGAATTTTCAGTCTATGGGTATTTATTCATTATATATACGATAAAAATGATGCAAACACATAATTGATTAGATAATAACCTTAAATACTTCATTTTCAACCATCTATTTGTTTCTCGTTAAAATACTGAGTAAGATATTGAAAAGGTGAGAAGTTCGGTTTTTATTGCATATATCGACGTTTCAGCCGGATTAGAGCGGTTTTACGTGTACATCTTCCATCGGTAATATAAACGGAAAATCAACAACATTTTAGTTCATTCTAATGAAAGCACATTGTTTTTTATCATTTGTATTGGAAACAACATTGTCATATGTCTTTTCTTGGATCTAAATAATACGAAACCTCGCTCTATGATTTGAAGTTAAAATCCTCAAATATGGTAAAATAGTGACTTTTTTCACGTTTTTCATGTAGTTTGATAATACGTAAATATATTCAATTTTACCAATATTTCGACACTATTTCATGTAGTATCACGATATGTGATTTGGCTTTCAAATCTCAGAATTTCGCCTAATATTGCATTTTAAGCAAGTTTTCTTGAATTATGTTTCGTACGAAAAATCATCGAATTTAGCAATATTTTGACGTTTATCATCCCCCTTTTCCTTCATATGATTTAAACAAAATATCATCGAATTAGGCAATATTTTACAGTTTTTCCACGTTTTTGTGAATTTTCAGTCTATGGGTATTAATTCATTATATATACGATAAAAATGATGCAAACACATAATTGATTAGATAATAACCTTAAATACTTCATTTTCAACCAACTATTTGTTTCTCGTTAAAATACTGAGTAAGATATTGAAAAGGGGAGAAGTTCGGTTTTTATTGCATATATCGACGTTTCAGCCGGATTAGAGCGGTTTTACGTGTTCATCTTCCATCGGTAATATAAACGGAAAATCAACAACATTTTAGTTCATTCTAATGAAAACACATTGTTTTTTATCATTTGTATTGGAAACAATATTGTCATATGTCTTTTCTTGGATCTAAATAATACGAAACCTCGCTCTATGATTTGAAGTTAAAATCCTCAAATATGGTAAAATAGTGACTTTTTTCACGTTTTTCATGTAGTTTGATAATACGTAAATATATTCATTTTTACCAATATTTCGATACTATTTCATGTATTATCACGATATGTGATTTGGCTTTCAAATCTCAGAATTTCGCATAATATTGCATTTTAAGCAAGTTTTCTTGCATTATGTTTCGTACGAAAAATCATCGAATTAAGCAATATTTTGACGTTTATCATCCCCTTTTCCTCTGTATGATTTAAACAAAATATAATCGAATTAGGCAATATTTTACCGTTTTTCCACGTTTTTGTGAATTTTCAGTTTATGGGTTTTCATTATATATACGATAAAAATTATGCAAACACATAATTGATTAGATAATAACCTTAAATACTTCATTTTCAACCATCTATTTGTTTCTCGTTAAAATACTGAGTAAGATATTGAAAAGGGGAGAAGTTCGGTTTTTATTGCATATATCGACGTTTCAGCCGGATTAGAGCTGTTTTACGTTTACATCTTCCAACGGTAATATAAACGGAAAATCAACAACATTTTAGTTCATTCTAATGAAAACACATTGTTTTTTATCATTTGTATTGGAAACAACATTATCATATGTCTTTTCTTGGATCTAAATAATACGAAACCTCGCTCTATGATTTGAAGTTAAAATCCTCAAATATGGTAAAATAGTGACTTTTTTCACGTTTTTCATGTAGTTTGATAATACGTAAATATATTAATTTTTACCAATATTTCGATACTATTTCATGTAGTATCACGATATGTGATTTGGCCTTCAAATCTCAGAATTTCGCATAATATTGCATTTTAAGGAAGTTTTCTTGCATTTTGTTTCGTACTAAAAATCATCGAATTTAGCAATATTTTGACGTTTACCATCCCCTTTTCCTCTGTGTGATTTAAACAAAATATCATCGAATTAGGCAATATTTTGCCGTTTTTCTTTGTTTTTGTGAATTTTCAGTCTATGGTATATTCATTATATATACGATAAAAATTATGCAAACACATAATTTATTAGATAATATTCTTAAATACTTCATTTTCAATCATCTATTTGTTTCTCGTTAAAATATTGAAATATTGAAAGATTAATTGTAAGATATTGAAAAGGGGAGAAGTTCGGTTTTTATTGTATATATCGACGTTTCATCCGGAATAGAGATGTTTTCGTGTACATCTTCCGTCGGTAATATAAACGGAAAATCAGGAATATTTTAGTTAATTCTAATGAAAACACATTGGTTTTATCATTTGTATTGGAAACAACATTGTCATATTGTCATAATTGAAACAAATTGTCAAATTCACAAATTCACAAATTGTGAAACATATTGTCATAATGAAACAACATTGTCATAATTAGGCAATATTTTCTTGGATCTAAATAATCCGAAACCTCGCTCTTTGTTTTGAAGTTTAAATCCTTAAATATGGTTAAATAGTGACTTTTTTGACGTTTTTCATGTAGTTTGATAATACGTAAATATATTCATTTTTACCAATATTTCGATACTATTTCGTGTAGTATCACGATATGTGATTTGGCTTTCAAATCTCAGAATTTCGCATAATATTGCATTTTAAGCAAGTTTTCTTGCATTTTGTTTCGTACGAAAAATCATCGAATTTAGCAATATTTTGACGTTTATCATCCCCTTTTCCTCTGTGAGATTTAAACAAAATATAATCGAATTAGGCAATATTTTGCCGTTTTTCCACGTTTTTGTGAATTTTTAATTTATGGGTTTTCATTATATATACGATAAAAATGATGCAAACACATAATTGATTAGATAATAACCTTAAATACTTCATTTTCAACCATCTATTTGTTTCACGTTAAAATACTGAATAAGATTTTGAGAAGGGGAAAAGTTCGGTTTTTATTGCATATATCGACGTTTCAGCCGGATTAGAGCGGTTTTACGTGTACATCTTCCATCGGTAATATAAACGGAAAATCAACATCATTTTAGTTCATTCTAATGAAAACACATTGTTTTTTATCATTTGTATTGGAAACAACATTGTCATATGTCTTTTCTTGGATCTAAATAATACGAAACCTCGCTCTATGATTTGAAGTTAAAATCCTCAAATATGGTAAAATAGTGACTTTTTTCACGTTTTTCATGTAGTTTGATAATACGTAAATATATTAATTTTTACCAATATTTCGATACTATTTCATGTAGTATCACGATATGTGATTTGGCCTTCAAATCTCAGAATTTCGCATAATATTGCATTTTAAGGAAGTTTTCTTGCATTTTGTTTCGTACTAAAAATCATCGAATTTAGCAATATTTTGACGTTTACCATCCCCTTTTCCTCTGTGTGATTTAAACAAAATATCATCGAATTAGGCAATATTTTGCCGTTTTTCTTTGTTTTTGTGAATTTTCAGTCTATGGTATATTCATTATATATACGATAAAAATTATGCAAACACATAATTTATTAGATAATATTCTTAAATACTTCATTTTCAATCATCTATTTGTTTCTCGTTAAAATATTGAAATATTGAAAGATTAATTGTAAGATATTGAAAAGGGGAGAAGTTCGGTTTTTATTGTATATATCGACGTTTCATCCGGAATAGAGATGTTTTCGTGTACATCTTCCGTCGGTAATATAAACGGAAAATCAGGAATATTTTAGTTAATTCTAATGAAAACACATTGGTTTTATCATTTGTATTGGAAACAACATTGTCATATTGTCATAATTGAAACAAATTGTCAAATTCACAAATTCACAAATTGTGAAACATATTGTCATAATGAAACAACATTGTCATAATTAGGCAATATTTTCTTGGATCTAAATAATCCGAAACCTCGCTCTATGTTTTGAAGTTTAAATCCTTAAATATGGTTAAATAGTGACTTTTTTGACGTTTTTCATGTAGTTTGATAATACGTAAATATATTCATTTTTACCAATATTTCGATACTATTTCGTGTAGTATCACGATATGTGATTTGGCTTTCAAATCTCAGAATTTCGCATAATATTGCATTTTAAGCAAGTTTTCTTGCATTTTGTTTCGTACGAAAAATCATCGAATTTAGCAATATTTTGACGTTTATCATCCCCTTTTCCTCTGTGAGATTTAAACAAAATATAATCGAATTAGGCAATATTTTGCCGTTTTTCCACGTTTTTGTGAATTTTTAATTTATGGGTTTTCATTATATATACGATAAAAATGATGCAAACACATCATTGATTAGATAATAACCTTAAATACTTCATTTTCAACCATCTATTTGTTTCACGTTAAAATACTGAATAAGATTTTGAGAAGGGGAAAAGTTCGGTTTTTATTGCATATATCGACGTTTCAGCCGGATTAGAGCGGTTTTACGTGTACATCTTCCATCGGTAATATAAACGGAAAATCAACAACATTTTAGTTCATTCTAATGAAAACACATTGTTTTTTATCATTTGTATTGGAAACAACATTGTCATATGTCTTTTCTTGGATCTAAATAATACGAAACCTCGCTCTATGATTTGAAGTTAAAATCCTCAAATATGGTAAAATAGTGACTTTTTTCACGTTTTTCATGTAGTTTGATAATACGTAAATATATTCATTTTTACCAATATTTCGATACTATTTCATGTAGTATCACGATATGTGATTTGGCCTTCAAATCTCAGAATGTCGCATAATATTGCATTTTAAGCAAGTTTTCTTGCATTTTGTTTCGTACTAAAAATCATCAAATTTAACAATATTTTGACGTTTACCATCCCCTTTTTTTCTGTGTGATTTAAACAAAATATTATCGAATTAGGCAATATTTTGCCGTTTTTCTTTGTTTTTGTGAATTTTCAGTCTATGGTATATTCATTATATATACGATAAAAATTATGCAAACACATAATTTATTAGATAATATTCTTAAATACTTCATTTTCAATCATCTATTTGTTTCTCGTTAAAATATTGAAATATTGAAAGATTAATTGTAAGATATTGAAAAGGGGAGAAGTTCGGTTTTTATTGTATATATCGACGTTTCATCCGGAATAGAGATGTTTTCGTGTACATCTTCCGTCGGTAATATAAACGGAAAATCAGGAATATTTTAGTTAATTCTAATGAAAACACATTGGTTTTATCATTTGTATTGGAAACAACATTGTCATATTGTCATAATTGAAACAAATTGTCAAATTCACAAATTCACAAATTCACAAATTGTGAAACATATTGTCATAATGAAACAACATTGTCATAATTAGGCAATATTTTCTTGGATCTAAATAATCCGAAACCTCGCTCTATGTTTTGAAGTTTAAATCCTTAAATATGGTTAAATAGTGACTTTTTTGACGTTTTTCATGTAGTTTGATAATACGTAAATATATTCATTTTTACCAATATTTCGATACTATTTCGTGTAGTATCACGATATGTGATTTGGCTTTCAAATTTCAGAATTTCGCATAATATTGCATTTTAAGCAAGTTTTCTTGCATTTTGTTTCGTACGAAAAATCATCGAATTTAGCAATATTTTGACGTTTATCATCCCCTTTTCCGCTGTGAGATTTAAACAAAATATAATCGAATTAGGCAATATTTTGCCGTTTTTCCACGTTTTTGTGAATTTTTGATTTATGGGTTTTCATTATATATACGATAAAAATGATGCAAACACATAATTGATTAGATAATAACCTTAAATACTTCATTTTCAACTATCTATTTGTTTCTCGTTAAAATACTGAGTAAGATAGCCTTTTCTTGGATCTAAATAATACGAAACCTCGCTCTATGATTTGAAGTTAAAATCCTCAAATATGGTAAAGTAGTGACTTTTTTCACGTTTTTCATGTAGTTTGATAATACGTAAATATATTCATTTTTACCAATATTTCGACACTATTTCATGTAGTATCACGATATGTGATTTGGCTTTCAAATCTCAGAATTTCGCCTAATATTGCATTTTAAGCAAGTTTTCTTGCATTTTGTTTCGTACGAAAAATCATCGAATTTAGCAATATTTTGACGTTTATCATCCCCCTTTTCCTTCATATGATTTAAACAAAATATCATCGAATTAGGCAATATTTTGCAGTTTTTCCACGTTTTTGTGAATTTTCAGTCTATGGGTATTTATTCATTATATATACGATAAAAATGATTCAAACACATAATTGATTAGATAATAACCTTAAATACTTCATTTTCAACCATCTATTTGTTTCTCGTTAAAATACTGAGTAAGATATTGAAAAGGGGAGAAGTTCGGTTTTTATTGCATATATCGACGTTTCAGCCGGATTAGAGCGGTTTTACGTGTACATCTTCCATCGGTAATATAAACGGAAAATCAACAACATTTTAGTTCATTCTAATGAAAGCACATTGTTTTTTTATCATTTGTATTGGAAACAACATTGTCATATGTCTTTTCTTGGATCTAAATAATACGAAACCTCGCTCTATGATTTGAAGTTAAAATCCTCAAATATGGTAAAATAGTGACTTTTTTCACGTTTTTCATGTAGTTTGATAATACGTAAATATATTCAATTTTACCAATATTTCGACACTATTTCATGTAGTATCACGATATGTGATTTGGCTTTCAAATCTCAGAATTTCGCCTAATATTGCATTTTAAGCAAGTTTTCTTGAATTATGTTTCGTACGAAAAATCATCGAATTTAGCAATATTTTGACGTTTATCATCCCCCTTTTCCTTCATATGATTTAAACAAAATATCATCGAATTAGGCAATATTTTACAGTTTTTCCACGTTTTTGTGAATTTTCAGTCTATGGGTATTAATTCATTATATATACGATAAAAATGATGCAAACACATAATTGATTAGATAATAACCTTAAATACTTCATTTTCAACCAACTATTTGTTTCTCGTTAAAATACTGAGTAAGATATTGAAAAGGGGAGAAGTTCGGTTTTTATTGCATATATCGACGTTTCAGCCGGATTAGAGCGGTTTTACGTGTTCATCTTCCATCGGTAATATAAACGGAAAATCAACAACATTTTAGTTCATTCTAATGAAAACACATTGTTTTTTATCATTTGTATTGGAAACAATATTGTCATATGTCTTTTCTTGGATCTAAATAATACGAAACCTCGCTCTATGATTTGAAGTTAAAATCCTCAAATATGGTAAAATAGTGACTTTTTTCACGTTTTTCATGTAGTTTGATAATACGTAAATATATTCATTTTTACCAATATTTCGATACTATTTCATGTATTATCACGATATGTGATTTGGCTTTCAAATCTCAGAATTTCGCATAATATTGCATTTTAAGCAAGTTTTCTTGCATTATGTTTCGTACGAAAAATCATCGAATTTAGCAATATTTTGACGTTTATCATCCCCTTTTCCTCTGTATGATTTAAACAAAATATAATCGAATTAGGCAATATTTTACCGTTTTTCCACGTTTTTGTGAATTTTCAGTTTATGGGTTTTCATTATATATACGATAAAAATTATGCAAACACATAATTGATTAGATAATAACCTTAAATACTTCATTTTCAACCATCTATTTGTTTCTCGTTAAAATACTGAGTAAGATATTGAAAAGGGGAGAAGTTCGGTTTTTATTGCATATATCGACGTTTCAGCCGGATTAGAGCTGTTTTACGTTTACATCTTCCAACGGTAATATAAACGGAAAATCAACAACATTTTAGTTCATTCTAATGAAAACACATTGTTTTTTATCATTTGTATTGGAAACAACATTATCATATGTCTTTTCTTGGATCTAAATAATACGAAACCTCGCTCTATGATTTGAAGTTAAAATCCTCAAATATGGTAAAATAGTGACTTTTTTCACGTTTTTCATGTAGTTTGATAATACGTAAATATATTAATTTTTACCAATATTTCGATACTATTTCATGTAGTATCACGATATGTGATTTGGCCTTCAAATCTCAGAATTTCGCATAATATTGCATTTTAAGGAAGTTTTCTTGCATTTTGTTTCGTACTAAAAATCATCGAATTTAGCAATATTTTGACGTTTACCATCCCCTTTTCCTCTGTGTGATTTAAACAAAATATCATCGAATTAGGCAATATTTTGCCGTTTTTCTTTGTTTTTGTGAATTTTCAGTCTATGGTATATTCATTATATATACGATAAAAATTATGCAAACACATAATTTATTAGATAATATTCTTAAATACTTCATTTTCAATCATCTATTTGTTTCTCGTTAAAATATTGAAATATTGAAAGATTAATTGTAAGATATTGAAAAGGGGAGAAGTTCGGTTTTTATTGTATATATCGACGTTTCATCCGGAATAGAGATGTTTTCGTGTACATCTTCCGTCGGTAATATAAACGGAAAATCAGGAATATTTTAGTTAATTCTAATGAAAACACATTGGTTTTATCATTTGTATTGGAAACAACATTGTCATATTGTCATAATTGAAACAAATTGTCAAATTCACAAATTCACAAATTGTGAAACATATTGTCATAATGAAACAACATTGTCATAATTAGGCAATATTTTCTTGGATCTAAATAATCCGAAACCTCGCTCTTTGTTTTGAAGTTTAAATCCTTAAATATGGTTAAATAGTGACTTTTTTGACGTTTTTCATGTAGTTTGATAATACGTAAATATATTCATTTTTACCAATATTTCGATACTATTTCGTGTAGTATCACGATATGTGATTTGGCTTTCAAATCTCAGAATTTCGCATAATATTGCATTTTAAGCAAGTTTTCTTGCATTTTGTTTCGTACGAAAAATCATCGAATTTAGCAATATTTTGACGTTTATCATCCCCTTTTCCTCTGTGAGATTTAAACAAAATATAATCGAATTAGGCAATATTTTGCCGTTTTTCCACGTTTTTGTGAATTTTTAATTTATGGGTTTTCATTATATATACGATAAAAATGATGCAAACACATAATTGATTAGATAATAACCTTAAATACTTCATTTTCAACCATCTATTTGTTTCACGTTAAAATACTGAATAAGATTTTGAGAAGGGGAAAAGTTCGGTTTTTATTGCATATATCGACGTTTCAGCCGGATTAGAGCGGTTTTACGTGTACATCTTCCATCGGTAATATAAACGGAAAATCAACATCATTTTAGTTCATTCTAATGAAAACACATTGTTTTTTATCATTTGTATTGGAAACAACATTGTCATATGTCTTTTCTTGGATCTAAATAATACGAAACCTCGCTCTATGATTTGAAGTTAAAATCCTCAAATATGGTAAAATAGTGACTTTTTTCACGTTTTTCATGTAGTTTGATAATACGTAAATATATTAATTTTTACCAATATTTCGATACTATTTCATGTAGTATCACGATATGTGATTTGGCCTTCAAATCTCAGAATTTCGCATAATATTGCATTTTAAGGAAGTTTTCTTGCATTTTGTTTCGTACTAAAAATCATCGAATTTAGCAATATTTTGACGTTTACCATCCCCTTTTCCTCTGTGTGATTTAAACAAAATATCATCGAATTAGGCAATATTTTGCCGTTTTTCTTTGTTTTTGTGAATTTTCAGTCTATGGTATATTCATTATATATACGATAAAAATTATGCAAACACATAATTTATTAGATAATATTCTTAAATACTTCATTTTCAATCATCTATTTGTTTCTCGTTAAAATATTGAAATATTGAAAGATTAATTGTAAGATATTGAAAAGGGGAGAAGTTCGGTTTTTATTGTATATATCGACGTTTCATCCGGAATTGAGATGTTTTCGTGTACATCTTCCGTCGGTAATATAAACGGAAAATCAGGAATATTTTAGTTAATTCTAATGAAAACACATTGGTTTTATCATTTGTATTGGAAACAACATTGTCATATTGTCATAATTGAAACAAATTGTCAAATTCACAAATTCACAAATTGTGAAACATATTGTCATAATGAAACAACATTGTCATAATTAGGCAATATTTTCTTGGATCTAAATAATCCGAAACCTCGCTCTATGTTTTGAAGTTTAAATCCTTAAATATGGTTAAATAGTGACTTTTTTGACGTTTTTCATGTAGTTTGATAATACGTAAATATATTCATTTTTACCAATATTTCGATACTATTTCGTGTAGTATCACGATATGTGATTTGGCTTTCAAATCTCAGAATTTCGCATAATATTGCATTTTAAGCAAGTTTTCTTGCATTTTGTTTCGTACGAAAAATCATCGAATTTAGCAATATTTTGACGTTTATCATCCCCTTTTCCTCTGTGAGATTTAAACAAAATATAATCGAATTAGGCAATATTTTGCCGTTTTTCCACGTTTTTGTGAATTTTTAATTTATGGGTTTTCATTATATATACGATAAAAATGATGCAAACACATCATTGATTAGATAATAACCTTAAATACTTCATTTTCAACCATCTATTTGTTTCACGTTAAAATACTGAATAAGATTTTGAGAAGGGGAAAAGTTCGGTTTTTATTGCATATATCGACGTTTCAGCCGGATTAGAGCGGTTTTACGTGTACATCTTCCATCGGTAATATAAACGGAAAATCAACAACATTTTAGTTCATTCTAATGAAAACACATTGTTTTTTATCATTTGTATTGGAAACAACATTGTCATATGTCTTTTCTTGGATCTAAATAATACGAAACCTCGCTCTATGATTTGAAGTTAAAATCCTCAAATATGGTAAAATAGTGACTTTTTTCACGTTTTTCATGTAGTTTGATAATACGTAAATATATTCATTTTTACCAATATTTCGATACTATTTCATGTAGTATCACGATATGTGATTTGGCCTTCAAATCTCAGAATGTCGCATAATATTGCATTTTAAGCAAGTTTTCTTGCATTTTGTTTCGTACTAAAAATCATCAAATTTAACAATATTTTGACGTTTACCATCCCCTTTTTTTCTGTGTGATTTAAACAAAATATTATCGAATTAGGCAATATTTTGCCGTTTTTCTTTGTTTTTGTGAATTTTCAGTCTATGGTATATTCATTATATATACGATAAAAATTATGCAAACACATAATTTATTAGATAATATTCTTAAATACTTCATTTTCAATCATCTATTTGTTTCTCGTTAAAATATTGAAATATTGAAAGATTAATTGTAAGATATTGAAAAGGGGAGAAGTTCGGTTTTTATTGTATATATCGACGTTTCATCCGGAATAGAGATGTTTTCGTGTACATCTTCCGTCGGTAATATAAACGGAAAATCAGGAATATTTTAGTTAATTCTAATGAAAACACATTGGTTTTATCATTTGTATTGGAAACAACATTGTCATATTGTCATAATTGAAACAAATTGTCAAATTCACAAATTCACAAATTCACAAATTGTGAAACATATTGTCATAATGAAACAACATTGTCATAATTAGGCAATATTTTCTTGGATCTAAATAATCCGAAACCTCGCTCTATGTTTTGAAGTTTAAATCCTTAAATATGGTTAAATAGTGACTTTTTTGACGTTTTTCATGTAGTTTGATAATACGTAAATATATTCATTTTTACCAATATTTCGATACTATTTCGTGTAGTATCACGATATGTGATTTGGCTTTCAAATTTCAGAATTTCGCATAATATTGCATTTTAAGCAAGTTTTCTTGCATTTTGTTTCGTACGAAAAATCATCGAATTTAGCAATATTTTGACGTTTATCATCCCCTTTTCCGCTGTGAGATTTAAACAAAATATAATCGAATTAGGCAATATTTTGCCGTTTTTCCACGTTTTTGTGAATTTTTGATTTATGGGTTTTCATTATATATACGATAAAAATGATGCAAACACATAATTGATTAGATAATAACCTTAAATACTTCATTTTCAACTATCTATTTGTTTCTCGTTAAAATACTGAGTAAGATAGCCTTTTCTTGGATCTAAATAATACGAAACCTCGCTCTATGATTTGAAGTTAAAATCCTCAAATATGGTAAAGTAGTGACTTTTTTCACGTTTTTCATGTAGTTTGATAATACGTAAATATATTCATTTTTACCAATATTTCGACACTATTTCATGTAGTATCACGATATGTGATTTGGCTTTCAAATCTCAGAATTTCGCCTAATATTGCATTTTAAGCAAGTTTTCTTGCATTTTGTTTCGTACGAAAAATCATCGAATTTAGCAATATTTTGACGTTTATCATCCCCCTTTTCCTTCATATGATTTAAACAAAATATCATCGAATTAGGCAATATTTTGCAGTTTTTCCACGTTTTTGTGAATTTTCAGTCTATGGGTATTTATTCATTATATATACGATAAAAATGATTCAAACACATAATTGATTAGATAATAACCTTAAATACTTCATTTTCAACCATCTATTTGTTTCTCGTTAAAATACTGAGTAAGATATTGAAAAGGGGAGAAGTTCGGTTTTTATTGCATATATCGACGTTTCAGCCGGATTAGAGCGGTTTTACGTGTACATCTTCCATCGGTAATATAAACGGAAAATCAACAACATTTTAGTTCATTCTAATGAAAGCACATTGTTTTTTTATCATTTGTATTGGAAACAACATTGTCATATGTCTTTTCTTGGATCTAAATAATACGAAACCTCGCTCTATGATTTGAAGTTAAAATCCTCAAATATGGTAAAATAGTGACTTTTTTCACGTTTTTCATGTAGTTTGATAATACGTAAATATATTCAATTTTACCAATATTTCAACACTATTTCATGTAGTATCACGATATGTGATTTGGCTTTCAAATCTCAGAATTTCGCCTAATATTGCATTTTAAGCAAGTTTTCTTGAATTATGTTTCGTACGAAAAATCATCGAATTTAGCAATATTTTGACGTTTATCATCCCCCTTTTCCTTCATATGATTTAAACAAAATATCATCGAATTAGGCAATATTTTACAGTTTTTCCACGTTTTTGTGAATTTTCAGTCTATGGGTATTAATTCATTATATATACGATAAAAATGATGCAAACACATAATTGATTAGATAATAACCTTAAATACTTCATTTTCAACCATCTATTTGTTTCTCGTTAAAATACTGAGTAAGATATTGAAAAGGGGAGAAGTTCGGTTTTTATTGCATATATCGACGTTTCAGCCGGATTAGAACGGTTTTACGTGTACATCTTCCATCGGTAATATAAACGGAAAATCAACAACATTTTAGTTCATTCTAATGAAAACACATTGTTTTTTATCATTTGTATTGGAAACAATATTGTCATATGTCTTTTCTTGGATCTAAATAATACGAAACCTCGCTCTATGATTTGAAGTTAAAATCCTCAAATATGGTAAAATAGTGACTTTTTTCACGTTTTTCATGTAGTTTGATAATACGTAAATATATTCATTTTTACCAATATTTCGATACTATTTCATGTAGTATCACGATATGTGATTTGGCCTTCAAGTCTCAGAATGTCGCATAATATTGCATTTTAAGCAAGTTTTCTTGCATTTTGTTTCGTAGTAAAAATCATCGAATTTAGCAATATTTTGACGTTTACCATCCCCTTTTCCTCTGTGTGATTTAAACAAAATATCATCGAATTAGGCAATATTTTGCCATTTTTCCTTATTTTTGTGAATTTTCAGTCTATGGTATATTCATTATATATATGATAAAAATGATGCAAACACATAATTTATTAGATAATAACCTTAAATAATTTATTTTCAATCATCTATTTGTTTCTCGTTAAAATATTGAAATGTTGAAAGATTTATTGTAAGATATTGAAAAGGGGAGAAGTTCTGTTTTTATTGCACATATCGACGTTTCAGTCGGAATAGAGATGTTTTCGTGTACATCTTCCGTCGGTAATATAAACGGAAAATCAGGAACATTTTAGTTAATTCTAATGAAAACACATTGGTTTTATCATTTGTATTGGAAACAACATTGTCATATGTCTTTTCTTGGATCTAAATAATCCGAAACCTCGCTCTATGTTTTGAAGTTAAAATCCTTAAATATCGTAAAATAGTGACTTTTTTGACGTTTTTCATGTAGTTTGATAATACGTAAATATATTCAATTTTACCAATATTTCGATACTATTTCATGTAGTATCACGATATGTGATTTGGCTTTCAAATCTCAGAATTTCGCATAATATTGCATTTTAAGCAAGTTTTCTTGCATTTTGTTTCGTACGAAAAATCATCGAATTTAGCAATATTTTGACGTTTATCATCCCCTTTTCCTCTGTGTGATTTAAACAAAATATAATCGAATTAGGCAATATTTTACCGTTTTTCCAAGTTTTTGTGAATTTTCAGTTTATGGGTTTTCATTATATATACGATAAAAATTATGCAAACACATAATTGATTAGATAATAACCTTAAATACTTCATTTTCAACCATCTATTTGTTTCTCGTTAAAATACTGAGTAAGATATTGAAAAGGGGAGAAGTTCGGTTTTTATTGCATATATCGACGTTTCAGCCGGATTAGAGCTGTTTTACGTTTACATCTTCCAACGGTAATATAAACGGAAAATCAACAACATTTTAGTTCATTCTAATGAAAACACATTGTTTTTTATCATTTGTATTGGAAACAACATTATCATATGTCTTTTCTTGGATCTAAATAATACGAAACCTCGCTCTATGATTTGAAGTTAAAATCTTCAAATATGGTAAAATAGTGACTTTTTTCACGTTTTTCATGTAGTTTGATAATACGTAAATATATTAATTTTTACCAATATTTCGATACTATTTCATGTAGTATCACGATATGTGATTTGGCCTTCAAATCTCAGAATTTCGCATAATATTGCATTTTAAGGAAGTTTTCTTGCATTTTGTTGCGTACTAAAAATCATCGAATTTAGCAATATTTTGACGTTTACCATCCCTTTTTCCTCTGTGTGATTTAAACAAAATATGATCGAATTAGGCAATATTTTGCCGTTTTTCTTTGTTTTTGTGAATTTTCAGTCTATGGTATATTCATTATATATACGATAAAAATTATGCAAACACATAATTTATTAGATAATATTCTTAAATACTTCATTTTCAATCATCTATTTGTTTCTCGTTAAAATATTGAAATATTGAAAGATTAATTGTAAGATATTGAAAAGGGGAGAAGTTCGGTTTTTATTGTATATATCGACGTTTCATCCGGAATAGAGATGTTTTCGTGTACATCTTCCGTCGGTAATATAAACGGAAAATCAGGAATATTTTAGTTAATTCTAATGAAAACACATTGGTTTTATCACTTGTATTGGAAACAACATTGTCATATTGTCATAATTGAAACAAATTGTCAAATTCACAAATTCACAAATTCACAAATTGTGAAACATATTGTCATAATGAAACAACATTGTCATAATTAGGCAATATTTTCTTGGATCTAAATAATCCGAAACCTCGCTCTATGTTTTGAAGTTTAAATCCTTAAATATGGTTAAATAGTGACTTTTTTGACGTTTTTCATGTAGTTTGATAATACGTAAATATATTCATTTTTACCAATATTTCGATACTATTTCGTGTAGTATCACGATATGTGATTTGGCCTTCAAATCTCAGAATGTCGCATAATATTGCATTTTAAGCAAGTTTTCTTGCATTTTGTTTCGTAGTAAAAATCATCGAATTTAGCAATATTTTGACGTTTACCATCCCCTTTTCCTCTGTGTGATTTAAACAAAATATCATCGAATTAGGCAATATTTTGCCGTTTTTCCTTATTTTTGTGAATTTTCAGTCTATGGTATATTCATTATATATATGATAAAAATGATGCAAACACATAATTTATTAGATAATAACCTTAAATAATTTATTTTCAATCATCTATTTGTTTCTCGTTAAAATATTGAAATGTTGAAAGATTTATTGTAAGATATTGAAAAGGGGAGAAGTTCTGTTTTTATTGCACATATCGACGTTTCAGTCGGAATAGAGATGTTTTCGTGTACATCTTCCGTCGGTAATATAAACGGAAAATCAGGAACATTTTAGTTAATTCTAATGAAAACACATTGGTTTTATCATTTGTATTGGAAACAACATTGTCATATGTCTTTTCTTGGATCTAAATAATCCGAAACCTCGCTCTATGTTTTGAAGTTAAAATCCTTAAATATCGTAAAATAGTGACTTTTTTGACGTTTTTCATGTAGTTTGATAATACGTAAATATATTCAATTTTACCAATATTTCGATACTATTTCATGTAGTATCACGATATGTGATTTGGCTTTCAAATCTCAGAATTTCGCATAATATTGCATTTTAAGCAAGTTTTCTTGCATTTTGTTTCGTACGAAAAATCATCGAATTTAGCAATATTTTGACGTTTATCATCCCCTTTTCCTCTGTGTGATTTAAACAAAATATAATCGAATTAGGCAATATTTTACCGTTTTTCCAAGTTTTTGTGAATTTTCAGTTTATGGGTTTTCATTATATATACGATAAAAATTATGCAAACACATAATTGATTAGATAATAACCTTAAATACTTCATTTTCACCCATCTATTTGTTTCTCGTTAAAATACTGAGTAAGATATTGAAAAGGGGAGAAGTTCGGTTTTTATTGCATATATCGACGTTTCAGCCGGATTAGAGCTGTTTTACGTTTACATCTTCCAACGGTAATATAAACGGAAAATCAACAACATTTTAGTTCATTCTAATGAAAACACATTGTTTTTTATCATTTGTATTGGAAACAACATTATCATATGTCTTTTCTTGGATCTAAATAATACGAAACCTCGCTCTATGATTTGAAGTTAAAATCCTCAAATATGGTAAAATAGTGACTTTTTTCACGTTTTTCATGTAGTTTGATAATACGTAAATATATTAATTTTTACCAATATTTCGATACTATTTCATGTAGTACCACGATATGTGATTTGGCCTTCAAATCTCAGAATTTCGCATAATATTGCATTTTAAGGAAGTTTTCTTGCATTTTGTTGCGTACTAAAAATCATCGAATTTAGCAATATTTTGACGTTTACCATCCCCTTTTCCTCTGTGTGATTTAAACAAAATATCATCGAATTAGGCAATATTTTGCCGTTTTTCTTTGTTTTTGTGAATTTTCAGTCTATGGTATATTCATTATATATACGATAAAAATTATGCAAACACATAATTTATTAGATAATATTCTTAAATACTTCATTTTCAATCATCTATTTGTTTCTCGTTAAAATATTGAAATATTGAAAGATTAATTGTAAGATATTGAAAAGGGGAGAAGTTCGGTTTTTATTGTATATATCGACGTTTCATCCGGAATAGAGATGTTTTCGTGTACATCTTCCGTCGGTAATATAAACGGAAAATCAGGAATATTTTAGTTAATTCTAATGAAAACACATTGGTTTTATCACTTGTATTGGAAACAACATTGTCATATTGTCATAATTGAAACAAATTGTCAAATTCACAAATTCACAAATTCACAAATTGTGAAACATATTGTCATAATGAAACAACATTGTCATAATTAGGCAATATTTTCTTGGATCTAAATAATCCGAAACCTCGCTCTATGTTTTGAAGTTTAAATCCTTAAATATGGTTAAATAGTGACTTTTTTGACGTTTTTCATGTAGTTTGATAATACGTAAATATATTCATTTTTACCAATATTTCGATACTATTTCGTGTAGTATCACGATATGTGATTTGGCCTTCAAATCTCAGAATGTCGCATAATATTGCATTTTAAGCAAGTTTTCTTGCATTTTGTTTCGTAGTAAAAATCATCGAATTTAGCAATATTTTGACGTTTACCATCCCCTTTTCCTCTGTGTGATTTAAACAAAATATCATCGAATTAGGCAATATTTTGCCGTTTTTCCTTATTTTTGTGAATTTTCAGTCTATGGTATATTCATTATATATATGATAAAAATGATGCAAACACATAATTTATTAGATAATAACCTTAAATAATTTATTTTCAATCATCTATTTGTTTCTCGTTAAAATATTGAAATGTTGAAAGATTTATTGTAAGATATTGAAAAGGGGAGAAGTTCTGTTTTTATTGCATATATCGACGTTTCAGTCGGAATAGAGATGTTTTCGTGTACATCTTCCGTCGGTAATATAAACGGAAAATCAGGAATATTTTAGTTAATTCTAATGAAAACACATTGGTTTTATCATTTGTATTGGAAACAACATTGTCATATGTCTTTTCTTGGATCTAAATAATACGAAACCTCGCTCTATGATTTGAAGTTAAAATCCTCAAATATGGTAAAATAGTGACTTTTTTGACGTTTTTCATGTAGTTTGATAATACGTAAATATATTAATTTTTACCAATATTTCGATACTATTTCATGTAGTATCACGATATGTGATTTGGCCTTCAAATCTCAGAATTTCGCATAATATTGCATTTTAAGGAAGTTTTCTTGCATTTTGTTGCGTACTAAAAATCATCGAATTTAGCAATATTTTGACGTTTACCATCCCCTTTTCCTCTGTGTGATTTAAACAAAATATCATCGAATTAGGCAATATTTTGCCGTTTTTCTTTGTTTTTGTGAATTTTCAGTCTATGGTATATTCATTATATATACGATAAAAATTATGCAAACACATAATTTATTAGATAATATTCTTAAATACTTCATTTTCAATCATCTATTTGTTTCTCGTTAAAATATTGAAATATTGAAAGATTAATTGTAAGATATTGAAAAGGGGAGAAGTTCGGTTTTTATTGTATATATCGACGTTTCATCCGGAATAGAGATGTTTTCGTGTACATCTTCCGTCGGTAATATAAACGGAAAATCAGGAATATTTTAGTTAATTCTAATGAAAACACATTGGTTTTATCATTTGTATTGGAAACAACATTGTCATATTGTCATAATTGAAACAAATTGTCAAATTCACAAATTCACAAATTCACAAATTGTGAAACATATTGTCATAATGAAACAACATTGTCATAATTAGGCAATATTTTCTTGGATCTAAATAATCCGAAACCTCGCTCTATGTTTTGAAGTTTAAATCCTTAAATATGGTTAAATAGTGACTTTTTTGACGTTTTTCATGTAGTTTGATAATACGTAAATATATTCATTTTTACCAATATTTCGATACTATTTCGTGTAGTATCACGATATGTGATTTGGCTTTCAAATCTCAGAATTTCGCATAATATTGCATTTTAAGCAAGTTTTCTTGCATTTTGTTTCGTACGAAAAATCATCGAATTTAGCAATATTTTGACGTTTATCATCCCCTTTTCCTCTGTGAGATTTAAACAAAATATAATCGAATTAGGCAATATTTTGCCGTTTTTCCACGTTTTTGTGAATTTTTAATTTATGGGTTTTCATTATATATACGATAAAAATGATGCAAACACATAATTGATTAGATAATAACCTTAAATACTTCATTTTCAACCATCTATTTGTTTCTCGTTAAAATACTGAGTAAGATATTGAAAAGGGGAGAAGTTCGGTTTTTATTGCATATATCGACGTTTCAGCCGGATTAGAGCGGTTTTTCGTGTACATCTTCCATCGGTAATATAAACGGAAAATCAACAACATTTTAGTTCATTCTAATGAAAACACATTGTTTTTTATCATTTGTATTGGAAACAATATTGTCATATGTCTTTTCTTGGATCTAAATAATACGAAACCTCGCTCTATGATTTGAAGTTAAAATCCTCAAATATGGTAAAATAGTGACTTTTTTCACGTTTTTCATGTAGTTTGATAATACGTAAATATATTCATTTTTACCAATATTTCGATACTATTTCATGTAGTATCACGATATGTGATTTGGCTTTTAAATCTCAGAATTTCGCATAATATTGCATTTTAAGCAAGTTTTCTTGCATTTTGTTTCGTAGTAAAAATCATCGAATTTAGCAATATTTTGACGTTTACCATCCCCTTTTCCTCTGTGTGATTTAAACAAAATATCATCGAATTAGGCAATATTTTGCCGTTTTTTATTATTTTTGTGAATTTTCAGTCTATGGTATATTCATTATATATATGATAAAAATGATGCAAACACATAATTTATTAGATAATAACCTTAAATAATTTATTTTCAATCATCTATTTGTTTCTCGTTAAAATATTGAAATGTTGAAAGATTTATTGTAAGATATTGAAAAGGGGAGAAGTTCTGTTTTTATTGCATATATCGACGTTTCAGTCGGAATAGAGATGTTTTCGTGTACATCTTCCGTCGGTAATATAAACGGAAAATCAGGAACATTTTAGTTAATTCTAATGAAAACACATTGGTTTTATCATTTGTATTGGAAACAACATTGTCATATGTCTTTTCTTGGATCTAAATAATCCGAAACCTCGCTCTATGTTTTGAAGTTAAAATCCTTAAATATCGTAAAATAGTGACTTTTTTGACGTTTTTCATGTAGTTTGATAATACGTAAATTTATTCAATTTTACCAATATTTCGATACTATTTCATGTAGTATCACGATATGTGATTTGGCTTTCAATTCTCAGAATTTCGCATAATATTGCATTTTAAGCAAGTTTTCTTGCATTTTGTTTCGTACGAAAATTCATCGAATTTAGCAATATTTTGACGTTTATCATCCCCTTTTCCTCTGTGTGATTTAAACAAAATATAATCGAATTAGACAATATTTTACCGTTTTTCCACGTTTTTGTGAATTTTCAGTTTATGGGTTTTCATTATATATACGATAAAAATTATGCAAACACATAATTGATTAGATAATAACCTTAAATACTTCATTTTCAACCATCTATTTGTTTCTCGTTAAAATACTGAGTAAGATATTGAAAAGGCGAGAAGTTCGGTTTTTATTGCATATATCGACGTTTCAGCCGGATTAGAGCTGTTTTACGTTTACATCTTCCATCGGTAATATAAACGGAAAATCAACAACATTTTAGTTCATTCTAATGAAAACACATTGTTTTTTATCATTTGTATTGGAAACAACATTATCATATGTCTTTTCTTGGATCTAAATAATACGAAACCTCGCTCTATGATTTGAAGTTAAAATCCTCAAATATGGTAAAATAGTGACTTTTTTCACGTTTTTCATGTAGTTTGATAATACGTAAATATATTAATTTTTACCAATATTTCGATACTATTTCATGTAGTATCACGATATGTGATTTGGCCTTCAAATCTCAGAATTTCGCATAATATTGCATTTTAAGGAAGTTTTCTTGCATTTTGTTTCGTACTAAAAATCATCGAATTTTGCAATATTTTGACGTTTACCATCCCCTTTTCCTCTGTGTGATTTAAACAAAATATCATCGAATTAGGCAATATTTTGCCGTTTTTCTTTGTTTTTGTGAATTTTCAGTCTATGGTATATTCATTATATATACGATAAAAATTATGCAAACACATAATTTATTAGATAATATTCTTAAATACTTCATTTTCAGTCATCTATTTGTTTCTCGTTAAAATATTGAAATATTGAAAGATTAATTGTAAGATATTGAAAAGGGGAGAAGTTCGGTTTTTATTGTATATATCGACGTTTCATCCGGAATAGAGATGTTTTCGTGTACATCTTCCGTCGGTAATATAAACGGAAAATCAGGAATATTTTAGTTAATTCTAATGAAAACACATTGGTTTTATCATTTGTATTGGAAACAACATTGTCATATTGTCATAATTGAAACAAATTGTCAAATTCACAAATTCACAAATTCACAAATTGTGAAACATATTGTCATAATGAAACAACATTGTCATAATTAGGCAATATTTTCTTGGATCTAAATAATCCGAAACCTCGCTCTATGTTTTGAAGTTTAAATCCTTAAATATGGTTAAATAGTGACTTTTTTGACGTTTTTCATGTAGTTTGATAATACGTAAATATATTCATTTTTACCAATATTTCGATACTATTTCGTGTAGTATCACGATATGTGATTTGGCTTTCAAATCTCAGAATTTCGCATAATATTGCATTTTAAGCAAGTTTTCTTGCATTTTGTTTCGTACGAAAAATCATCGAATTTAGCAATATTTTGACGTTTATCATCCCCTTTTCCTCTGTGAGATTTAAACAAAATATAATCGAATTAGGCAATATTTTGCCGTTTTTCAACGTTTTTGTGAATTTTTAATTTATGGGTTTTCATTATATATACGATAAAAATGATGCAAACACATAATTGATTAGATAATAACCTTAAATACTTCATTTTCAACCATCTATTTGTTTCTCGTTAAAATACTGAGTAAGATATTGAAAAGGGGAGAAGTTCGGTTTTTATTGCATATATCGACGTTTCAGCCGGATTAGAGCGGTTTTACGTGTACATCTTCCATCGGTAATATAAACGGAAAATCAACAACATTTTAGTTCATTCTAATGAAAACACATTGTTTTTTATCATTTGTATTGGAAACAATATTGTCATATGTCTTTTCTTGGATCTAAATAATACGAAACCTCGCTCTATGATTTGAAGTTAAAATCCTCAAATATGGTAAAATAGTGACTTTTTTCACGTTTTTCATGTAGTTTGATAATACGTAAATATATTCATTTTTACCAATATTTCGATACTATTTCATGTAGTATCACGATATGTGATTTGGCCTTCAAATCTCAGAATGTCGCATAATATTGCATTTTAAGCAAGTTTTCTTGCATTTTGTTTCGTAGTAAAAATCATCGAATTTAGCAATATTTTGACGTTTACCATCCCCTTTTCCTCTGTGTGATTTAAACAAAATATAATCGAATTAGGCAATATTTTGCCGTTTTTCCTTATTTTTGTGAATTTTCAGTCTATGGTATATTCATTATATATATGATAAAAATGATGCAAACACATAATTTATTAGATAATAACCTTAAATAATTTATTTTCAATCATCTATTTGTTTCTCGTTAAAATATTGAAATGTTGAAAGATTTATTGTAAGATATTGAAAAGGGGAGAAGTTCTGTTTTTATTGCATATATCGACGTTTCAGTCGGAATAGAGATGTTTTCGTGTACATCTTCCGTCGGTAATATAAACGGAAAATCAGGAACATTTTAGTTAATTCTAATGAAAACACATTGGTTTTATCATTTGTATTGGAAACAACATTGTCATATGTCTTTTCTTGGATCTAAATAATCCGAAACCTCGCTCTATGTTTTGAAGTTAAAATCCTTAAATATCGTAAAATAGTGACTTTTTTGACGTTTTTCATGTAGTTTGATAATACGTAAATATATTCAATTTTACCAATATTTTGATACTATTTCATGTAGTATCACGATATGTGATTTGGCTTTCAAATCTCAGAATTTCGCATAATATTGCATTTTAAGCAAGTTTTCTTGCATTTTGTTTCGTACGAAAATTCATCGAATTTAGCAATATTTTGACGTTTATCATCCCCTTTTCCTCTGTGTGATTTAAACAAAATATAATCGAGTTAGACAATATTTTACCGTTTTTCCACGTTTTTGTGAATTTTAAGTTTATGGGTTTTCATTATATATACGATAAAAATTATGCAAACACATAATTGATTAGATAATAACCTTAAATACTTCATTTTCAACCATCTATTTGTTTCTCGTTAAAATACTGAGTAAGATATTGAAAAGGCGAGAAGTTCGGTTTTTATTGCATATATCGACGTTTCAGCCGGATTAGAGCTGTTTTACGTTTACATCTTCCATCGGTAATATAAACGGAAAATCAACAACATTTTAGTTCATTCTAATGAAAACACATTGTTTTTTATCATTTGTATTGGAAACAACATTATCATATGTCTTTTCTTGGATCTAAATAATACGAAACCTCGCTCTATGATTTGAAGTTAAAATCCTCAAATATGGTAAAATAGTGACTTTTTTCACGTTTTTCATGTAGTTTGATAATACGTAAATATATTAATTTTTACCAATATTTCGATACTATTTCATGTAGTATCACGATATGTGATTTGGCCTTCAAATCTCAGAATTTCGCATAATATTGCATTTTAAGGAAGCTTTCTTGCATTTTGTTTCGTACTAAAAATCATCGAATTTAGCAATATTTTGACGTTTACCATCCCCTTTTCCTCTGTGTGATTTAAACAAAATATCATCGAATTAGGCAATATTTTGCCGTTTTTCTTTGTTTTTGTGAATTTTCAGTCTATGGTATATTCATTATATATACGATAAAAATTTTGCAAACACATAATTTATTAGATAATATTCTTAAATACTTCATTTTCAATCATCTATTTGTTTCTCGTTAAAATATTGAAATATTGAAAGATTAATTGTAAGATATTGAAAAGAGGAGAAGTTCGGTTTTTATTGTATATATCGACGTTTCATCCGGAATAGAGATGTTTTCGTGTACATCTTCCGTCGGTAATATAAACGGAAAATCAGGAATATTTTAGTTAATTCTAATGAAAACACATTGGTTTTATCATTTGTATTGGAAACAACATTGTCATATTGTCATAATTGAAACAAATTGTCAAATTCACAAATTCACAAATTCACAAATTGTGAAACATATTGTCATAATGAAACAACATTGTCATAATTAGGCAATATTTTCTTGGATCTAAATAATGCGAAACCTCGCTCTATGTTTTGAAGTTTAAATCCTTAAATATGGTTAAATAGTGACTTTTTTGACGTTTTTCATGTAGTTTGATAATACGTAAATATATTCATTTTTACCAATATTTCGATACTATTTCGTGTAGTATCACGATATGTGATTTGGCTTTCAAATCTCAGAATTTCGCATAATATTGCATTTTAAGCAAGTTTTCTTGCATTTTGTTTCGTACGAAAAATCATCGAATTTAGCAATATTTTGACGTTTATCATCCCCTTTTCCTCTGTGAGATTTAAACAAAATATAATCGAATTAGGCAATATTTTGCCGTTTTTCCACGTTTTTGTGAATTTTTAATTTATGGGTTTTCATTATATATACGATAAAAATGATGCAAACACATAATTGATTAGATAATAACCTTAAATACTTCATTTTCAACCAACTGGTGTAATATATGAATTTTACTCTATAAATTGGTCAGTAATCAAAATCGAAGCCCCTGTGTAATTGTCTCAGCCCAGAACAAACGGTTGTGGAAAATTATGTTGTGCTATTTTTTTTCAGAATGTTTGAACACAGGAGAGGCGGACCAATATAAACATTGACACTTCTAGTGAGTGAGAACACTTGGCTGTACAGTCAGCTGAAACCTGTGATATAGTATAGGAATTTTTATTTTTAGATAGATGTAATAAACGTTAGGTGTGTTCCTTAACATGTCAAGGTTGACATTGATTGGGGAGTGGTTAGTGCACGGATGTGAGCTTGATAGTTCCGTAGTACGCTCCCGGATGACTGAAAGTTCAGTCTGATGATATAACTTTAATGTTTATGTTTGAGCACGGTGTGGCCGGCTCTAGAGGACACATGGACTTGGCTAGTGAAGAGCCAAGAGAGTTTAATAGCTAGTTTTTGATGGTAGAGTAGGGACATGTTATTTAGCTATGTCAGTAAGGATAGGATGTATGTTTCCTGATATTAGAGGATTGCTGTCAGTTGACAGCTGAGAAATTTATGAATTTAAACATTATGATGTTGGACTATTATTTGTCAAATTTTATTAGTTAGGTTAGCTTTTGTTTGTGGCATGAGTTGAATTGTGGGTTTGGATACTAAACCTCGTGAATTTTAACAAATTAACAAGGTTTACTAAGTGCTTGTGCGGGGGGGTTGTAACAAACTAGGCTGTTGTAAGAATCATCCAGAGTGGTTTATCGACAAAAGAGAATGGGAAGCTGAGCCGCATGGTGACCTGACCCCCAGGGGAATTCGCGGTGGAAATAACCAACGCTTTGTTCATAGCTGCGTAAAATGAATCATCCTATAGTATTCAGTAATTTAGAGAAAATTAGCCTTTATTCATTTTGCATTAAAATTGTATTGTATAATAGTACTGGATACAATATCAAGAGTATTCTAATTATTGAATTTAAGTCACCATCAGTGACGTCACGAATCAGATCTAACTTTTAAAGCGGAGTGACCGGCGGTCATAGGTCAGCAGGGTTGACATGTCTAATATTTCTCAAAGTTTTAATAACCATTTTTGTGATCGGGAACAGCTCTGCCGTTAGATGTTTGTAATTTAATTCAGTAAAATAATTCAACCAGTCTGGATCAATTAAGTACAACAGAGGTTAATTGTTATAACTTAAACCTTGCTAGTAACTTGGTAGAACTTTGACTAGGCGGAAGGATACAATGTTCTGTCTGGGGGAGACCAGACAAGGAAGAGATCAGTGTGGAAACGGGAGCAGCGGGGATAAGAGGTCAAACATCTTACCTCTCCCCAAGACCAGCCAAAACATCTAGCTGGTCGCCCAAGGTATAGTTGCTATTGTTAATTATAGAAATAGTCTTCTCATTTGCCACTCAGGTCAAGTAGGGAGTGTTAAAGTGACAGGGAGTGAACATATTTAGATTTTTGTTTTAGTTTTCTTTTAATAAATTAATTAAGTTAAGAATTTGCATTTTTATTGGTTCCATGTGTTTTATGTGTACACTTGTCCTGGTCACGTGGTCCACACGAGGCAGAGTTGTATTGGGCGCCGATTCTAACATCGAATCGGAATTATCATTACCGTGTAATTTATTCCACACTCAAGGTCATCGTATATAGTGGGGATCAAGCCCCTAGGTTGATTAATTAGCGTGATCGATCCAGACCTCGATCATTGCTCTTGTATTACTGGTCTGGTGGTGGCAGCAGAGGTGACTCTAGGGTTTTGTTCAGAGCTTAGGTCACGTCATACTGGGTGTAGAATCCTAAGTCGGTCAATCGTCTTAGGACCACGTGGCGTGGAGTTGGCTTTGTTAAAAGTTTTGGAGTCCCTTGGTAGAGAATAAAAAGTAAGAATACGGGTAGAGGGAGTAGAAGAGAAGGAAGAAAAGAGAGAGGGAACCCGAACCCGTGTTACATATTTGTTTCTCGTTAAAATACTGAGTAAGATATTGAAAAGGGGAGAAGTTCGGTTTTTATTGCATATATCGACGTTTCAGCCGGATTAGAGCGGTTTTACGTGTACATCTTCCATCGGTAATATAAACGGAAAATCAACAACATTTTAGTTCATTCTAATGAAAACACATTGTTTTTTATCATTTGTATTGGAAACAATATTGTCATATGTCTTTTCTTGGATCTAAATAATACGAAACCTCGCTCTATGATTTGAAGTTAAAATCCTCAAATATGGTAAAATAGTGACTTTTTTCGCGTTTTTCATGTAGTTTGATAATACGTAAATATATTCATTTTTACCAATATTTCGATACTATTTCATGTAGTATCACGATATGTGATTTGGCCTTCAAATCTCAGAATGTCGCATAATATTGCATTTTAAGCAAGTTTTCTTGCATTTTGTTTCGTAGTAAAAATCATCGAATTTAGCAATATTTTGACGTTTACCATCCCCTTTTCCTCTGTGTGATTTAAACAAAATATCATCGAATTAGGCAATATTTTGCCGTTTTTCCTTATTTTTGTGAATTTTCAGTCTATGGTATATTCATTATATATATGATAAAAATGATGCAAACACATAATTTATTAGATAATAACCTTAAATAATTTATTTTCAATCATCTATTTGTTTCTCGTTAAAATATTGAAATGTTGAAAGATTTATTGTAAGATATTGAAAAGGGGAGAAGTTCTGTTTTTATTGCATATATCGACGTTTCAGTCGGAATAGAGATGTTTTCGTGTACATCTTCCGTCGGTAATATAAACGGAAAATCAGGAACATTTTAGTTAATTCTAATGAAAACACATTGGTTTTATCATTTGTATTGGAAACAACATTGTCATATGTCTTTTCTTGGATCTAAATAATCCGAAACCTCGCTCTATGTTTTGAAGTTAAAATCCTTAAATATCGTAAAATAGTGACTTTTTTGACGTTTTTCATGAAGTTTGATAATACGTAAATATATTCAATTTTACCAATATTTTGATACTATTTCATGTAGTATCACGATATGTGATTTGGCTTTCAAATCTCAGAATTTCGCATAATATTGCATTTTAAGCAAGTTTTCTTGCATTTTGTTTCGTACGAAAATTCATCGAATTTAGCAATATTTTGACGTTTATCATCCCCTTTTCTTCTGTGTGATTTAAACAAAATATAATCGAGTTAGACAATATTTTACCGTTTTTCCACGTTTTTGTGAATTTTAAGTTTATGGGTTTTCATTATATATACGATAAAAATTATGCAAACACATAATTGATTAGATAATAACCTTAAATACTTCATTTTCAACCATCTATTTGTTTCTCGTTAAAATACTGAGTAAGATATTGAAAAGGCGAGAAGTTCGGTTTTTATTGCATATATCGACGTTTCAGCCGGATTAGAGCTGTTTTACGTTTACATCTTCCATCGGTAATATAAACGGAAAATCAACAACATTTTAGTTCATTCTAATGAAAACACATTGTTTTTTATCATTTGAATTGGAAACAACATTATCATATGTCTTTTCTTGGATCTAAATAATACGAAACCTCGCTCTATGATTTGAAGTTAAAATCCTCAAATATGGTAAAATAGTGACTTTTTTCACGTTTTTCATGTAGTTTGATAATACGTAAATATATTAATTTTTACCAATATTTCGATACTATTTCATGTAGTATCACGATATGTGATTTGGCCTTCAAATCTCAGAATTTCGCATAATATTGCATTTTAAGGAAGTTTTCTTGCATTTTGTTTCGTACTAAAAATCATCGAATTTAGCAATATTTTGACGTTTACCATCCCCTTTTCCTCTGTGTGATTTAAACAAAATATCATCGAATTAGACAATATTTTGCCGTTTTTCCTTGTTTTTGTGAATTTTCAGTCTATGGTATACTCATTATATATACGATAAAAATGATGCAAACACATAATTTATTAGATAATAACCTTAAATACTTTATTTTCAATCATCTATTTGTTTCTCGTTAAAATATTGAAATATTGAAAGATTAATTGTAAGATATTGAAAAGGGGAGAAGTTCGGTTTTTATTGTATATATCGACGTTTCATCCGGAATAGAGATGTTTTCGTGTACATCTTCCGTCGGTAATATAAACGGAAAATCAGGAATATTTTAGTTAATTCTAATGAAAACACATTGGTTTTATCATTTGTATTGGAAACAACATTGTCATATTGTCATAATTGAAACAAATTGTCAAATTCACAAATTCACAAATTCACAAATTGTGAAACATATTGTCATAATGAAACAACATTGTCATAATTAGGCAATATTTTCTTGGATCTAAATAATCCGAAACCTCGCTCTATGTTTTGAAGTTTAAATCCTTAAATATGGTTAAATAGTGACTTTTTTGACGTTTTTCATGTAGTTTGATAATACGTAAATATATTCATTTTTACCAATATTTCGATACTATTTCGTGTAGTATCACGATATGTGATTTGGCTTTCAAATCTCAGAATTTCGCATAATATTGCATTTTAAGCAAGTTTTCTTGCATTTTGTTTCGTACGAAAAATCATCGAATTTAGCAATATTTTGACGTTTATCATCCCCTTTTCCTCTGTGAGATTTAAACAAAATATAATCGAATTAGGCAATATTTTACCGTTTTTCAACGTTTTTGTGAATTTTTAATTTATGGGTTTTCATTATATATACGATAAAAATGATGCAAACACATAATTGATTAGATAATAACCTTAAATACTTCATTTTCAACCATCTATTTGTTTCTCGTTAAAATACTGAGTAAGATATTGAAAAGGGGAGAAGTTCGGTTTTTATTGCATATATCGACGTTTCAGCCGGATTAGAGCGGTTTTACGTGTACATCTTCCATCGGTAATATAAACGGAAAATCAACAACATTTTAGTTCATTCTAATGAAAACACATTGTTTTTTATCATTTGTATTGGAAACAACATTGTCATATGTCTTTTCTTGGATCTAAATAATACGAAACCTCGCTCTATGTTTTGAAGTTAAAATCCTTAAATATGGTAAAATAGTGACTTTTTTGACGTTTTTCATGTAGTTTGATAATACGTAAATTATATTCATTTTACCAATATTTCGATACTATTTCATGTAGTATCACGATATGTGATTTGGCTTTCAGATCTCAGAATTTCGCATAATATTGCATTTTAAGCAAGTTTTCTTGCATTTTGTTTCGTACGAAAAATCATCGAATTTAACAATATTTTGACGTTTATCATCCCCTTTTCCTTAGTGAGATTTAAACAAAATATAATCGAATTAGGCAATATTTTGCCGTTTTTCCACGTTTTTGTGAATTTTCAGTCTATGGGTATTAATTCATTATATATACGATAAAAATGATGCAAACACATAATTTATTAGATAATAACCTTAAATACTTCATTTTCAACCATCTATTTGTTTCTCGTTAAAATACTGAGTAAGATATTGAAAAGGGGAGAAGTTCGGTTTTTATTGCATATATCGACGTTTCAGCCGGATTAGAGCGGTTTTACGTGTACACATCTTTCATCGGTAATATAAACGGAAAATCAACAACATTTTAGTTCATTCTAATGAAAACACATTGTTTTTTATCATTTGTATTGGAAACAACATTGTCATATGTCTTTTCTTGGATCTAAATAATACGAATCCTCGCTCTATGATTTGAAGTTAAAATCCTCATATCTGAAAAAATAGTGACTTTTTCACGTTAATCATGTAGTTTGATATTACGTAAATATATTCATTTTTACCAATATTTCGATACTATTTCATGTAGTATCACGATATGTGATTTGGCCTTCAAATCTCAGAATGTCGCATAATATTGAATTTTAGTCAAGTTTTCTTGCATTTTGTTTCGTAAGAAAAATCATCGAATTTAGCAATATTTTGACGTTTATCATCCCCTTTTCCTCTGTGTGATTTAAACAAAATATAATCGAATTAGGCAATATTTTGCCGTTTTTCCACGTTTTTGTGAATTTTCAGTTTATGGGTTTTCATTATATATACGATAAAAATGATGCAAACAAATAATTGATCAGATAATAACCTTAAATACTTCATTTTCAACCATCTATTTGTTTCACGTTAAAATACTGAATAAGATTTTGAGAAGGGGAAAAGTTCGGTTTTTATTGCATATATCGACGTTTCAGCCGGATTCGAGCGGTTTTACGTGTACATCTTCCATCGGTAATATAAACGGAAAATCAACAACATTTTAGTTCATTCTAATGAAAACACATTGTTTTTTATCATTTGTATTGGAAACAACATTGTCATATGTCTTTTCTTGGATCTAAATAATACGAAACCTCGCTCTATGATTTGAAAATAAAATCCTCAAATATGGTAAAATAGTGACCTCTTAACGTTAATCATGTAATTTGATATTACGTAAATATATTCATTTTTACCAATATTTCGATACTACTTCATGTAGTATCACGATATGTGATTTGACCTTCAAATCTCAGAATGTCGCATAATATTGCATTTTAAGCAAGTTTTCTTGCATTTTGTTTCGTAAGAAAAATCATCGAATTTAGCAATATTTTGACGTTTATCATCCCCTTTTCCTCTGTGTGATTTAAACAAAATATAATCGAAATAGGCAATATTTTGCCGTTTTTCCACGTTTTTGTGAATTTTCAGTTTATGGGTTTTCATTATATATACGATAAAAATGATGCAAACACGTAATTGATTAGATAATAACCTTAAATACTTCATTTTCAACCATCTATTTCTTTCACGTTAAAATACTGAATAAGATTTTGAGAAGGGGAAAAGTTCGGTTTTTATTGCATATATCGACGTTTCAGCCGGATTAGAGCGGTTTTACGTGTACATCTTCCATCCGTAATATAAACGGAAAATCAACAACATTTTAGTTCATTCTAATGAAAACACATTGTTTTTTATCATTTGTATTGGAAACAACATTGTCATATGTCTTTTCTTGGATCTAAATAATACGAAACCTCGCTCTATGATTTGAAGTTAAAATCCTCAAATATGGTAAAATAGTGACTTTTTCACGTTTTTCATGTAGTTTGATAATACGTAAATATATTCATTTTTACCAATATTTCGACACTATTTCATGTAGTATCACGATATGTGATTTGGCTTTCAAATCTCAGAATTTTGCATAATATTGCATTTAAAGCAAGTTTTCTTGCATTTTGTTTCGTACGAAAAATCATCGAATTTAGCAATATTTTGACGTTTTTCATCCCCCTTTTCCTTCATATGATTTAAACAAAATATCATCGAATTAGGCAATATTTTGCAGTTTTTCCACGTTTTTGTGAATTTTCAGTCTATGGGTATTAATTCATTATATATACGATAAAAATGATGCAAACACATAATTGATTAGATAATAACCTTAAATACTTCATTTTCAACCATCTATTTGTTTCTCGTTAAAATACTGAGTAAGATATTGAAAAGGGGAGAAGTTCGGTTTTTATTGCATATATCGACGTTTCAGCCGGATTAGAGCGGTTTTACGTGTACACATCTTTCATCGGTAATATAAACGGAAAATCAACAACATTTTAGTTCATTCTAATGAAAACACATTGTTTTTTATAATTTGTATTGGAAACAACATTGTCATATGTCTTTTCTTGGATCAAAATAATACGAAACCTCGCTCCATGATTTGAAGTTAAAATCCTTATATATGAAAAAAATAGTGACTTTTTCACGTTAATCATGTAGTTTGATATTACGTAAATATAATCATTTTTACCAATATTTCGATACTATTTCATGTAGTATCACGATATGTGATTTGGCCTTCAAATCTCAGAATGTCGCATAATATTGAATTTTAGTCAAGTTTTCTTGCATTTTGTTTCGTAAGAAAAATCATCGAATTTAGCAATATTTTGACGTTTATCATCCCCTTTTCCTCTGTGTGATTTAAACAAAATATAATCGAATTAGGCAATATTTTGCCGTTTTTCCACGTTTTTGTGAATTTTCAGTTTATGGGTTTTCATTATATATACGAGAAAAATGATGCAAACACATAATTGATCAGATAATAACCTTAAATACTTCATTTTCAACCATCTATTTGTTTCACGTTAAAATACTGAATAAGATTTTGAGAAGGGGAAAAGTTCGGTTTTTATTGCATATATCGACGTTTCAGCCGGATTAGAGCGGTTTTACGTGTACTTCTTCCATCGGTAATATAAACGGAAAATCAACAACATTTTAGTTCATTCTAATGAAAACACATTGTTTTTTATCATTTGTATTGGAAACAACATTGTCATATGTCTTTTCTTGGATCTAAATAATACGAAACCTCGCTCTATGATTTGAAGTTAAAATCCTCAAATATGGTAAAATAGTGACTTTTTTCACGTTTTTCATGTAGTTTGATAATACGTAAATATATTCATTTTTACCAATATTTCGATACTATTTCATGTAGTATCACGATATGTGATTTGGCCTTCAAATCTCAGAATGTCGCATAATATTGCATTTTAAGCAAGTTTTCTTGCATTTTGTTTCGTACTAAAAATCATCAAATTTAACAATATTTTGACGATTACCATCCCCTTTTCCTCTGTGTGATTTAAACAAAATATTATCGAATTAGGCAATATTTTGCCGTTTTTCTTTGTTTTTGTGAATTTTCAGTCTATGGTATATTCATTATATATACGATAAAAATGATGCAAACACATAATTTATTAGATAATAACCTTAAATACTTCATTTTCAATCATCTATTTGTTTCTCGTTAAAATATTGAAATATTGAAAGATTAATTGTAAGATATTGAAAAGGGGAGAAGTTCTGTTTTTATTGCATATATCGACGTTTCAGCCGGAAGAGAGATGTTTTCGTGTACATCTTCCGTCGGTAATATAAACGGAAAATCAGGAACATTTTAGTTAATTCTAATGAAAACACATTGGTTTTATCATTTGTATTGGAAACAACATTGTCATATGTCTTTTCTTGGATCTAAATAATCCGAAACCTCGCTCTATGTTTTGAAGTTAAAATCCTTAAATATGGTAAAAAAGTGACTTTTTTGACGTTTTTCATGTAGTTTGATAATACGTAAATTATATTCATTTTTACCATTATTTCGATACTATTTCATGTAGTATCACGATATGTGATTTGGCTTTCAAATCTCAGAATTTCGCATAATATTGCATTTTAAGCAAGTTTTCTTGCATTTTGTTTCGAACGAAAAATCATCGAATTTAGCAATATTTTGACGTTTATCATTCCCTTTTCCTCTGTGAGATTTAAATGAAATATAATCGAATTAGGCAATATTTTGCCGTTTTTCCACGTTTTTGTGAATTTTTAATTTATGGGTTTTCATTATATATACGATAAAAATGATGCAAACACATAATTGATTAGATAATAACCTTAAATACTTCATTTTCAACCATCTATTTGTTTCTCGTTAAAATACTGAGTAAGATATTGAAAAGGGGAGAAGTTCGGTTTTTATTGCATATATCGACGTTTCAGCCGGATTAGAGCTGTTTTACGTGTACATCTTCCATCGGTAATATAAACGGAAAATCAACAACATTTTAGTTCATTCTAATGAAAACACATTGTTTTTTATCATTTGTATTGGAAACAACATTGTCATATGTCTTTTCTTGGATCTAAATAATACGAAACCTCGCTCTATGTTTTGAAGTTAAAATCTTTAAATATGGTAAAATAGTGACTTTTTTGACGTTTTTCATGTAGTTTGATAATACGTAAATTATATTCATTTTACCAATATTTCGATACTATTTCATGTAGTATCACGATATGTGATTTGGCTTTCAGATCTCAGAATTTCGCATAATATTGCATTTTAAGCAAGTTTTCTTGCATTTTGTTTCGTACGAAAAATCATCGAATTTAACAATATTTTGACGTTTATCATCCCCTTTTCCTCTGTGAGATTTAAACAAAATATAATCGAATTAGGCAATATTTTGCCGTTTTTCCACGTTTTTGTGAATTTTCAGTCTATGGGTATTAATTCATTATATATACGATAAAAATGATGCAAACACATAATTGATTAGATAATAACCTTAAATACTTCATTTTCAACCATCTATTTGTTTCTCGTTAAAATACTGAGTAAGATATTGAAAAGGGGAGAAGTTCGGTTTTTATTGCATATATCGACGTTTCAGCCGGATTAGAGCGGTTTTACGTGTACACATCTTTCATCGGTAATATAAACGGAAAATCAACAACATTTTAGTTCATTCTAATGAAAACACATTGTTTTTTATAATTTGTATTGGAAACAACATTGTCATATGTCTTTTCTTGGATCTAAATAATACGAAACCTCGCTCTATGATTTGAAGTTAAAATCCTCATATCTGAAAAAATAGTGACTTTTTCACGTTAATCATGTAGTTTGATATTACGTAAATATATTCATTTTTACCAATATTTCGATACTATTTCATGTAGTATCACGATATGTGATTTGGCCTTCAAATCTCAGAATGTCGCATAATATTGAATTTTAGTCAAGTTTTCTTGCATTTTGTTTCGTAAGAAAAATCATCGAATTTAGCAATATTTTGACGTTTATCATCCCCTTTTCCTCTGTGTGATTTAAACAAAATATAATCGAATTAGGCAATATTTTGCCGTTTTTCCACGTTTTTGTGAATTTTCAGTTTATGGGTTTTCATTATATATACGATAAAAATGATGCAAACAAATAATTGATCAGATAATAACCTTAAATACTTCATTTTCAACCATCTATTTGTTTCACGTTAAAATACTGAATAAGATTTTGAGAAGGGGAAAAGTTCGGTTTTTATTGCATATATCGACGTTTCAGCCGGATTAGAGCGGTTTTACGTGTACATCTTCCATCGGTAATATAAACGAAAATCAACAACATTTTAGTTCATTCTAATGAAAACACATTGTTTTTTATCATTTGTATTGGAAACAACATTGTCATATGTCTTTTCTTGGATCTAAATAATACGAAACCTCGCTCTATGATTTGAAAATAAAATCCTCAAATATGCTAAAATAGTGACCTCCTCACGTTAATCATGTAATTTGATATTACGTAAATATATTCATTTTTACCAATATTTCGATACTACTTCATGTAGTATCACGATATGTGATTTGGCCTTCAAATCTCAGAATGTCGCATAATATTCAATTTTAGTCAAGTATTCTTGCATTTTGTTTCGTAAGAAAAATCATCGAATTTAGCAATATTTTGACGTTTATCATCCCCTTTTCCTCTGTGTGATTTAAACAAAATATAATCGAAATAGGCAATATTTTGCCGTTTTTCCACGTTTTTGTGAATTTTCAGTTTATGGGTTTTCATTATATATACGATAAAAATGATGCAAACACATAATTGATTAGATAATAACCTTAAATACTTCATTTTCAACCATCTATTTGTTTCACGTTAAAATACTGAGTAAGATTTTGAAAAGGGGAAAAGTTCGGTTTTGATTGCATATATCGACGTTTCAGCCGGATTAGAGCGGTTTTACGTGTACATCTTCCATCGGTAATATAAACGGAAAATCAACATTTTAGTTCATTCTAATGAAAACACATTGTTTTTTATCATTTGTATTGGAAACAACATTGTCATATGTCTTTTCTTGGATCTAAATAATACGAAACCTCGCTCTATGATTTGAAGTTAAAATCCTCAAATATGGTAAAATAGTGACTTTTTTCACGTTTTTCATGTAGTTTGAAAATACGTAAATATATTCATTTTAACCAATATTTCGATACTATTTCATGTAGTATCACGATATGTGATTTGGCCTTCAAATCTCAGAATGTCGCATAATATTGCATTTTAAGCAAGTTTTCTTGCATTTTGTTTCGTACTAAAAATCATCGAATTTAGCAATATTTTGACGTTTACCATCCCCCTTTTCCTTCATATGATTTAAACAAAATATCATCGAATTAGGCAATATTTTGCAGTTTTTCCACGTTTTTGTGAATTTTCAGTCTATGGGTATTAATTCATTATATATACGATAAAAATGATGCAAACACATAATTGATTAGATAATAACCTTAAATACTTCATTTTCAACCATCTATTTGTTTCTCGTTAAAATACTGAGTAAGATATTGAAAAGGGGAGAAGTTCGGTTTTTATTGCATATATCGACGTTTCAGCCGGATTAGAGCGGTTTTACGTGTACACATCTTTCATCGGTAATATAAACGGAAAATCAACAACATTTTAGTTCATTCTAATGAAAACACATTGTTTTTTATAATTTGTATTGGAAACAACATTGTCATATGTCTTTTCTTGGATCTAAATAATACGAAACCTCGCTCTATGATTTGATGTTAAAATCCTCATATCTGAAAAAATAGTGACTTTTTCACGTTAATCATGTAGTTTGATATTACGTAAATATATTAATTTTTACCAATATTTCGATACTATTTCATGTAGTATCACGATATGTGATTTGGCCTTCAAATCTCAGAATGTCGCATAATATTGAATTTTAGTCAAGTTTTCTTGCATTTTGTTTCGTAAGAAAAATCATCGAATTTAGCAATATTTTGACGTTTATCATCCCCTTTTCCTCTGTGTGATTTAAACAAAATATAATCGAATTAGGCAATATTTTGCCGTTTTTCCACGTTTTTGTGAATTTTCAGTGTATGGGTTTTCATTATATATACGATAAAAATGATGCAAACACATAATTGATTAGATAATAACCTTAAATACTTCATTTTCAATCATCTATTTGTTTCTCGTTAAAATACTGAGTAAGATATTGAAAAGGGGAGAAGTTCGATTTTTATTGCATATATCGACGTTTCAGCCGGATTAGAGCGGTTTTACGTGTTCATCTTCCATCGGTAATATAAACGGAAAATCAACAACATTTTAGTTAATTCTAATGAAAACACATTGTTTTTTATCATTTGTATTGGAAACAACATTGTCATATGTCTTTTCTTGGATCTAAATAATACGAAACCTCGCTCTATGATTTGAAGTTAAAATCCTCAAATATGGTAAAATAGTGACTTTTTTCACGTTTTTCAAGTAGTTTGATAATACGTAAATATATTAATTTTTACCAATATTTCGATACTATTTCATGTAGTATCACGATATGTGATTTGGCCTTCAAATCTCAGAATGTCGCATAATATTGCATTTTAAGCAAGTTTTCTTGCATTTTGTTTCGTACTAAAAATCATCGAATTTAGCAATATTTTGACGTTTACCATCCCCTTTTCCTCTGTGTGATTTAAACAAAATATCATCGAATTAGGCAATATTTTGCCGTTTTTCCTTATTTTTGTGAATTTTTAGTCTATGGTATATTCATTATATATATGATAAAAATGATGCAAACACATAATTTATTAGATAATAACCTTAAATACTTTATTTTCAATCATCTATTTGTTTCTCGTTAAAATATTGAAATGTTGAAAGATTTATTGTAAGATATTGAAAAGGGGAGAAGTTCTGTTTTTATTGCATATATCGACGTTTCAGCCGGAATAGAGATGTTTTCGTGTACATCTTCCGTCGGTAATATAAACGGAAAATCTGGAACATTTTAGTTAATTCTAATGAAAACACATTGGTTTTATCATTTGTATTGGAAACAACATTGTCATATGTCTTTTCTTGGATCTAAATAATCCGAAACCTCGCTCTATGTTTTGAAGGTAAAATCCTTAAATATGGTAAAATAGTGACTTTTTTGACGTTTTTCATGTAGTTTGATAATACGTAAATATATTAATTTTTACCAATATTTCGATACTATTTCATGTAGTATCACGATATGTGATTTGGCTTTCAAATCTCAGAATTTCGCATAATATTGCATTTTAAGCAAGTTTTCTTGCATTTTGTTTCGTACGAAAAATCATCGAATTTAGCAATATTTTGACGTTTATCATCCCCTTTTCCTCTGTGAGATTTAAACAAAATATTATCGAATTAGGCAATATTTTGCCGTTTTTCTACGTTTTTGTGAATTTTTAATTTATGGGTTTTCATTATATATACGATAAAAATGATGCAAACACATAATTGATTAGATAATAACCTTAAATACTTCATTTTCAACCATCTATTTGTTTCTCGTTAAAATACTGAGTAAGATATTGAAAAGGGGAGAAGTTCGGGTTTTATTGCATATATCGACGTTTCAGCCGGATTAGAGCTGTTTTACGTGTACATCTTCCATCGGTAATATAAACGGAAAATCAACAACATTTTAGTTCATTCTAATGAAAACACATTGTTTTTTATCATTTGTATTGGAAACAACATTGTCATATGTCTTTTCTTGGATCTAAATTATACGAAACCTCGCTCTATGATTTGAAAATAAAATCCTCAAATATGGTAAAATAGTGACCTTCTCACGTTAATCATGTAATTTGATATTACGTAAATATATTCATTTTTACCAATATTTCGATACTATTTCATGTAGTATCGCGATATGTGATTTGGCTTTCAAATCTCAGAATTTTGCATAATATTGCATTTTAAGCAAGTTTTCTTGCATTTTGTTTCGTACGAAAAATCATCGAATTTAGCAATATTTTGACGTTTATCATCCCCCTTTTCCTTCATATGATTTAAACAAAATATCATCGAATTAGGCAATATTTTGCAGTTTTTCCACGTTTTTGTGAATTTTCAGTCTATGGGTATTAATTCATTATATATACGATAAAAATGATGCAAACACATAATTGATTAGATAATAACCTTAAATACTTCATTTTCAACCATCTATTTGTTTCTCGTTAAAATACTGAGTAAGATATTGAAAAGGGGAGAAGTTCGGTTTCTATTGCATATATCGACGTTTCAGCCAGACTAGACCGGTTTTACGTGTACACATCTTTCATCGGTAATATAAACGGAAAATCAACAACATTTTAGTTCATTCTAATGAAAACACATTGTTTTTTATAATTTGTATTGGAAACAACATTGTCATATGTCTTTTCTTGGATCTAAATAATACGAAACCTCGCTCTATGATTTGCAGTTACGTGTACACATCTTTCATCGGTAATATAAACGGAAAATCAACAACATTTTTGTTCATTCTAATGAAAACACATTGTTTTTTATAATTTGTATTGGAAACAACATTGTCATATGTCTTTTCTTGGATCTAGTGACTCTTTCTTGGATCTCAAAAATAGTGACTTTTTTCACGTTTTTCATGTAGTTTGATAATACGTAAATATATTCATTTTTACCAATATTTCGATACTATTTCATGTAGTATCACGATATGTGATTTGGCCTTCAAATCTCAGAATGTCGCATAATATTGCATTTTAAGCAAGTTTTCTTGCATTTTGTTTCGTACTAAAAATCATCGAATTTAGCAATATTTTGACGTTTACCATCCCCTTTTCCTCTGTGTGATTTAAACAAAATATCATCGAATTAGGCAATATTTTGCCGTTTTTCCTTATTTTTGTGAATTTTCAGTCTATGGTATATTCATTATATATATGATAAAAATGATGCAAACACATAATTTATTAGATAATAACCTTAAATACTTTATTTTCAATCATCTATTTGTTTCTCGTTAAAATATTGAAATGTTGAAAGATTTATTGTAAGATATTGAAAAGGGGAGAAGTTCTGTTTTTATTGCATATATCGACGTTTCAGCCGGAATAGAGATGTTTTCGTGTACATCTTCCGTCGGTAATATAAACGGAAAATCTGGAACATTTTAGTTAATTCTAATGAAAACACATTGGTTTTATCATTTGTATTGGAAACAACATTGGCATATGTCTTTTCTTGGATCTAAATAATCCGAAACCTCGCTCTATGTTTTGAAGGTAAAATCCTTAAATATGGTAAAATAGTGACTTTTTTGACGTTTTTCATGTAGTTTGATAATACGTAAATATATTCATTTTTACCAATATTTCGATACTATTTCATGTAGTAACACGATATGTGATTTGGCTTTCAAATCTCAGAATGTCGCATAATATTGCATTTTAAGCAAGTTTTCTTGCATTTTGTTTCGTACTAAAAATCATCGAATTTAGCAATATTTTGACGTTTACCATCCCCTTTTCCTCTGTGTGATTTAAACAAAATATCATCGAATTAGGCCATATTTTGCCGTTTTTCCTTGTTTTTGTGAATTTTCAGTCTATGGTATATTCATTATATATACGATAAAAATGATGCAAACACATAATTTATTAGATAATAACCTTAAATACTTCATTTTCAATCATCTATTTGTTTCCCGTTAAAATATTGAAATATTGAAAGATTAATTGTAAGATATTGAAAAGGGGAGAAGTTCTGTTTTTATTGCATATATCGACGTTTCAGCCGGAATAGAGATGTTTTCGTGTACATCTTCCGTCGGTAATATAAACGGAAAATCAGGAACATTTTAGTTAATTCTAATGAAAACACATTGGTTTTATCATTTGTATTGGAAACAACATTGTCATATGTCTTTTCTTGGATCTAAATAATCCGAAACCTCGCTCTATGTTTTGAAGTTAAAAACCTAATAGTGACTTTTTTGACGTTTTTCATGTAGTTTGATAATACGTAAATATATTCATTTTTACCAATATTTCGATACTATTTCATGTAGTATCACGATATGTGATTTGGCTTTCAAATCTCAGAATTTCGCATAATATTGCATTTTAAGCAAGTTTTCTTGCATTTTGTTTCGTACGAAAAATCATCGAATTTAGCAATATTTTGACGTTTATCATCCCCCTTTTCCTTCATATGATTTAAACAAAATATCATCGAATAAGGCAATATTTTGCAGTTTTTCCACGTTTTTGTGAATTTTCAGTCTATGGGTATTAATTCATTATATATACGATAAAAATGATGCAAACACATAATTGATTGGATAATAGCCTTAAATACTTCATTTTCAATTATCTATTTGTTTCTCGTTAAAATACTGAGTAAGATATTGAAAAGGGGAGAAAGTCGGTTTTTATTGCAAATATCGACGTTTCAGCCGGATTAGAGCGGTTTTACGTGTACATCTTCCATCGGTAATATAAACGGAAAATCAACAACATTTTAGTTAATTCTAATGAAAACACATTGTTTTTTATCATTTGTATTGGAAACAACATTGTCATATGTCTTTTCTTGGATCTAAATTATACGAAACCTCGCTCTATGATTTGAAAATAAAATCCTCAAATATGGTAAAATAGTGACCTTCTCACGTTAATCATGTAATTTGATATTACGTAAATATATTCATTTTTACCAATATTTCGATACTATTTCATGTAGTATCGCGATATGTGATTTGGCTTTCAAATCTCAGAATTTTGCATAATATTGCATTTTAAGCAAGTTTTCTTCCATTTTGTTTCGTACGAAAAATCATCGAATTTAGCAATATTTTGACGTTTATCATCCCCCTTTTCCTTCATATGATTTAAACAAAATATCATCGAATTAGGCAATATTTTGCAGTTTTTCCACGTTTTTGTGAATTTTCAGTCTATGGGTATTAATTCATTATATATACGATAAAAATGATGCAAACACATAATTGATTAGATAATAACCTTAAATACTTCATTTTCAACCATCTATTTGTTTCTCGTTAAAATACTGAGTAAGATATTGAAAAGGGGAGAAGTTCGGTTTCTATTGCATATATCGACGTTTCAGCCAGACTAGAGCGGTTTTACGTGTACACATCTTTCATCGGTAATATAAACGGAAAATCAACAACATTTTAGTTCATTCTAATGAAAACACATTGTTTTTTATAATTTGTATTGGAAACAACATTGTCATATGTCTTTTCTTGGATCTAAATAATACGAAACCTCGCTCTATGATTTGCAGTTACGTGTACACATCTTTCATCGGTAATATAAACGGAAAATCAACAACATTTTAGTTCATTCTAATGAAAACACATTGTTTTTTATAATTTGTATTGGAAACAACATTGTCATATGTCTTTTCTTGGATCTAGTGACTCTTTCTTGGATCTCAAAAATAGTGACTTTTTTCACGTTTTTCATGTAGTTTGATAATACGTAAATATATTCATTTTTACCAATATTTCGATACTATTTCATGTAGTATCACGATATGTGATTTGGCCTTCAAATCTCAGAATGTCGCATAATATTGCATTTTAAGCAAGTTTTCTTGCATTTTGTTTCGTACTAAAAATCATCGAATTTAGCAATATTTTGACGTTTACCATCCCCTTTTCCTCTGTGTGATTTAAACAAAATATCATCGAATTAGGCCATATTTTGCCGTTTTTCCTTGTTTTTGTGAATTTTCAGTCTATGGTATATTCATTATATATACGATAAAAATGATGCAAACACATAATTTATTAGATAATAACCTTAAATACTTCATTTTCAATCATCTATTTGTTTCTCGTTAAAATATTGAAATATTGAAAGATTAATTGTAAGATATTGAAAAGGGGAGAAGTTCTGTTTTTATTGCATATATCGACGTTTCAGCCGGAATAGAGATGTTTTCGTGTACATCTTACGTCGGTAATATAAACGGAAAATCAGGAACATTTTAGTTAATTCTAATGAAAACACATTGGTTTTATCATTTGTATTGGAAACAACATTGTCATATGTCTTTTCTTCGATCTAAATAATCCGAAACCTCGCTCTATGTTTTGAAGTTAAAATCCTTAAATATGGTAAAATAGTGACTTTTTTGACGTTTTTCATGTAGTTTGATAATACGTAAATATATTCATTTTTACCAATATTTCGATACTATTTCATGTAGTATCACGATATGTGATTTGGCTTTCAAATCTCAGAATTTCGCATAATATTGCATTTTAAGCAAGTTTTCTTGCATTTTGTTTCGTACGAAAAATCATCGAATTTAGCAATATTTTGACGTTTATCATCCCCCTTTTCCTTCATATGATTTAAACAAAATATCATCGAATAAGGCAATATTTTGCAGTTTTTCCACGTTTTTGTGAATTTTCAGTCTATGGGTATTAATTCATTATATATACGATAAAAATGATGAAAACACATAATTGATTGGATAATAGCCTTAAATACTTCATTTTCAATCATCTATTTGTTTCTCATTAAAATACTGAGTAAGATATTGAAAAGGGGAGAAAGTCGGTTTTTATTGCAAATATCGACGTTTCAGCCGGATTAGAGCGGTTTTACGTGTACATCTTCCATCGGTAATATAAACGGAAAATCAACAACATTTTAGTTAATTCTAATGAAAACACATTGTTTTTTATCATTTGTATTGGAAACAACATTGTCATATGTCTTTTCTTGGATCTAAATAATACGAAACCTCGCTCTATGATTTGAAGTTAAAATCCTCAAATATGGTAAAATAGTGACTTTTTTCACGTTTTTCATGTAGTTTGATAATACGTAAATATATTAATTTTTACCAATATTTCGATACTATTTCATGTAGTATCACGATATGTGATTTGGCCTTCAAATCTCAGAATGTCGCATAATATTTTATTTTAAGCAAGTTTTCTTGCATTTTGTTTCGTACTAAAAATCATCGAATTTAGCAATATTTTGACGTTTACCATCCCCTTTTCCTCTGTGTGATTTAAACAAAATATCATCGAATTAGGCAATATTTTGCCGTTTTTCCTTATTTTTGTGAATTTTCAGTCTATGGTATATTCATTATATATATGATAAAAATGATGCAAACACATAATTTATTAGATAATAACCTTAAATACTTTATTTTCAATCATCTATTTGTTTCTCGTTAAAATATTGAAATGTTGAAAGATTTATTGTAAGATATTGAAAAGCGGAGAAGTTCTGTTTTTATTGCATATATCGACGTTTCAGCCGGAATAGAGATGTTTTCGTGTACATCTTCCGTCGGTAATATAAACGGAAAATCTGGAACATTTTAGTTAATTCTAATGAAAACACATTGGTTTTATCATTTGTATTGGAAACAACATTGGCATATGTCTTTTCTTGGATCTAAATAATCCGAAACCTCGCTCTATGTTTTGAAGGTAAAATCCTTAAATATGGTAAAATAGTGACTTTTTTGACGTTTTTCATGTAGTTTGATAATACGTAAATATATTCATTTTTACCAATATTTCGATACTATTTCATGTAGTAACACGATATGTGATTTGGCTTTCAAATCTCAGAATGTCGCATAATATTGCATTTTAAGCAAGTTTTCTTGCATTTTGTTTCGTACTAAAAATCATCGAATTTAGCAATATTTTGACGTTTACCATCCCCTTTTCCTCTGTGTGATTTAAACAAAATATCATCGAATTAGGCCATATTTTGCCGTTTTTCCTTGTTTTTGTGAATTTTCAGTCTATAGTATATTCATTATATATACGATAAAAATGATGCAAATACATAATTTATTAGATAATAACCTTAAATACTTCATTTTCAATCATCTATTTGTTTCCCGTTAAAAAATTGAAATATTGAAAGATTAATTGTAAGATATTGAAAAGGGGAGAAGTTCTGTTTTTATTGCATATATCGACGTTTCAGCCGGAATAGAGATGTTTTCGTGTACATCTTCCGTCGGTAATATAAACGGAAAATCAGGAACATTTTAGTTAATTCTAATGAAAACACATTGGTTTTATCATTTGTATTGGAAACAACATTGTCATATGTCTTTTCTTGGATCTAAATAATCCGAAACCTCGCTCTATGTTTTGAAGTTAAAATCCTAATAGTGACTTTTTTGACGTTTTTCATGTAGTTTGATAATACGTAAATATATTCATTTTTACCAATATTTCGATACTATTTCATGTAGTATCACGATATGTGATTTGGCTTTCAAATCTCAGAATTTCGCATAATATTGCATTTTAAGCAAGTTTTCTTGCATTTTGTTTCGTACGAAAAATCATCGAATTTAGCAATATTTTGACGTTTATCATCCCCCTTTTCCTTCATATGATTTAAACAAAATATCATCGAATAAGGCAATATTTTGCAGTTTTTCCACGTTTTTGTGAATTTTCAGTCTATGGGTATTAATTCATTATATATACGATAAAAATGATGAAAACACATAATTGATTGGATAATAGCCTTAAATACTTCATTTTCAATCATCTATTTGTTTCTCGTTAAAATACTGAGTAAGATATTGAAAAGGGGAGAAAGTCGGTTTTTATTGCAAATATCGACGTTTCAGCCGGATTAGAGCGGTTTTACGTGTACATCTTCCATCGGTAATATAAACGGAAAATCAACAACATTTTAGTTAATTCTAATGAAAACACATTGTTTTTTATCATTTGTATTGGAAACAACATTGTCATATGTCTTTTCTTGGATCTAAATAATACGAAACCTCGCTCTATGATTTGAAGTTAAAATCCTCAAATATGGTAAAATAGTGACTTTTTTCACGTTTTTCATGTAGTTTGATAATACGTAAATATATTAATTTTTACCAATATTTCGATACTATTTCATGTAGTATCACGATATGTGATTTGGCCTTCAAATCTCAGAATGTCGCATAATATTTTATTTTAAGCAAGTTTTCTTGCATTTTGTTTCGTACTAAAAATCATCGAATTTAGCAATATTTTGACGTTTACCATCCCCTTTTCCTCTGTGTGATTTAAACAAAATATCATCGAATTAGGCAATATTTTGCCGTTTTTCCTTATTTTTGTGAATTTTCAGTCTATGGTATATTCATTATATATATGATAAAAATGATGCAAACACATAATTTATTAGATAATAACCTTAAATACTTTATTTTCAATCATCTATTTGTTTCTCGTTAAAATATTGAAATGTTGAAAGATTTATTGTAAGATATTGAAAAGGGGAGAAGTTCTGTTTTTATTGCATATATCGACGTTTCAGCCGGAATAGAGATGTTTTCGTGTACATCTTCCGTCGGTAATATAAACGGAAAATCTGGAACATTTTAGTTAATTCTAATGAAAACACATTGGTTTTATCATTTGTATTGGAAACAACATTGGCATATGTCTTTTCTTGGATCTAAATAATCCGAAACCTCGCTCTATGTTTTGAAGGTAAAATCCTTAAATATGGTAAAATAGTGACTTTTTTGACGTTTTTCATGTAGTTTGATAATACGTAAATATATTCATTTTTACCAATATTTCGATACTATTTCATGTAGTATCACGATATGTGATTTGGCTTTCAAATCTCAGAATGTCGCATAATATTGCATTTTAAGCAAGTTTTCTTGCATTTTGTTTCGTACTAAAAATCATCGAATTTAGCAATATTTTGACGTTTACCATCCCCTTTTCCTCTGTGTGATTTAAACAAAATATCATCGAATTAGGCCATATTTTGCCGTTTTTCCTTGTTTTTGTGAATTTTCAGTCTATGGTATATTCATTATATATACGATAAAAATGATGCAAACACATAATTTATTAGATAATAACCTTAAATACTTCATTTTCAATCATCTATTTGTTTCCCGTTAAAATATTGAAATATTGAAAGATTAATTGTAAGATATTGAAAAGGGGAGAAGTTCTGTTTTTATTGCATATATCGACGTTTCAGCCGGAATAGAGATGTTTTCGTGTACATCTTCCGTCGGTAATATAAACGGAAAATCAGGAACATTTTAGTTAATTCTAATGAAAACACATTGGTTTTATCATTTGTATTGGAAACAACATTGTCATATGTCTTTTCTTGGATCTAAATAATCCGAAACCTCGCTCTATGTTTTGAAGTTAAAATCCTAATAGTGACTTTTTTGACGTTTTTCATGTAGTTTGATAATACGTAAATATATTCATTTTTACCAATATTTCGATACTATTTCATGTAGTATCACGATATGTGATTTGGCTTTCAAATCTCAGAATTTCGCATAATATTGCATTTTAAGCAAGTTTTCTTGCATTTTGTTTCGTACGAAAAATCATCGAATTTAGCAATATTTTGACGTTTATCATCCCCCTTTTCCTTCATATGATTTAAACAAAATATCATCGAATAAGGCAATATTTTGCAGTTTTTCCACGTTTTTGTGAATTTTCAGTCTATGGGTATTAATTCATTATATATACGATAAAAATGATGCAAACACATAATTGATTGGATAATAGCCTTAAATACTTCATTTTCAATTATCTATTTGTTTCTCGTTAAAATACTGAGTAAGATATTGAAAAGGGGAGAAAGTCGGTTTTTATTGCAAATATCGGCGTTTCAGCCGGATTAGAGCCGTTTTACGTGTACATCTTCCATCGGTAATATAAACGGAAAATCAACAACATTTTAGTTAATTCTAATGAAAACACATTGTTTTTTATCATTTGTATTGGAAACAACATTGTCATATGTCTTTTCTTGGATCTAAATAATACGAAACCTCGCTCTATGATTTGAAGTTAAAATCCTCAAATATGGTAAAATAGTGACTTTTTTCACGTTTTTCATGTAGTTTGATAATACGTAAATATATTAATTTTTACCAATATTTCGATACTATTTCATGTAGTATCACGATATGTGATTTGGCCTTCAAATCTCAGAATGTCGCATAATATTGCATTTTAAGCAAGTTTTCTTGCATTTTGTTTCGTACTAAAAATCATCGAATTTTGCAATATTTTGACGTTTACCATCCCCTTTTCCTCTGTGTGATATAAACAAAATATCATCGAATTGGGCAATATTTTGCCGTTTTTCCTTATTTTTGTGAATTTTCAGTCTATGGTATATTCATTATATATATGATAAAAATGATGCAAACACATAATTTATTAGATAATAACCTTAAATACTTTATTTTCAATCATCTATTTGTTTCTCGTTAAAATATTGAAATGCTGAAAGATTTATTGTAAGATATTGAAAAGGGGAGAAGTTCTGTTTTTATTGCATATATCGACGTTTCAGCCGGAATAGAGATGTTTTCGTGTACATCTTCCGTCGGTAATATAAACGGAAAATCAGGAACATTTTAGTTAATTCTAATGAAAACACATTGGTTTTATCATTTGTATTGGAAACAACATTGTCATATGTCTTTTCTTGGATCTAAATAATACAAAACCTCGCTCTATGTTTTGAAGGTAAAATCCTTAAATATGGTAAAATAGTGACTTTTTTGACGTTTTTCATGTAGTTTGATAATACGTAAATATATTCATTTTTACCAATATTTCGATACTATTTCATGTAGTATCACGATATGTGATTTGGCTTTCAAATCTCAGAATTTCGCATAATATTGCTTTTTAAGCAAGTTTTCTTGCATTTTGTTTCGTACGAAAAATCATCGAATTTAGCAATATTTTGACGTTTATCATCCCCTTTTCCTCTGTGAGATTTAAACAAAATATAATCGAATTAGGCAATATTTTGCCGTTTTTTTACGTTTTTGTGAATTTTTAATTTATGGGTTTTCATTATATATACGATAAAAATGATGCAAACACATAATTGATTAGATAATAACCTTAAATACTTCATTTTCAACCATCTATTTGTTTCTCGTTAAAATACTGAGTAAGATATTGAAAAGGGGAGAAGTTCGGTTTTTATTGCATATATCGACGTTTCAGCCGGATTAGAGCTGTTTTACGTGTACATCTTCCATCGGTAATATAAACGGAAAATCAACAACATTTTAGTTCATTCTAATGAAAACACATTGTTTTTTATCATTTGTATTGGAAACAACATTGTCATATGTCTTTTCTTGGATCTAAATTATACGAAACCTCGCTCTATGATTTGAAAATAAAATCCTCAAATATGGTAAAATAGTGACCTCCTCACGTTAATCATGTAATTTGATATTACGTAAATATATTCATTTTTACCAATATTTCGATACTATTTCATGTAGTATCGCGATATGTGATTTGGCTTTCAAATCTCAGAATTTTGCATAATATTGCATTTAAAGCAAGTTTTCTTGCATTTTGTTTCGTACGAAAAATCATCGAATTTAGCAATATTTTGACGTTTATCATCCCCCTTTTCCTTCATATGATTTAAACAAAATATCATCGAATTAGGCAATATTTTGCAGTTTTTCCACGTTTTTGTGAATTTTCAGTCTATGGGTATTAATTCATTATATATACGATAAAAATGATGCAAACACATAATTGATTAGATAATAACCTTAAATACTTCATTTTCAACCATCTATTTGTTTCTCGTTAAAATACTGAGTAAGATATTGAAAAGGGGAGAAGTTCGGTTTCTATTGCATATATCGACGTTTCAGCCGGATTAGAGCGGTTTTACGTGTACACATCTTTCATCGGTAATATAAACGGAAAATCAACAACATTTTAGTTCATTCTAATGAACACACATTGTTTTTTATAATTTGTATTGGAAACAACATTGTCATATGTCTTTTCTTGGATCTAAATAATACGAAACCTTGCTCTATGATTTGCAGTTACGTGTACACATCTTTCATAGGTAATATAAACGGAAAATCAACAACATTTTAGTTCATTCAAATGAAAACACATTGTTTTTTATAATTTGTATTGGAAACAACATTGTCATATGTCTTTTCTTGGATCTAGTGACTCTTTCTTGGATCTCAAAAATAGTGACTTTTTTCACGTTTTTCATGTAGTTTGATAATACGTAAATATATTTATTTTTACCAATATTTCGATACTATTTCATGTAGTATCACGATATGTGATTTGGCCTTCAAATCTCAGAATGTCGCATAATATTGCATTTTAAGCAAGTTTTCTTGCATTTTGTTTCGTACTAAAAATCATCGAATTTAGCAATATTTTGACGTTTACCATCCCCTTTTCCTCTGTGTGATTTAAACAAAATATCATCGAATTAGGCCATATTTTGCCGTTTTTCCTTGTTTTTGTGAATTTTCAGTCTATGGTATATTCATTATATATACGATAAAAATGATGCAAACACATAATTTATTAGATAATAACCTTAAATACTTCATTTTCAATCATCTATTTGTTTCTCGTTAAAATATTGAAATATTGAAAAATTAATTGTAAGATATTGAAAAGGGGAGAAGTTCTGTTTTTATTGCATATATCGACGTTTCAGCCGGAATAGAGATGTTTTCGTGTACATCTTCCGTCGGTAATATAAACGGAAAATCAGGAAAATTTTAGTTAATTCTAATGAAAACACATTGGTTTTATCATTTGTATTGGAAACAACATTGTCATATGTCTTTTCTTGGATCTAAATAATCCGAAACCTCGCTCTATGTTTTGAAGTTAAAATCATAATAGTGACTTTTTTGACGTTTTTCATGTAGTTTGATAATACGTAAATATATTCATTTTTACCAATATTTCGATACTATTTCATGTAGTATCACGATATGTGATTTGGCTTTCAAATCTCAGAATTTCGCATAATATTGCATTTTAAGCAAGTTTTCTTGCATTTTGTTTCGTACGAAAAATCATCGAATTTAGCAATATTTTGACGTTTATCATCCCCCTTTTCCTTCATATGATTTAAACAAAATATCATCGAATAAGGCAATATTTTGCAGTTTTTCCATGTTTTTGTGAATTTTCAGTCTATGGGTATTAATTCATTATATATACGATAAAAATGATGCAAACACATAATTGATTGGATAATAGCCTTAAATACTTCATTTTCAATTATCTATTTGTTTCTCGTTAAAATACTGAGTAAGATATTGAAAAGGGGAGAAAGTCGGTTTTTATTGCAAATATCGACGTTTCAGCCGGATTAGAGCGGTTTTACGTGTACATCTTCCATCGGTAATATAAACGGAAAATCAACAACATTTTAGTTAATTCTAATGAAAACACATTGTTTTTTATCATTTGTATTGGAAACAACATTGTCATATGTCTTTTCTTGGATCTAAATAATACGAAACCTCGCTCTATGATTTGAAGTTAAAATCCTCAAATATGGTAAAATAGTGACTTTTTTCACGTTTTTCATGTAGTTTGATAATACGTAAATATATTAATTTTTACCAATATTTCGATACTATTTCATGTAGTATCACGATATGTGATTTGGCCTTCAAATCTCAGAATGTCGCATAATATTGCATTTTAAGCAAGTTTTCTTGCATTTTGTTTCGTACTAAAAATCATCGAATTTTGCAATATTTTGACGTTTACCATCCCCTTTTCCTCTGTGTGATATAAACAAAATATCATCGAATTGGGCAATATTTTGCCGTTTTTCCTTATTTTTGTGAATTTTCAGTCTATGGTATATTCATTATATATATGATAAAAATGATGCAAACACATAATTTATTAGATAATAACCTTAAATACTTTATTTTCAATCATCTATTTGTTTCTCGTTAAAATATTGAAATGCTGAAAGATTTATTGTAAGATATTGAAAAGGGGAGAAGTTCTGTTTTTATTGCATATATCGACGTTTCAGCCGGAATAGAGATGTTTTCGTGTACATCTTCCGTCGGTAATATAAACGGAAAATCAGGAACATTTTAGTTAATTCTAATGAAAACACATTGGTTTTATCATTTGTATTGGAAACAACATTGTCATATGTCTTTTCTTGGATCTAAATAATACAAAACCTCGCTCTATGATTTGAAGTTAAAATCCTCAAATATGGTAAAATAGTGACTTTTTTGACGTTTTTCATGTAGTTTGATAATACGTAAATATATTCAATTTTACCAATATTTCGATACTATTTCATGTAGTATCACGATATGTGATTTGGCTTTCAAATCTCAGAATTTCACTAAATATTGCATTTTAAGCAAGTTTTCTTGCATTTTTGTTTCGTACGAAAAATCATCGAATTTAGCAATATTTTGACGTTTATCATCCCCCTTTTCCTTCATATGATTTAAACAAAATATCATCGAATTAGGCAATATTTTGCAGTTTTTCCACGTTTTTGTGAATTTTCAATTTATGGGTTTCTATATATATACGATAAAAATGATGCAAACACATAATTGATTAGATAGTAACCTTAAATACTTCATTTTCAATCATCTATTTGTTTCTCGTTAAAATACTGAGTAAGATATTGAAAAGGGGAGAAGTTCAGTTTTTATTGCATATATCGACGTTTCAGCCGGATTAGAGCGGTTTTACGTGTACATCTTCCATCGGTAATATAAACGGAAAATCAACAACATTTTAGTTAATTCTAATGAAAACACATTGTTTTTTATCATTTGTATTGGAAACAACATTGTCATATGTCTTTTCTTGGATCTAAATAATACGAAACCTCGCTCTATGATTTGAAGTTAAAATCCTCAAATATGGTAAAATAGTGACTTTTTTGACGTTTTTCATGTAGTTTGATAATACGTAAATATATTAATTTTTACCAATATTTCGATACTATTTCATGTAGTATCACGATATGTGATTTGGCCTTCAAATCTCAGAATGTCGTATAATATTGCATTTTAAGCAAGTTTTCTTGCATTTTGTTTCGTACTAAAAATCATCGAATTTAGCAATATTTTGACGTTTACCATCCCCTTTTCCTCTGTGTGATTTAAACAAAATATAATCGAATTAGGCAATATTTTACCGTTTTTCCACGTTTTTGTGAATTTTCAGTTTATGGGTTTTCATTATATATACGATAAAAATGATGCAAACACATAATTGATTAGATAATAACCTTAAATACTTCATTTTCAACCATCTATTTGTTTCTCGTTAAAATACTGAGTAAGATATTGAAAAGGGGAGAAGTTCGGTTTTTATTGCATATATCGACGTTTCAGCCGGATTAGAGCTGTTTTACGTGTACATCTTCCATCGGTAATATAAACGGAAAATCAACAACATTTTAGTTCATTCTAATGAAAACACATTGTTTTTTATCATTTGTATTGGAAACAACATTGTCATATGTCTTTTCTTGGAACTAAATAATACGAAACCTCGCTCTATGATTTGAAGTTAAAATCCTCAAATATGGTAAAATAGTGACTTTTTTCACGTTTTTCATGTAGTTTGATAATACGTAAATATATTCATTTTTACCAATATTTCGACACTATTTCATGTAGTATCACGACATGTGATTTGGCTTTCAAAATCAACAACATTTTAGTTCATTCTAATGAAAACCCATTGTTTTTTATCATTTGTATTGGAAACAACATTGTCATATGTCTTTTCTTGGATCTAAATAATACGAAACCTCGCTCTATGATTTGAAGTTAAAATCCTCAAATATGGTAAAATAGTGACTTTTTTCACGTTTTTCATATAGTTTGATAATACGTAAATATATTCATTTTTACCAATATTTCGACACTATTTCATGTAGTATCACGATATGTGATTTGGCTTTCAAATCTCAGAATTTCGCCTAATATTGCGTTTTAAGCAAGTTTTCTTGCATTTTGTTTCGTACGAAAAATCATCGAATTTAGCAATATTTTGACGTTTATCATCCCCCTTTTCCTTCATATGATTTAAACAAAATATCATCGAATTAGGCAATATTTTGCAGTTTTTCCACGTTTTTGTGAATTTTCAGTCTATGGGTATTAATTCATTATAATACGAAAAAAATGATGCAAACACATAATTGATTGGATAATAGCCTTAAATACTTCATTTTCAATCATCTATTTGTTTCTCGTTAAAATACTGAGTAAGATATTGAAAAGGGGAGAAGTTCGGTTTTTATTGCATATATCGACGTTTCAGCCGGATTAGAGCGGTTTTACGTGTACATCTTCCATCGGTAATATAAACGGAAAATCAACATTTTAGTTAATTCTAATGAAAACACATTGTTTTTTATCATTTGTATTGGAAACAACATTGTCATATGTCTTTTCTTGGATCTAAATAATACGAAACCTCGCTCTATGATTTGAAGTTAAAATCCTCAAATATGGTAAAATAGTGACTTTTTTCACGTTTTTCATGTAGTTTGATAATACGTAAATATATTAATTTTTACCAATATTTCGATACTATTTCATGTAGTATCACGATATGTGATTTGGCCTTCAAATCTCAGAATGTCGCATAATATTGCATTTTAAGCAAGTTTTCTTGCATTTTGTTTCGTACTAAAAATCATCGAATTTAGCAATATTTTGACGTTTACCATCCCCTTTTCCTCTGTGTGATTTAAACAAAATATCAACGAATTAGGCAATATTTTGCCGTGTTTCCTTATTTTTGTGAATTTTCAGTCTATGGTATATTCATTATATATATGATAAAAATGATGCAAACACATAATTTATTAGATAATAACCTTAAATACTTTATTTTCAATCATCTATTCTTTTCTCGTTAAAATATTGAAATGTTGAAAGATTTATTGTAAGATATTGAAAAGGGGAGAAGTTCTGTTTTTATTGCATATATCGACGTTTCAGCCGGAATAGAGATGTTTTCGTGTACATCTTCCGTCGGTAATATAAACGGAAAATCAGGAACATTTTAGTTAATTCTAATGAACACACATTGGTTTTATCATTTGTATTGGAAACAACATTGTCATATGTCTTTTCTTGGATCTAAATAATCCGAAACCTCGCTCTATGTTTTGAAGTTAAAATCATAATAGTGACTTTTTTGACGTTTTTCATGTAGTTTGATAATACGTAAATATATTCATTTTTACCAATATTTCGATACTATTTCATGTAGTATCACGATATGTGATTTGGCTTTCATATCTCAGAATTTCGCATAATATTGCATTTTAAGCAAGTTTTCTTGCATTTTGTTTCGTACGAAAAATCATCGAATTTAGCAATATTTTGACGTTTATCATCCCCCTTTTCCTTCATATGATTTAAACAAAATATCATCGAATAAGGCAATATTTTGCAGTTTTTCCATGTTTTTGTGAATTTTCAGTCTATGGGTATTAATTCATTATATATACGATAAAAATGATGCAAACACATAATTGATTGGATAATAGCCTTAAATACTTCATTTTCAATTATCTATTTGTTTCTCGTTAAAATACTGAGTAAGATATTGAAAAGGGGAGAAAGTCGGTTTTTATTGCAAATATCGACGTTTCAGCCGGATTAGAGCGGTTTTACGTGTACATCTTCCATCGGTAATATAAACGGAAAATCAACAACATTTTAGTTAATTCTAATGAAAACACATTGTTTTTTATCATTTGTATTGGAAACAACATTGTCATATGTCTTTTCTTGGATCTAAATAATACGAAACCTCGCTCTATGATTTGAAGTTAAAATCCTCAAATATGGTAAAATAGTGACTTTTTTCACGTTTTTCATGTAGTTTGATAATACGTAAATATATTAATTTTTACCAATATTTCGATACTATTTCATGTAGTATCACGATATGTGATTTGGCCTTCAAATCTCAGAATGTCGCATAATATTGCATTTTAAGCAAGTTTTCTTGCATTTTGTTTCGTACTAAAAATCATCGAATTTTGCAATATTTTAACGTTTACCATCCCCTTTTCCTCTGTGTGATATAAACAAAATATCATCGAATTGGGCAATATTTTGCCGTTTTTCCTTATTTTTGTGAATTTTCAGTCTATGGTATATTCATTATATATATGATAAAAATGATGCAAACACATAATTTATTAGATAATAACCTTAAATACTTTATTTTCAATCATCTATTTGTTTCTCGTTAAAATATTGAAATGCTGAAAGATTTATTGTAAGATATTGAAAAGGGGAGAAGTTCTGTTTTTATTGCATATATCGACGTTTCAGCCGGAATAGAGATGTTTTCGTGTACATCTTCCGTCGGTAATATAAACGGAAAATCAGGAACATTTTAGTTAATTCTAATGAAAACACATTGGTTTTATCATTTGTATTGGAAACAACATTGTCATATGTCTTTTCTTGGATCTAAATAATACAAAACCTCGCTCTATGATTTGAAGTTAAAATCCTCAAATATGGTAAAATAGTGACTTTTTTGACGTTTTTCATGTAGTTTGATAATACGTAAATATATTAATTTTTACCAATATTTCGATACTATTTCATGTAGTATCACGATATGTGATTTGGCCTTCAAATCTCAGAATGTCGCATAATATTGCATTTTAAGCAAGTTTTCTTGCATTTTGTTTCGTACTAAAAATCATCGAATTTAGCAATATTTTGACGTTTACCATCCCCTTTTCCTCTGTGTGATTTAAACAAAATATAATCGAATTAGGCAATATTTTACCGTTTTTCCACATTTTTGTGAATTTTCAGTTTATGGGTTTTCATTATATATACGATAAAAATGATGCAAACACATAATTGATTAGATAATAACCTTAAATACTTCATTTTCAACCATCTATTTGTTTCTCGTTAAAATACTGAGTAAGATATTGAAAAGGGGAGAAGTTCGGTTTTTATTGCATATATCGACGTTTCAGCCGGATTAGAGCTGTTTTACGTGTACATCTTCCATCGGTAATATAAACGGAAAATCAACAACATTTTAGTTCATTCTAATGAAAACACATTGTTTTTTATCATTTGTATTGGAAACAACATTGTCATATGTCTTTTCTTGGAACTAAATAATACGAAACCTCGCTCTATGATTTGAAGTTAAAATCCTCAAATATGGTAAAATTGTGACTTTTTTCACGTTTTTCATGTAGTTTGATAATACGTAAATATATTCATTTTTACCAATATTTCGACACTATTTCATGTAGTATCACGACATGTGATTTGGCTTTCAAAATCAACAACATTTTAGTTCATTCTAATGAAAACCCATTGTTTTTTATCATTTGTATTGGAAACAACATTGTCATATGTCTTTTCTTGGATCTAAATAATACGAAACCTCGCTCTATGATTTGAAGTTAAAATCCTCAAATATGGTAAAATAGTGACTTTTTTCACGTTTTTCATATAGTTTGATAATACGTAAATATATTCATTTTTACCAATATTTCGACACTATTTCATGTAGTATCACGATATGTGATTTGGCTTTCAAATCTCAGAATTTCGCCTAATATTGCGTTTTAAGCAAGTTTTCTTGCATTTTGTTTCGTACGAAAAATCATCGAATTTAGCAATATTTTGACGTTTATCATCCCCCTTTTCCTTCATATGATTTAAACAAAATATCATCGAATTAGGCAATATTTTGCAGTTTTTCCACGTTTTTGTGAATTTTCAGTCTATGGGTATTAATTCATTATAATACGAAAAAAATGATGCAAACACATAATTGATTGGATAATAGCCTTAAATACTTCATTTTCAATCATCTATTTGTTTCTCGTTAAAATACTGAGTAAGATATTGAAAAGGGGAGAAGTTCGGTTTTTATTGCATATATCGACGTTTCAGCCGGATTAGAGCGGTTTTACGTGTACATCTTCCATCGGTAATATAAACGGAAAATCAACAACATTTTAGTTAATTCTAATGAAAACACATTGTTTTTTATCATTTGTATTGGAAACAACATTGTCATATGTCTTTTCTTGGATCTAAATAATACGAAACCTCGCTCTATGATTTGAAGTTAAAATCCTCAAATATGGTAAAATAGTGACTTTTTTCACGTTTTTCATGTAGTTTGATAATACGTAAATATATTAATTTTTACCAATATTTCGATACTATTTCATGTAGTATCACGATATGTGATTTGGCCTTCAAATCTCAGAATGTCGCATAATATTGCATTTTAAGCAAGTTTTCTTGCATTTTGTTTCGTACTAAAAATCATCGAATTTAGCAATATTTTGACGTTTACCATCCCCTTTTCCTCTGTGTGATTTAAACAAAATATCAACGAATTAGGCAATATTTTGCCGTGTTTCCTTATTTTTGTGAATTTTCAGTCTATGGTATATTCATTATATATATGATAAAAATGATGCAAACACATAATTTATTAGATAATAACCTTAAATACTTTATTTTCAATCATCTGTTCTTTTCTCGTTAAAATATTGAAATGTTGAAAGATTTATTGTAAGATATTGAAAAGGGGAGAAGTTCTGTTTTTATTGCATATATCGACGTTTCAGCCGGAATAGAGATGTTTTCGTGTACATCTTCCGTCGGTAATATAAACGGAAAATCAGGAACATTTTAGTTAATTCTAATGAACACACATTGGTTTTATCATTTGTATTGGAAACAACATTGTCATATGTCTTTTCTTGGATCTAAATAATCCGAAACCTCGCTCTATGTTTTGAAGTTAAAATCATAATAGTGACTTTTTTGACGTTTTTCATGTAGTTTGATAATACGTAAATATATTCATTTTTACCAATATTTCGATACTATTTCATGTAGTATCACGATATGTGATTTGGCTTTCATATCTCAGAATTTCGCATAATATTGCATTTTAAGCAAGTTTTCTTGCATTTTGTTTCGTACGAAAAATCATCGAATTTAGCAATATTTTGACGTTTATCATCCCCCTTTTCCTTCATATGATTTAAACAAAATATCATCGAATAAGGCAATATTTTGCAGTTTTTCCATGTTTTTGTGAATTTTCAGTCTATGGGTATTAATTCATTATATATACGATAAAAATTATGCAAACACATAATTGATTGGATAATAGCCTTAAATACTTCATTTTCAATTATCTATTTGTTTCTCGTTAAAATACTGAGTAAGATATTGAAAAGGGGAGAAAGTCGGTTTTTATTGCAAATATCGACGTTTCAGCCGGATTAGAGCGGTTTTACGTGTACATCTTCCATCGGTAATATAAACGGAAAATCAACAACATTTTAGTTAATTCTAATGAAAACACATTGTTTTTTATCATTTGTATTGGAAACAACATTGTCATATGTCTTTTCTTGGATCTAAATAATACGAAACCTCGCTCTATGATTTGAAGTTAAAATCCTCAAATATGGTAAAATAGTGACTTTTTTCACGTTTTTCATGTAGTTTGATAATACGTAAATATATTAATTTTTACCAATATTTCGATACTATTTCATGTAGTATCACGATATGTGATTTGGCCTTCAAATCTCAGAATGTCGCATAATATTGCATTTTAAGCAAGTTTTCTTGCATTTTGTTTCGTACTAAAAATCATCGAATTTTGCAATATTTTGACGTTTACCATCCCCTTTTCCTCTGTGTGATATAAACAAAATATCATCGAATTGGGCAATATTTTGCCGTTTTTCCTTATTTTTGTGAATTTTCAGTCTATGGTATATTCATTATATATATGATAAAAATGATGCAAACACATAATTTATTAGATAATAACCTTAAATACTTTATTTTCAATCATCTATTTGTTTCTCGTTATAATATTGAAATGCTGAAAGATTTATTGTAAGATATTGAAAAGGGGAGAAGTTCTGTTTTTATTGCATATATCGACGTTTCAGCCGGAATAGAGATGTTTTCGTGTACATCTTCCGTCGGTAATATAAACGGAAAATCAGGAACATTTTAGTTAATTCTAATGAAAACACATTGGTTTTATCATTTGTATTGGAAACAACATTGTCATATGTCTTTTCTTGGATCTAAATAATACAAAACCTCGCTCTATGATTTGAAGTTAAAATCCTCAAATATGGTAAAATAGTGACTTTTTTGACGTTTTTCATGTAGTTTGATAATACGTAAATATATTCAATTTTACCAATATTTCGATACTATTTCATGTAGTATCACGATATGTGATTTGGCTTTCAAATCTCAGAATTTCACTAAATATTGCATTTTAAGCAAGTTTTCTTGCATTTTTGTTTCGTACGAAAAATCATCGAATTTAGCAATATTTTGACGTTTATCATCCCCCTTTTCCTTCATATGATTTAAACAAAATATCATCGAATTAGGCAATATTTTGCAGTTTTTCCACGTTTTTGTGAATTTTCAATTTATGGGTTTCTATATATATACGATAAAAATGATGCAAACACATAATTGATTAGATAGTAACCTTAAATACTTCATTTTCAATCATCTATTTGTTTCTCGTTAAAATACTGAGTAAGATATTGAAAAGGGGAGAAGTTCAGTTTTTATTGCATATATCGACGTTTCAGCCGGATTAGAGCGGTTTTACGTGTACATCTTCCATCGGTAATATAAACGGAAAATCAACAACATTTTAGTTAATTCTAATGAAAACACATTGTTTTTTATAATTTGTATTGGAAACAACATTGTCATATGTCTTTTCTTGGATCTAAATAATACGAAACCTCGCTCTATGATTTGCAGTTACGTGTACTCATCTTTCATCGGTAATATAAACGGAAAATCAACAACATTTTAGTTCATTCTAATGAAACACATTGTTTTTTATAATTTGTATTGGAAACAACATTGTCATATGTCTTTTCTTGGATCTAGTGACTCTTTCTTGGATCTCAAAAATAGTGACTTTTGTCACGTTTTTCATGTAGTTTGATAATACGTAAATATATTAATTTTTACCAATATTTCGATACTATTTCATGTAGTATCACGATATGTGATTTGGCCTTCAAATCTCAGAATGTCGCATAATATTGCATTTTAAGCAAGTTTTCTTGCATTTTGTTTCGTACTAAAAATCATCGAATTTAGCAATATTTTGACGTTTACCATCCCCTTTTCCTCTGTGTGATTTAAACAAAATATCATCGAATTAGGCAATATTTTGCCGTTTTTCCTTGTTTTTGTGAATTTTCAGTCTATGGTATATTCATTATATATACGATAAAAATGATGCAAACACATAATTTATTAGATAATAACCTTAAATACTTCATTTTCAATCATCTATTTGTTTCTCGTTAAAATATTGAAATATTGAAAGATTAATTGTAAGATATTGAAAAGGGGAGAAGTTCTGTTTTTATTGCATATATCGACGTTTCAGCCGGAATAGAGATGTTTTCGTGTACATCTTCCGTCGGTAATATAAACGAAAAATCAGGAACATTTTAGTTAATTCTAATGAAAACACATTGGTTTTATCATTTGTATTGGAAACAACATTGTCATATGTCTTTTCTTGGATCTAAATAATACGAAACCTCGCTCTATGATTTGAAGTTAAAATCCTCAAATATGGTAAAATAGTGACTTTTTTGACGTTTTTCATGTAGTTTGATAATACGTAAATATATTAATTTTTACCAATATTTCGATACTATTTCATGTAGTATCACGATATGTGATTTGGCCTTCAAATCTCAGAATGTCGCATAATATTGCATTTTAAGCAAGTTTTCTTGCATTTTGTTTCGTACTAAAAATCATCGAATTTAGCAATATTTTGACGTTTACCATCCCCTTTTCCTCTGTGTGATTTAAACAAAATATAATCGAATTAGGCAATATTTTACCGTTTTTCCACGTTTTTGTGAATTTTCAGTTTATGGGTTTTCATTATATATACGATAAAAATGATGCAAACACATAATTGATTAGATAATAACCTTAAATACTTCATTTTCAACCATCTATTTGTTTCTCGTTAAAATACTGAGTAAGATATTGAAAAGGGGAGAAGTTCGGTTTTTATTGCATATATCGACGTTTCAGCCGGATTAGAGCTGTTTTACGTGTACATCTTCCATCGGTAATATAAACGGAAAATCAACAACATTTTAGTTCATTCTAATGAAAACACATTGTTTTTTATCATTTGTATTGGAAACAACATTGTCATATGTCTTTTCTTGGAACTAAATAATACGAAACCTCGCTCTATGATTTGAAGTTAAAATCCTCAAATATGGTAAAAGAGTGACTTTTTTCACGTTTTTCATGTAGTTTGATAATACGTAAATATATTCATTTTTACCAATATTTCGACACTATTTCATGTAGTATCACGACATGTGATTTGGCTTTCAAAATCAACAACATTTTAGTTCATTCTAATGAAAACCCATTGTTTTTTATCATTTGTATTGGAAACAACATTGTCATATGTCTTTTCTTGGATCTAAATAATACGAAACCTCGCTCTATGATTTGAAGTTAAAATCCTCAAATAAGGTAAAATAGTGACTTTTTTCACGTTTTTCATGTAGTTTGATAATACGTAAATATATTCATTTTTACCAATATTTCGACACTATTTCATGTAGTATCACGATATGTGATTTGGCTTTCAAATCTCAGAATTTCGCCTAATATTGCGTTTTAAGCAAGTTTTCTTGCATTTTGTTTCGTACGAAAAATCATCGAATTTAGCAATATTTTGACGTTTATCATCCCTCTTTTCCTTCATATGATTTAAACAAAATATCATCGAATTAGGCAATATTTTGCAGTTTTTCCACGTTTTTGTGAATTTTCAGTCTATGGGTATTAATTCATTATAATACGAAAAAAATGATGCAAACACATAATTGATTGGATAATAGCCTTAAATACTTCATTTTCAATCATCTATTTGTTTCTCGTTAAAATACTGAGTAAGATATTGAAAAGGGGAGAAGTTCGGTTTTTATTGCATATATCGACGTTTCAGCCGGATTAGAGCGGTTTTACGTGTACATCTTCCATCGGTAATATAAACGGAAAATCAACAACATTTTAGTTAATTCTAATGAAAATACATTGTTTTTTATCATTTGTATTGGAAACAACATTGTCATATGTCTTTTCTTGGATCTAAATAATACGAAACCTCGCTCTATGAAATATTTTGAAAATATTTGAAGTTAAAATCCTCAAATATGGTAAAATAGTGACTTTTTTCACGTTTTTCATGTAGTTTGATAATACGTAAATATATTAATTTTTACCAATATTTCGATACTATTTCATGTAGTATCACGATATGTGATTTGGCCTTCAAATCTCAGAATGTCGCATAATATTGCATTTTAAGCAAGTTTTCTTGCATTTTGTTTCGTACTAAAAATCATCGAATTTAGCAATATTTTGACGTTTACCATCCCCTTTTCCTCTGTGTGATTTAAACAAAATATCAACGAATTAGGCAATATTTTGCCGTGTTTCCTTATTTTTGTGAATTTTCAGTCTATGGTATATTCATTATATATATGATAAAAATGATGCAATCACATAATTTATTAGATAATAACCTTAAATACTTTATTTTCAATCATCTATTTGTTTCTCGTTAAAATATTGAAATGTTGAAAGATTTATTGTAAGATATTGAAAAGGGGAGAAGTTCTGTTTTTATTGCATATATCGACGTTTCAGCCGGAATAGAGATGTTTTCGTGTACATCTTCCGTCGGTAATATAAACGGAAAATCAGGAACATTTTAGTTAATTCTAATGAAAACACATTGGTTTTATCATTTGTATTGGAAACAACATTGTCATATGTCTTTTCTTGGATCTAAATAATCCGAAACCTCGCTCTATGTTTTGAAGTTAAAATCCTTAAATATGGTAAAATAGTGACTTTTTTGACGTTTTTCATGTAGTTTGATAATACGTAAATATATTCAATTTTACCAATATTTCGATACTATTTCATGTAGTATCACGATATGTGATTTGGCTTTCAAATCTCAGAATTTCGCATAATATTGCATTTTAAGCAAGTTTTCTTGCATTTTGTTTCGTACGAAAAATCATCGAATTTAGCAATATTTTGACGTTTATCATCCCCTTTTCCTCTGTGTGATTTAAACAAAATATAATCGAATTAGGCAATATTTTACCGTTTTTCCACGTTTTTGTGAATTTTCAGTTTATGGGTTTTCATTATATATACGATAAAAATGATGCAAACACATAATTGATTAGATAATAACCTTAAATACTTAATTTTCAACCATCTATTTGTTTCTCGTTAAAATACTGAGTAAGATATTGAAAAGGGGAGAAGTTCGGTTTTTATTGCATATATCGACGTTTCAGCCGGATTAGAGCTGTTTTACGTGTACATCTTCCATCGGTAATATAAACGGAAAATCAACAACATTTTAGTTCATTCTAATGAAAACACATTGTTTTTTATAATTTGTATTGGAAACAACATTGTCATATGTCTTTTCTTGGATCTAAATAATACGAAACCTCGCTCTATGATTTGCAGTTACGTGTACTCATCTTTCATCGGTAATATAAACGGAAAATCAACAACATTTTAGTTCATTCTAATGAAACACATTGTTTTTTATAATTTGTATTGGAAACAACATTGTCATATGTCTTTTCTTGGATCTAGTGACTCTTTCTTGGATCTCAAAAATAGTGACTTTTTTCACGTTTTTCATGTAGTTTGATAATACGTAAATATATTCATTTTTACCAATATTTCGATACTATTTCATGTAGTATCACGATATGTGATTTGGCCTTCAAATCTCAGAATGTCGCATAATATTGCATTTTAAGCAAGTTTTCTTGCATTTTGTTTCGTACTAAAAATCATCGAATTTAGCAATATTTTGACGTTTACCATCCCCTTTTCCTCTGTGTGATTTAAACAAAATATCATCGAATTAGGCAATATTTTGCCGTTTTTCCTTGTTTTTGTGAATTTTCAGTCTATGGTATATTCATTATATATACGATAAAAATGATGCAAACACATAATTTATTAGATAATAACCTTAAATACTTCATTTTCAATCATCTATTTGTTTCTCGTTAAAATATTGAAATATTGAAAGATTAATTGTAAGATATTGAAAAGGGGAGAAGTTCTGTTTTTATTGCATATATCGACGTTTCAGCCGGAATAGAGATGTTTTCGTGTACATCTTCCGTCGGTAATATAAACGAAAAATCAGGAACATTTTAGTTAATTCTAATGAAAACACATTGGTTTTATCATTTGTATTGGAAACAACATTGTCATATGTCTTTTCTTGGATCTAAATAATCCGAAACCTCGCTCTATGTTTTGAAGTTAAAATCCTTAAATATGGTAAAATAGTGACTTTTTTGACGTTTTTCATGTAGTTTGATAATACGTAAATATATTCATTTTTACCAATATTTCGATACTATTTCATGTAGTATCACGATATGTGATTTGGCTTTCAAATCTCAGAATTTCGCATAATATTGCATTTTAAGCAAGTTTTCTTGCATTTTGTTTCGTACGAAAAATCATCGAATTTAGCAATATTTTGACGTTTATCATCCCCCTTTTCCTTCATATGATTTAAACAAAATATCATCGAATAAGGCAATATTTAGCAGTTTTTCCACGTTTTTGTGAATTTTCAGTCTATGGGTATTAATTCATTATATATACGATAAAAATGATGCAAACACATAATTGATTGGATAATAGCCTTAAATACTTCATTTTCAATCATCTATTTGTTTCTCGTTAAAATACTGAGTAAGATATTGAAAAGGGGAGAAAGTCGGTTTTTATTGCATATATCGACGTTTCAGCCGGATTAAAGCGGTTTTACGTGTACATCTTCCATCGGTAATATAAACGGAAAATCAACAACATTTTAGTTAATTCTAATGAAAACACATTGTTTTTTATCATTTGTATTGGAAACAACATTGTCATATGTCTTTTCTTGGATCTAAATAATACGAAACCTCGCTCTATGATTTGAAGTTAAAATCCTCAAATATGATAAAATAGTGACTTTTTTCACGTTTTTCATGTAGTTTGATAATACGTAAATATATTAATTTTTACCAATATTTCGATACTATTTCATGTAGTATCACGATATGTGATTTGGCCTTCAAATCTCAGAATGTCGCATAATATTGCATTTTAAGCAAGTTTTCTTGCATTTTGTTTCGTACTAAAAATCATCGAATTTTGCAATATTTTGACGTTTACCATCCCCTTTTCCTCTGTGTGATATAAACAAAATATCATCGAATTGGGCAATATTTTGCCGTTTTTCCTTATTTTTGTGAATTTTCAGTGTATGGTATATTCATTATATATATGATAAAAATGATGCAAACACATAATTTATTAGATAATAACCTTAAATACTTTATTTTCAATCATCTATTTGTTTCTCGTTAAAATATTGAAATGTTGAAAGATTTGTTGTAAGACATTGAAAAGGGGAGAAGTTCTGTTTTTATTGCATATATCGACGTTTCAGCCGGAATAGAGATGTTTTCGTGTACATCTTCCGTCGGTAATATAAACGGAAAATCAGGAACATTTTAGTTAATTCTAATGAAAACACATTGGTTTTATCATTTGTATTGGAAACAACATTGTCATATGTCTTTTCTTGGATCTAAATAATACAAAACCTCGCTCTATGATTTGAAGTTAAAATCCTCAAATATGGTAAAATAGTGACTTTTTTGACGTTTTTCATGTAGTTTGATAATACGTAAATATATTCAATTTTACCAATATTTCGATACTATTTCATGTAGTATCACGATATGTGATTTGGCTTTCAAAATCAACAATATTTTAGTTCATTCTAATGAAAACCCATTGTTTTTTATCATTTGTATTGGAAACAACATTGTCATATGTCTTTTCTTGGATCTAAATAATACGAAACCTCGCTCTATGATTTGAAGTTAAAATCCTCAAATATGGTAAAATAGTGACTTTTTTCACGTTTTTCATGTAGTTTGATAATACGTAAATATATTCATTTTTACCAATATTTCGACACTATTTCATGTAGTATCACGATATGTGATTTGGCTTTCAAATCTCAGAATTTCGCCTAATATTGCGTTTTAAGCAAGTTTTCTTGCATTTTGTTTCGTGCGAAAAATCATCGAATTTAGCAATATTTTGACGTTTATCATCCCCCTTTTCCTTCATATGATTTAAACAAAATATCATCGAATTAGGCAATATTTTGCAGTTTTTCCACGTTTTTGTGAATTTTCAATTTATGGGTTTTCATTATATATACGATAAAAATGATTCAAACACATAATTGATTAGATAATAACCTTAAATACTTCATTTTCAATCATCTATTTGTTTCTCGTTAAAATACTGAGTAAGATATTGAAAAGGGGAGAAGTTCAGTTTTTATTGCATATATCGACGTTTCAGCTGGATTAGAGCGGTTTTACGTGTACATCTTCCATCGGTAATATAAACGGAAAATCAACAACATTTTAGTTAATTCTAATGAAAACACATTGTTTTTTATCATTTGTATTGGAAACAACATTGTCATATGTCTTTTCTTGGATCTAAATAATACGAAACCTCGCTCTATGATTTGGAGTTAAAATCCTCAAATATGGTAAAATAGTGACTTTTTTGACGTTTTTCATGTAGTTTGATAATACGTAAATATATTAATTTTTACCAATATTTCGATACTATTTCATGTAGTATCACGATATGTGATTTGGCCTTCAAATCTCAGAATGTCGCATAATATTGCATTTTAAGCAAGTTTTCTTGCATTTTGTTTCGTACTAAAAATCATCGAATTTAGCAATATTTTGACGTTTACCATCCCCTTTTCCCTCTGTGTGATTTAAACAAAATATAATCGAATTAGGCAATATTTTACCGTTTTTCCACGTTTTTGTGAATTTTCAGTTTATGGGTTTTCATTATATATACGATAAAAATGATGCAAACACATAATTGATTAGATAATAACCTTAAATACTTCATTTTCAACCATCTATTTGTTTCTCGTTAAAATACTGAGTAAGATATTGAAAAGGGGAGAAGTTCGGTTTTTATTGCATATATCGACGTTTCAGCCGGATTAGAGCTGTTTTACGTGTACATCTTCCATCGGTAATATAAACGGAAAATCAACAACATTTTAGTTCATTCTAATGAAAACACATTGTTTTTTATCATTTGTATTGGAAACAACATTGTCATATGTCTTTTCTTGGATCTAAATAATACGAAACCTCGCTCTATGATTTAAAGTTAAAATCCTCAAATATGGTAAAATAGTGACTTTTTTCACGTTTTTCATGTAGTTTGATAATACGTAAATATATTCATTTTTACCAATATTTCGACACTATTTCATGTAGTATCACGATATGTGATTTGGCTTTCAAAATCAACAACATTTTAGTTCATTCTAATGAAAACCCATTGTTTTTTATCATTTGTATTGGAAACAACATTGTCATATGTCTTTTCTTGGATCTAAATAATACGAAACCTCGCTCTATGATTTGAAGTTAAAATCCTCAAATATGGTAAAATAGTGACTTTTTTCACGTTTTTCATGTAGTTTGATAATACGTAAATATATTCATTTTTACCAATATTTCGACACTATTTCATGTAGTATCACGATATGTGATTTGGCTTTCAAATCTCAAAATTTCGCCTAATATTGCGTTTTAAGCAAGTTTTCTTGCATTTTGTTTCGTACGAAAAATCATCGAATTTAGCAATATTTTGACGTTTATCATCCCCCTTTTCCTTCATATGATTTAAACAAAATATCATCGAATTAGGCAATATTTTGCAGTTTTTCCACGTTTTTGTGAATTTTCAGTCTATGGGTATTAATTCATTATATATACGATAAAAATGATGCAAACACATAATTGATTGGATAATAGCCTTAAATACTTCATTTTCAATCATCTATTTGTTTCTCGTTAAAATACTGAGTAAGATATTGAAAAGGGGAGAAGTTCGGTTTTTATTGCATATATCGACGTTTCAGCCGGATTAGAGCGGTTTTACGTGTACATCTTCCATCGGTAATATAAACGGAAAATTTTAATATAAACAACATTTTAGTTAATTCTAATGAAAACACATTGTTTTTTATCATTTGTATTGGAAACAACATTGTCATATGTCTTTTCTTGGATCTAAATAATACGAAACCTCGCTCTATGATTTGAAGTTAAAATCCTCAAATATGGTAAAATAGTGACTTTTTTCACGTTTTTCATGTAGTTTGATAATACGTAAATATATTAATTTTTACCAATATTTCGATACTATTTCATGTAGTATCACGATATGTGATTTGGCCTTCAAATCTCAGAATGTCGCATAATATTGCATTTTAAGCAAGTTTTCTTGCATTTTGTTTCGTACTAAAAATCATCGAATTTAGCAATATTTTGACGTTTACCATCCCCTTTTCCTCTGTGTGATTTAAACAAAATATCAACGAATTAGGCAATATTTTGCCGTGTTTCCTTATTTTTGTGAATTTTCAGTCTATGGTATATTCTTTATATATATGATAAAAATGATGCAAACACATAATTTATTAGATAATAACCTTAAATACTTTATTTTCAATCATCTATTTGTTTCTCGTTAAAATATTGAAATGTTGAAAGATTTATTGTAAGATATTGAAAAGGGGAGAAGTTCTGTTTTTATTGCATATATCGACGTTTCAGCCGGAATAGAGATGTTTTCGTGTACATCTTCCGTCGGTAATATAAACGGAAAATCAGGAACATTTTAGTTAATTCTAATGAAAACACATTGGTTTTATCATTTGTATTGGAAACAACATTGTCATATGTCTTTTCTTGGATCTAAATAATCCGAAACCTCGCTCTATGTTTTGAAGTTAAAATATTTAAATATGGTAAAATAGTGACTTTTTTGACGTTTTTCATGTAGTTTGATAATACGTAAATATATTCAATTTTACCAATATTTCGATACTATTTCATGTAGTATCACGATATGTGATTTGGCTTTCAAATCTCAGAATTTCGCATAATATTGCATTTTAAGCAAGTTTTCTTACATTTTGTTTCGTACGAAAAATCATAGAATTTAGCAATATTTTGACGTTTATCATCCCCTTTCCCTCTGTGTGATTTAAACAAAATATAATCGAATTAGGCAATATTTTACCGTTTTTCCACGTTTTTGTGAATTTTCAGTTTATGGGTTTTCATTATATATACGATAAAAATGATGCAAACACATAATTGATTAGATAATAACCTTAAATACTTCATTTTCAACCATCTATTTGTTTCTCGTTAAAATACTGAGTAAGGTATTGAAAAGGGGGAGAAGTTCGGTTCTTATTGCATATATCGACGTTTCAGCCGGATTAGAGCTGTTTTACGTGTACATCTTCCATCGGTAATATAAACGGAAAATCAACAACATTTTAGTTCATTCTAATGAAAACACATTGTTTTTTATCATTTGTAATGGAAACAACATTGTCATATGTCTTTTCTTGGATCTAAATAATACGAAACCTCGCTCTATGATTTGAAGTTAAAATCCTCAAATATGGTAAAATAGTGACTTTTTTCACGTTTTTCATGTAGTTTGATAATACGTAAATATATTCATTTTTACCAATATTTCGACACTATTTCATGTAGTATCACGATATGTGATTTGGCTTTCAAAATCAACAACATTTTAGTTCATTCTAATGAAAACCCATTGTTTTTTATCATTTGTATTGGAAACAACATTGTCATATGTCTTTTCTTGGATCTAAATAATACGAAACCTCGCTCTATGATTTGAAGTTAAAATCCTCAAATATGGTAAAATAGTGACTTTTTTCACGTTTTTCATGTAGTTTGATAATACGTAAATATATTCATTTTTACCAATATTTCGACACTATTTCATGTAGTATCACGATATGTGATTTGGCTTTCAAATCTCAGAATTTCGCCTAATATTGAGTTTTAAGCAAGTTTTCTTGCATTTTGTTTCGTACGAAAAATCATCGAATTTAGCAATATTTTGACGTTTATCATCCCCCTTTTCCTTCATATGATTTAAACAAAATATCATCGAATTAGGCAATATTTTGCAGTTTTTCCACGTTTTTGTGAATTTTCAGTCTATGGGTATTAATTCATTATATATACGATAAAAATTATGCAAACACATAATTGATTAGATAATAACCTTAAATACTTCATTTTCAACCATCTATTTGTTTCTCGTTAAAATACTGAGTAAGATATTGAAAAGGCGAGAAGTTCGGTTTTTATTGCATATATCGACGTTTCAGCCGGATTAGAGCGGTTTTACGTGTACATCTTCCATCGGTAATATAAACGGAAAATCAACAACATTTTAGTTAATTCTAATGAAAACACATTGTTTTTTATCATTTGTATTGGAAAAAACATTGTCATATGTCTTTTCTTGGATCTAAATAATACGAAACCTCGCTCTATGATTTGTAGTTAAAATCCTCAAATATGGTAAAATAGTGACTTTTTCACGTTTTTCATGTAGTTTGATAATACGTAAATACATTAATTTTTACCAATATTTCGATACTATTTCATGTAGTATCACGATATGTGATTTGGCCTTCAAATCTCAGAATGTCGCATAATATTGCATTTTAAGCAAGTTTTCTTGCATTTTGTTTCGTAGTAAAAATCATCGAATTTAGCAATATTTTGACGTTTACCATCCCCTTTTCCTCTGTGTGATTTAAACAAAATATCATCGAATTAGGCAATATTTTGCCGTTTTTCCTTATTTTTGTGAATTTTCAGTCTATGGTATATTCATTATATATATGATAAAAATGATGCAAACACATAATTTATTAGATAATAACCTTAAATACTTTATTTTCAATCATCTATTTGTTTCTCGTTAAAATATTGAAATGTTGAAAGATTTATTGTAAGATATTGAAAAGGGGAGAAGTTCTGTTTTTATTGCATATATCGACGTTTCAGCCGGAATAGAGATGTTTTCGTGTACATCTTCCGTCGGTAATATAAACGGAAAATCAGTAACATTTTAGTTAATTCTAATGAAAACACATTGGTTTTATCATTTGTATTGGAAACAACATTGTCATATGTCTTTTCTTGGATCTAAATAATCCGAAACCTCGCTCTATGTTTTGAAGTTAAAATCCTTAAATATGGTAAAATAGTGACTTTTTTGACGTTTTTCATGTAGTTTGATAATACGTAAATATATTCAATTTTACCAATATTTCGATACTATTTCATGTAGTATCACGATATGTGATTTGGCTTTCAAATCTCAGAATTTCGCATAATATTGCATTTTAAGCAAGTTTTCTTACATTTTGTTTCGTACGAAAAATCATAGAATTTAGCAATATTTTGACGTTTATCATCCCCTTTCTCTCTGTGTGATTTAAACAAAATATAATCGAATTAGGCAATATATTACCGTTTTTCCACGTTTTTGTGAATTTTCAGTTTATGGGTTTTCATTATATATACGATAAAAATTATGCAAACACATAATTGATTAGATAATAACCTTAAATACTTCATTTTCAACCATCTATTTGTTTCTCGTTAAAATACTGAGTAAGATATTGAAAAGGCGAGAGGTTCGGTTTTTATTGCATATATCGACGTTTCAGCCGGATTAGAGCTGTTTTACGTTTACATCTTCCATCGGTAATATAAACGGAAAATCAACAACATTTTAGTTCATTCTAATGAAAACACATTGTTTTTTATCATTTGTATTGGAAACAACATTGTCATATGTCTTTTCTTGGATCTAAATAATACGAAACCTCGCTCTATGATTTGAAGTTAAAATCCTCAAATATGGTAAAATAGTGACTTTTTCACGTTTTTCATGTAGTTTGATAATACGTAAATATATTAATTTTTACCAATATTTCGATACTATTTCATGTAGTATCACGATATGTGATTTGGCCTTCAAATCTCAGAATGTCGCATAATATTGCATTTTAAGCAAGTTTTCTTGCATTTTGTTTCGTACTAAAAATCATCGAATTTAGCAATATTTTGACGTTTACCATCCCCTTTTCCTCTGTGTGATTTAAACAAAATATCAACGAATTAGGCAATATTTTGCCGTGTTTCCTTATTTTTGTGAATTTTCAGTCTATGGTATATTCTTTATATATATGATAAAAATGATGCAAACACATAATTTATTAGATAATAACCTTAAATACTTTATTTTCAATCATCTATTTGTTTCTCGTTAAAATATTGAAATGTTGAAAGATTTATTGTAAGATATTGAAAAGGGGAGAAGTTCTGTTTTTATTGCATATATCGACGTTTCAGCCGGAATAGAGATGTTTTCGTGTACATCTTCCGTCGGTAATATAAACGGAAAATCAGGAACATTTTAGTTAATTCTAATGAAAACACATTGGTTTTATCATTTGTATTGGAAACAACATTGTCATATGTCTTTTCTTGGATCTAAATAATCCGAAACCTCGCTCTATGTTTTGAAGTTAAAATATTTAAATATGGTAAAATAGTGACTTTTTTGACGTTTTTCATGTAGTTTGATAATACGTAAATATATTCAATTTTACCAATATTTCGATACTATTTCATGTAGTATCACGATATGTGATTTGGCTTTCAAATCTCAGAATTTCGCATAATATTGCATTTTAAGCAAGTTTTCTTACATTTTGTTTCGTACGAAAAATCATAGAATTTAGCAATATTTTGACGTTTATCATCCCCTTTCCCTCTGTGTGATTTAAACAAAATATAATCGAATTAGGCAATATTTTACCGTTTTTCCACGTTTTTGTGAATTTTCAGTTTATGGGTTTTCATTATATATACGATAAAAATGATGCAAACACATAATTGATTAGATAATAACCTTAAATACTTCATTTTCAACCATCTATTTGTTTCTCGTTAAAATACTGAGTAAGGTATTGAAAAGGGGGAGAAGTTCGGTTCTTATTGCATATATCGACGTTTCAGCCGGATTAGAGCTGTTTTACGTGTACATCTTCCATCGGTAATATAAACGGAAAATCAACAACATTTTAGTTCATTCTAATGAAAACACATTGTTTTTTATCATTTGTAATGGAAACAACATTGTCATATGTCTTTTCTTGGATCTAAATAATACGAAACCTCGCTCTATGATTTGAAGTTAAAATCCTCAAATATGGTAAAATAGTGACTTTTTTCACGTTTTTCATGTAGTTTGATAATACGTAAATATATTCATTTTTACCAATATTTCGACACTATTTCATGTAGTATCACGATATGTGATTTGGCTTTCAAAATCAACAACATTTTAGTTCATTCTAATGAAAACCCATTGTTTTTTATCATTTGTATTGGAAACAACATTGTCATATGTCTTTTCTTGGATCTAAATAATACGAAACCTCGCTCTATGATTTGAAGTTAAAATCCTCAAATATGGTAAAATAGTGACTTTTTTCACGTTTTTCATGTAGTTTGATAATACGTAAATATATTCATTTTTACCAATATTTCGACACTATTTCATGTAGTATCACGATATGTGATTTGGCTTTCAAATCTCAGAATTTCGCCTAATATTGAGTTTTAAGCAAGTTTTCTTGCATTTTGTTTCGTACGAAAAATCATCGAATTTAGCAATATTTTGACGTTTATCATCCCCCTTTTCCTTCATATGATTTAAACAAAATATCATCGAATTAGGCAATATTTTGCAGTTTTTCCACGTTTTTGTGAATTTTCAGTCTATGGGTATTAATTCATTATATATACGATAAAAATTATGCAAACACATAATTGATTAGATAATAACCTTAAATACTTCATTTTCAATCACCTATTTGTTTCTCGTTAAAATACTGAGTAAGATATTGAAAAGGCGAGAAGTTCGGTTTTTATTGCATATATCGACGTTTCAGCCGGATTAGAGCGGTTTTACGTGTACATCTTCCATCGGTAATATAAACGGAAAATCAAAAACATTTTAGTTAATTCTAATGAAAACACATTGTTTTTTATCATTTGTATTGGAAAAAACATTGTCATATGTCTTTTCTTGGATCTAAATAATACGAAACCTCGCTCTATGATTTGTAGTTAAAATCCTCAAATATGGTAAAATAGTGACTTTTTCACGTTTTTCATGTAGTTTGATAATACGTAAATACATTAATTTTTACCAATATTTCGATACTATTTCATGTAGTATCACGATATGTGATTTGGCCTTCAAATCTCAGAATGTCGCATAATATTGCATTTTAAGCAAGTTTTCTTGCATTTTGTTTCGTAGTAAAAATCATCGAATTTAGCAATATTTTGATGTTTACCATCCCCTTTTCCTCTGTGTGATTTAAACAAAATATCATCGAATTAGGCAATATTTTGCCGTTTTTCCTTATTTTTGTGAATTTTCAGTCTATGGTATATTCATTATATATATGATAAAAATGATGCAAACACATAATTTATTAGATAATAACCTTAAATACTTTATTTTCAATCATCTATTTGTTTCTCGTTAAAATATTGAAATGTTGAAAGATTTATTGTAAGATATTGAAAAGGGGAGAAGTTCTGTTTTTATTGCATATATCGACGTTTCAGCCGGAATAGAGATGTTTTCGTGTACATCTTCCGTCGGTAATATAAACGGAAAATCAGTAACATTTTAGTTAATTCTAATGAAAACACATTGGTTTTATCATTTGTATTGGAAACAACATTGTCATATGTCTTTTCTTGGATCTAAATAATCCGAAACCTCGCTCTATGTTTTGAAGTTAAAATCCTTAAATATGGTAAAATAGTGACTTTTTTGACGTTTTTCATGTAGTTTGATAATACGTAAATATATTCAATTTTACCAATATTTCGATACTATTTAATGTAGTATCACGATATGTGATTTGGCTTTCAAATCTCAGAATTTCGCATAATATTGCATTTTAAGCAAGTTTTCTTACATTTTGTTTCGTACGAAAAATCATAGAATTTAGCAATATTTTGACGTTTATCATCCCCTTTCCCTCTGTGTGATTTAAACAAAATATAATCGAATTAGGCAATATATTACTGTTTTTCCACGTTTTTGTGAATTTTCAGTTTATGGGTTTTCATTATATATACGATAAAAATTATGCAAACACATAATTGATAAGATAATAACCTTAAATACTTCATTTTCAACCATCTATTTGTTTCTCGTTAAAATACTGAGTAAGATATTGAAAAGGCGAGAAGTTCGGTTTTTATTGCATATATCGACGTTTCAGCCGGATTAGAGCTGTTTTACGTTTACATCTTCCATCGGTAATATAAACGGAAAATCAACAACATTTTAGTTCATTCTAATGAAAACACATTGTTTTTTATCATTTGTATTGGAAACAACATTGTCATATGTCTTTTCTTGGATCTAAATAATACGAAACCTCGCTCTATGATTTGAAGTTAAAATCCTCAAATATGGTAAAATAGTGACTTTTCACGTTTTTCATGTAGTTTGATAATACGTAAATATATTAATTTTTACCAATATTTCGATACTATTTCATGTAGTATCACGATATGTGATTTGGCCTTCAAATCTCAGAATTTCACATAATATTGCATTTTAATTAAGTTTTCTTGCACTTTGTTTCGTACTAAAAATCATCGAATTTAGCAATATTTTGACGTTTACCATCCCCTTTTCCTCTGTGTGATTTAAACAAAATATCATCGAATTAGGCAATATTTTGCCGTTTTTCCTTGTTTTTGTGAATTTTCAGTCTATGGTATATTCATTATATATACGATAAAAATGATGCAAACACATAATTTATTAGATAATAACCTTAAATACTTTATTTTCAATCATCTATTTGTTTCTCGTTAAAATATTGAAATGTTGAAAGATTTATTGTAAGATATTGAAAAGGGGAGAAGTTCATTTTTTATTGCATATATCGACGTTTCAGCCGGAATAGAGATGTTTTCGTGTACATCTTCCGTCGGTAATATAAACGGAAAATCAGGAACATTTTAGTTAATTCTAATGAAAATACATTGGTTTTTTCATTTGTATTGGAAACAACATTGTCATATGTCTTTTCTTGGATCTAAATAATCCGAAACCTAGTTCTATGTTTTGAAGTTAAAATCCTTATATATGGTAAAATAGTGACTTTTCTGACGTTTTTCATGTAGTTTGATAATACGTAAATATATTCAATTTTACCAATATTTTGATACTATTTCATGTAGTATCACGATATGTGATTTGGCTTTCAAATCTCAGAATTTCGCACAATATTGCATTTTAAGCAAGTTTTCTTGCATTTTGTTTCGTACGAAAAATCATCGAATTTAGCAATATTTTGACGTTTATCATCCCCTTTTCCTCTGTGTGATTTAAACAAAATATAATCGAATTAGGCAATATTTTGCCGTTTTTCCTTGTTTTTGTGAATTTTCAGTCTATGGTATATTCATTATATATACGATAAAAATGATGCAAACACATAATTTATTAGATAATAACCTTAAATACTTTATTTTCAATCATCTATTTGTTTCTCGTTAAAATATTGAAATGTTGAAAGATTTGTTGTAAGATATTGAAAAGGGGAGAAGTTCTGTTTTTATTGCATATATCGACGTTTCAGCCGGATTAGAGCTGTTTTACGTTTACATCTTCCATCGGTAATATAAACGGAAAATCAACAACATTTTAGTTCCTTCTAATGAAAACACATTGTTTTTTATCATTTGTATTGAAAACAACATTGACATATGTGTTTTCTTGGATGTAAATAATACGAAACCTCGCTCTATGATTTGAAGTTAAAATCCTCAAATATGGTAAAATAGTGACTTTTTTCACGTTTTTCATGTAGTTTGATAATACGTAAATATATTCATTTTTACCAATATTTCGACACTATTTCATGTAGTATCACGATATGTGATTTGGCTTTCAAATCTCAGAATTTCGCCTAATATTGAGTTTTAAGCAAGTTTTCTTGCATTTTGTTTCGTACGAAAAATCATCGAATTTAGCAATATTTTGACGTTTATCATCCCCTTTTCCTCTGTGTGATTTAAACAAAATATAATCGAATTAGGCAATATTTTACCGTTTTTCCACGTTTTTGTGAATTTTCAGTTTATGGGTTTTCATTATATATACGATAAAAATGATGCAAACACATAATTGATTAGATAATAACCTTAAATACTTCATTTTCAACCATCTATTTGTTTCTCGTTAAAATACTGAGTAAGATATTGAAAAGGGGGAGAAGTTCGGTTTTTATTGCATATATCGACGTTTCAGCCGGATTAGAGCTGTTTTACGTGTACATCTTCCATCGGTAATATAAACGGAAAATCAACAACATTTTAGTTCATTCTAATGAAAACACATTGTTTTTTATCATTTGTAATGGAAACAACATTGTCATATGTCTTTTCTTGGATCTAAATAATACGAAACCTCGCTCTATGATTTGAAGTTAAAATCCTCAAATATGGTAAAATAGTGACTTTTTTCACGTTTTTCATGTAGTTTGATAATACGTAAATATATTCATTTTTACCTATATTTCGACACTATTTCATGTAGTATCACGATATGTGATTTGGCTTTCAAAATCAACAACATTTTAGTTCATTCTAATGAAAACCCTTTGTTTTTTATCATTTGTATTGGAAACAACATTGTCATATGTCTTTTCTTTGATCTAAATAATACGAAACCTCGCTCTATGATTTGAAGTTAAAATCCTCAAATATGGTAAAATAGTGACTTTTTCACGTTTTTCATGTAGTTTGATAATACGTAAATATATTCATTTTTACCAATATTTCGACACTATTTCATGTAGTATCACGATATGTGATTTGGCTTTCAAATCTCAGAATTTCGCCTAATATTGAGTTTTAAGCAAGTTTTCTTGCATTTTGTTTCGTACGAAAAATCATCGAATTTAGGAATATTTTGACGTTTATCATCCCCCTTTTCCTTCATATGATTTAAACAAAATATCATCGAATTAGGCAATATTTTGCAGTTTTTCCACGTTTTTGTGAATTTTCAGTCTATGGGTATTAATTCATTATATATACGATAAAAATAATGCAAACACATAATTGATTGGATAATAGCCTTAAATACTTCATTTTCAATCATCTATTTGTTTCTCGTTAAAATACTGAGTAAGATATTGAAAAGGGGAGAAGTTCGGTTTTTATTGCATATATCGACGTTTCAGCCGGATTAGAGCGGTTTTACGTGTACATCTTCCATCGGTAATATAAACGGAAAATCAACAACATTTTAGTTAATTCTAATGAAAACACATTGTTTTTTATCATTTGTATTGGAAACAACATTGTCATATGTCTTTTCTTGGATCTAAATAATACGAAACCTCGCTCTATGATTTGTAGTTAAAATCCTCAAATATGGTAAAATAGTGACTTTTTCACGTTTTTCATGTAGTTTGATAATACGTAAATATATTAATTTTTACCAATATTTCGATACTATTTCATGTAGTATCACGATATGTGATTTGGCCCTCAAATCTCAGAATGTCGCATAATATTGCATTTTAAGCAAGTTTTCTTGCATTTTGTTTCGTAGTAAAAATCATCGAATTTAGCAATATTTTGACGTTTACCATCCCCTTTTCCTCTGTGTGATTTAAACAAAATATCATCGAATTAGGCAATATTTTGCCGTTTTTCCTTATTTTTGTGAATTTTCAGTCTATGGTATATTCATTATATATATGATAAAAATGATGCAAACACATAATTTATTAGATAATAACCTTAAATACTTTATTTTCAATCATCTATTTGTTTCTCGTTAAAATATTGAAATGTTGAAAGATTTATTGTAAGATATTGAAAAGGGGAGAAGTTCTGTTTTTATTGCATATATCGACGTTTCAGCCGGAATAGAGATGTTTTCGTGTACATCTTCCGTCGGTAATATAAACGGAAAATCAGTAACATTTTAGTTAATTCTAATGAAAACACATTGGTTTTATCATTTGTATTGGAAACAACATTGTCATATGTCTTTTCTTGGATCTAAATAATCCGAAACCTCGCTCTATGTTTTGAAGTTAAAATCCTTAAATATGGTAAAATAGTGACTTTTTTGACGTTTTTCATGTAGTTTGATAATACGTAAATATATTCAATTTTACCAATATTTCGATACTATTTCATGTAGTATCACGATATGTGATTTGGCTTTCAAATCTCAGAATTTCGCATAATATTGCATTTTAAGCAAGTTTTCTTACATTTTGTTTCGTACGAAAAATCATAGAATTTTGCAATATTTTGACGTTTATCATCCCCTTTCCCTCTGTGTGATTTAAACAAAATATAATCGAATTAGGCAATATATTACTGTTTTTCCACGTTTTTGTGAATTTTCAGTTTATGGGTTTTCATTATATATACGATAAAAATTATGCAAACACATAATTGATAAGATAATAACCTTAAATACTTCATTTTCAACCATCTATTTGTTTCTCGTTAAAATACTGAGTAAGATATTGAAAAGGCGAGAAGTTCGGTCTTTATTGCATATATCGACGTTTCAGCCGGATTAGAGCTGTTTTACGTTTACATCTTCCATCGGTAATATAAACGGAAAATCAACAACATTTTAGTTCATTCTAATGAAAACACATTGTTTTTTATCATTTGTATTGGAAACAACATTGTCATATGTCTTTTCTTGGATCTAAATAATACGAAACCTCGCTCTATGATTTGAAGTTAAAATCCTCAAATATGGTAAAATAGTGACTTTTCACGTTTTTCATGTAGTTTGATAATACGTAAATATATTAATTTTTACCAATATTTCGATACTATTTCATGTAGTATCACGATATGTGATTTGGCCTTCAAATCTCAGAATTTCACATAATATTGCATTTTAATTAAGTTTTCTTGCACTTTGTTTCGTACTAAAAATCATCGAATTTAGCAATATTTTGACGTTTACCATCCCCTTTTCCTCTGTGTGATTTAAACAAAATATCATCGAATTAGGCAATATTTTGCCGTTTTTCCTTGTTTTTGTGAATTTTCAGTCTATGGTATATTCATTATATATACGATAAAAATGATGCAAACACATAATTTATTAGATAATAACCTAAAATACTTTATTTTCAATCATCTATTTGTTTCTCGTTAAAATATTGAAATGTTGAAAGATTTATTGTAAGATATTAAAAAGGGGAGAAGTTCATTTTTTATTGCATATATCGACGTTTCAGCCGGAATAGAGATGTTTTCGTGTACATCTTCCGTCGGTAATATAAACGGAAAATCAGGAACATTTTAGTTAATTCTAATGAAAATACATTGGTTTTTTCATTTGTATTGGAAACAACATTGTCATATGTCTTTTCTTGGATCTAAATAATCCGAAACCTAGTTCTATGTTTTGAAGTTAAAATCCTTATATATGGTAAAATAGTGACTTTTCTGACGTTTTTCATGTAGTTTGATAATACGTAAATATATTCAATTTTACCAATATTTTGATACTATTTCATGTAGTATCACGATATGTGATTTGGCTTTCAAATCTCAGAATTTCGCATAATATTGCATTTTAAGCAAGTTTTCTTGCATTTTGTTTCGTACGAAAAATCATCGAATTTAGCAATATTTTGACGTTTATCATCCCCTTTTCCTCTGTGTGATTTAAACAAAATATAATCGAATTAGGCAATATTTTGCCGTTTTTCCTTGTTTTTGTGAATTTTCAGTCTATGGTATATTCATTATATATACGATAAAAATGATGCAAACACATAATTTATTAGATAATAACCTTAAATACTTTATTTTCAATCATCTATTTGTTTCTCGTTAAAATATTGAAATGTTGAAAGATTTGTTGTAAGATATTGAAAAGGGGAGAAGTTCTGTTTTTATTGCATATATCGACGTTTCAGCCGGATTAGAGCTGTTTTACGTTTACATCTTCCATCGGTAATATAAACGGAAAATCAACAACATTTTAGTTCATTCTAATGAAAACACATTGTTTTTTATCATTTGTATTGAAAACAACATTGACATATGTGTTTTCTTGGATCTAAATAATACGAAACCTCGCTCTATGATTTGAAGTTAAAATCCTCAAATATGGTAAAATAGTGACTTTTTTCACGTTTTTCATGTAGTTTGATAATACGTAAATATATTCATTTTTACCAATATTTCGACACTTTCATGTAGTATCACGATATGTGATTTGGCTTTCAAATCTCAGAATTTCGCCTAATATTGAGTTTTAAGCAAGTTTTCTTGCATTTTGTTTCGTACGAAAAATCATCGAATTTAGCAATATTTTGACGTTTATCATCCCCTTTTCCTCTGTGTGATTTAAACAAAATATAATCGAATTAGGCAATATTTTACCGTTTTTCCACGTTTTTGTGAATTTTCAGTTTATGGGTTTTCATTATATATACGATAAAAATGATGCAAACTCATAATTGATTAGATAATAACCTTAAATACTTCATTTTCAACCATCTATTTGTTTCTCGTTAAAATACTGAGTAAGATATTGAAAAGGGGGAGAAGTTCGGTTTTTATTGCATATATCGACGTTTCAGCCGGATTAGAGCTGTTTTACGTGTACATCTTCCATCGGTAATATAAACGGAAAATCAACAACATTTTAGTTCATTCTAATGAAAACACATTGTTTTTTATCATTTGTAATGGAAACAACATTGTCATATGTCTTTTCTTGGATCTAAATAATACGAAACCTCGCTCTATGATATGAAGTTAAAGTCCTCAAATATGGTAAAATAGTGACTTTTTTCACGTTTTTCATGTAGTTTGATAATACGTAAATATATTCATTTTTACCTATATTTCGACACTATTTCATGTAGTATCACGATATGTGATTTGGCTTTCAAAATCAACAACATTTTAGTTCATTCTAATGAAAACCCTTTGTTTTTTATCATTTGTATTGGAAACAACATTGTCATATGTCTTTTCTTTGATCTAAATAATACGAAACCTCGCTCTATGATTTGAAGTTAAAATCCTCAAATATGGTAAAATAGTGACTTTTTCACGTTTTTCATGTAGTTTGATAATACGTAAATATATTCATTTTTACCAATATTTCGACACTATTTCATGTAGTATCACGATATGTGATTTGGCTTTCAAATCTCAGAATTTCGCCTAATATTGAGTTTTAAGCAAGTTTTCTTGCATTTTGTTTCGTACGAAAAATCATCGAATTTAGGAATATTTTGACGTTTATCATCCCCCTTTTCCTTCATATGATTTAAACAAAATATCATCGAATTAGGCAATATTTTGCAGTTTTTCCACGTTTTTGTGAATTTTCAGTCTATGGGTATTAATTCATTATATATACGATAAAAATAATGCAAACACATAATTGATTGGATAATAGCCTTAAATACTTCATTTTCAATCATCTATTTGTTTCTCGTTAAAATACTGAGTAAGATATTGAAAAGGGGAGAAGTTCGGTTTTTATTGCATATATCGACGTTTCAGCCGGATTAGAGCGGTTTTACGTGTACATCTTCCATCGGTAATATAAACGGAAAATCAACAACATTTTAGTTAATTCTAATGAAAACACATTGTTTTTTATCATTTGTATTGGAAACAACATTGTCATATGTCTTTTCTTGGATCTAAATAATACGAAACCTCGCTCTATGATTTGTAGTTAAAATCCTCAAATATGGTAAAATAGTGACTTTTTCACGTTTTTCATGTAGTTTGATAATACGTAAATATATTAATTTTTACCAATATTTCGATACTATTTCATGTAGTATCACGATATGTGATTTGGCCCTCAAATCTCAGAATGTCGCATAATATTGCATTTTAAGCAAGTTTTCTTGCATTTTGTTTCGTAGTAAAAATCATCGAATTTAGCAATATTTTGACGTTTACCATCCCCTTTTCCTCTGTGTGATTTAAACAAAATATCATCGAATTAGGCAATATTTTGCCGTTTTTCCTTATTTTTGTGAATTTTCAGTCTATGGTATATTCATTATATATATGATAAAAATGATGCAAACACATAATTTATTAGATAATAACCTTAAATACTTTATTTTCAATCATCTATTTGTTTCTCGTTAAAATATTGAAATGTTGAAAGATTTATTGTAAGATATTGAAAAGGGGAGAAGTTCTGTTTTTATTGCATATATCGACGTTTCAGCCGGAATAGAGATGTTTTCGTGTACATCTTCCGTCGGTAATATAAACGGAAAATCAGTAACATTTTAGTTAATTCTAATGAAAACACATTGGTTTTATCATTTGTATTGGAAACAACATTGTCATATGTCTTTTCTTGGATCTAAATAATCCGAAACCTCGCTCTATGTTTTGAAGTTAAAATCCTTAAATATGGTAAAATAGTGACTTTTTTGACGTTTTTCATGTAGTTTGATAATACGTAAATATATTCAATTTTACCAATATTTCGATACTATTTCATGTAGTATCACGATATGTGATTTGGCTTTCAAATCTCAGAATTTCGCATAATATTGCATTTTAAGCAAGTTTTCTTACATTTTGTTTCGTACGAAAAATCATAGAATTTTGCAATATTTTGACGTTTATCATCCCCTTTCCCTCTGTGTGATTTAAACAAAATATAATCGAATTAGGCAATATATTACTGTTTTTCCACGTTTTTGTGAATTTTCAGTTTATGGGTTTTCATTATATATACGATAAAAATTATGCAAACACATAATTGATAAGATAATAACCTTAAATACTTCATTTTCAACCATCTATTTGTTTCTCGTTAAAATACTGAGTAAGATATTGAAAAGGCGAGAAGTTCGGTCTTTATTGCATATATCGACGTTTCAGCCGGATTAGAGCTGTTTTACGTTTACATCTTCCATCGGTAATATAAACGGAAAATCAACAACATTTTAGTTCATTCTAATGAAAACACATTGTTTTTTATCATTTGTATTGGAAACAACATTGTCATATGTCTTTTCTTGGATCTAAATAATACGAAACCTCGCTCTATGATTTGAAGTTAAAATCCTCAAATATGGTAAAATAGTGACTTTTCACGTTTTTCATGTAGTTTGATAATACGTAAATATATTAATTTTTACCAATATTTCGATACTATTTCATGTAGTATCACGATATGTGATTTGGCCTTCAAATCTCAGAATTTCACATAATATTGCATTTTAATTAAGTTTTCTTGCACTTTGTTTCGTACTAAAAATCATCGAATTTAGCAATATTTTGACGTTTACCATCCCCTTTTCCTCTGTGTGATTTAAACAAAATATCATCGAATTAGGCAATATTTTGCCGTTTTTCCTTGTTTTTGTGAATTTTCAGTCTATGGTATATTCATTATATATACGATAAAAATGATGCAAACACATAATTTATTAGATAATAACCTAAAATACTTTATTTTCAATCATCTATTTGTTTCTCGTTAAAATATTGAAATGTTGAAAGATTTATTGTAAGATATTAAAAAGGGGAGAAGTTCATTTTTTATTGCATATATCGACGTTTCAGCCGGAATAGAGATGTTTTCGTGTACATCTTCCGTCGGTAATATAAACGGAAAATCAGGAACATTTTAGTTAATTCTAATGAAAATACATTGGTTTTTTCATTTGTATTGGAAACAACATTGTCATATGTCTTTTCTTGGATCTAAATAATCCGAAACCTAGTTCTATGTTTTGAAGTTAAAATCCTTATATATGGTAAAATAGTGACTTTTCTGACGTTTTTCATGTAGTTTGATAATACGTAAATATATTCAATTTTACCAATATTTTGATACTATTTCATGTAGTATCACGATATGTGATTTGGCTTTCAAATCTCAGAATTTCGCATAATATTGCATTTTAAGCAAGTTTTCTTGCATTTTGTTTCGTACGAAAAATCATCGAATTTAGCAATATTTTGACGTTTATCATCCCCTTTTCCTCTGTGTGATTTAAACAAAATATAATCGAATTAGGCAATATTTTGCCGTTTTTCCTTGTTTTTGTGAATTTTCAGTCTATGGTATATTCATTATATATACGATAAAAATGATGCAAACACATAATTTATTAGATAATAACCTTAAATACTTTATTTTCAATCATCTATTTGTTTCTCGTTAAAATATTGAAATGTTGAAAGATTTGTTGTAAGATATTGAAAAGGGGAGAAGTTCTGTTTTTATTGCATATATCGACGTTTCAGCCGGATTAGAGCTGTTTTACGTTTACATCTTCCATCGGTAATATAAACGGAAAATCAACAACATTTTAGTTCATTCTAATGAAAACACATTGTTTTTTATCATTTGTATTGAAAACAACATTGACATATGTGTTTTCTTGGATCTAAATAATACGAAACCTCGCTCTATGATTTGAAGTTAAAATCCTCAAATATGGTAAAATAGTGACTTTTTTCACGTTTTTCATGTAGTTTGATAATACGTAAATATATTCATTTTTACCAATATTTCGACACTTTCATGTAGTATCACGATATGTGATTTGGCTTTCAAATCTCAGAATTTCGCCTAATATTGAGTTTTAAGCAAGTTTTCTTGCATTTTGTTTCGTACGAAAAATCATCGAATTTAGCAATATTTTGACGTTTATCATCCCCTTTTCCTCTGTGTGATTTAAACAAAATATAATCGAATTAGGCAATATTTTACCGTTTTTCCACGTTTTTGTGAATTTTCAGTTTATGGGTTTTCATTATATATACGATAAAAATGATGCAAACTCATAATTGATTAGATAATAACTTTAAATACTTCATTTTCAACCATCTATTTGTTTCTCGTTAAAATACTGAGTAAGATATTGAAAAGGGGGAGAAGTTCGGTTTTTATTGCATATATCGACGTTTCAGCCGGATTAGAGCTGTTTTACGTGTACATCTTCCATCGGTAATATAAACGGAAAATCAACAACATTTTAGTTCATTCTAATGAAAACACATTGTTTTTTATCATTTGTAATGGAAACAACATTGTCATATGTCTTTTCTTGGATCTAAATAATACGAAACCTCGCTCTATGATATGAAGTTAAAGTCCTCAAATATGGTAAAATAGTGACTTTTTTCACGTTTTTCATGTAGTTTGATAATACGTAAATATATTCATTTTTACCAATATTTCGACACTATTTCATGTAGTATCACGATATGTGATTTGGCTTTCAAAATCAACAACATTTTAGTTCATTCTAATGAAAACCCATTGTTTTTTATCATTTGTATTGGAATCAACATTGTCATATGTCTTTTCTTTGATCTAAATAATACGAAACCTCGCTCTATGATTTGAAGTTAAAATCATCAAATATGGTAAAATAGTGACTTTTTTCACGTTTTTCATGTAGTTTGATAATACGTAAATATATTCATTTTTACCAATATTTCGACACTATTTCATGTAGTATCACGATATGTGATTTGGCTTTCAAATCTCAGAATTTCGCCTAATATTGAGTTTTAAGCAAGTTTTCTTGCATTTTGTTTCGTACGAAAAATCATCGAATTTAGGAATATTTTGACGTTTATCATCCCCCTTTTCCTTCATATGATTTAAACAAAATATCATCGAATTAGGCAATATTTTGCAGTTTGTCCACGTTTTTGTGAATTTTCAGTCTATGGGTATTAATTCATTATATATACGATAAAAATAATGCAAACACATAATTGATTGGATAATAGCCTTAAATACTTCATTTTCAATCATCTATTTGTTTCTCGTTAAAATACTGAGTAAGATATTGAAAAGGGGAGAAGTTCGGTTTTTATTGCATATATCGACGTTTCAGCCGGATTAGAGCGGTTTTACGTGTACATCTTCCATCGGTAATATAAACGGAAAATCAACAACATTTTAGTTAATTCTAATGAAAACACATTGTTTTTTATCATTTGTATTGGAAACAACATTGTCATATGTCTTTTCTTGGATCTAAATAATACGAAACCTCGCTCTATGATTTGTAGTTAAAATCCTCAAATATGGTAAAATAGTGACTTTTTCACGTTTTTCATGTAGTTTGATAATACGTAAATATATTAATTTTTACCAATATTTCGATACTATTTCATGTAGTATCACGATATGTGATTTGGCCCTCAAATCTCAGAATGTCGCATAATATTGCATTTTAAGCAAGTTTTCTTGCATTTTGTTTCGTAGTAAAAATCATCGAATTTAACAATATTTTGACGTTTACCATCCCCTTTTCCTCTGTGTGATTTAAACAAAATATCATCGAATTAGGCAATATTTTGCCGTTTTTCCTTATTTTTGTGAATTTTCAGTCTATGGTATATTCATTATATATATGATAAAAATGATGCAAACACATAATTTATTAGATAATAACCTTAAATACTTTATTTTCAATCATCTATTTGTTTCTCGTTAAAATATTGAAATGTTGAAAGATTTATTGTAAGATATTGAAAAGGGGAGAAGTTCTGTTTTTATTGCATATATCGACGTTTCAGCCGGAATAGAGATGTTTTCGTGTACATCTTCCGTCGGTAATATAAACGGAAAATCAGTAACATTTTAGTTAATTCTAATGAAAACACATTGGTTTTATCATTTGTATTGGAAACAACATTGTCATATGTCTTTTCTTGGATCTAAATAATCCGAAACCTCGCTCTATGTTTTGAAGTTAAAATCCTTAAATATGGTAAAATAGTGACTTTTTTGACGTTTTTCATGTAGTTTGATAATACGTAAATATATTCAATTTTACCAATATTTCGATACTATTTCATGTAGTATCACGATATGTGATTTGGCTTTCAAATCTCAGAATTTCGCATAATATTGCATTTTAAGCAAGTTTTCTTACATTTTGTTTCGTACGAAAAATCATAGAATTTTGCAATATTTTGACGTTTATCATCCCCTTTCCCTCTGTGTGATTTAAACAAAATATAATCGAATTAGGCAATATATTACTGTTTTTCCACGTTTTTGTGAATTTTCAGTTTATGGGTTTTCATTATATATACGATAAAAATTATGCAAACACATAATTGATAAGATAATAACCTTAAATACTTCATTTTCAACCATCTATTTGTTTCTCGTTAAAATACTGAGTAAGATATTGAAAAGGCGAGAAGTTCGGTCTTTATTGCATATATCGACGTTTCAGCCGGATTAGAGCTGTTTTACGTTTACATCTTCCATCGGTAATATAAACGGAAAATCAACAACATTTTAGTTCATTCTAATGAAAACACATTGTTTTTTATCATTTGTATTGGAAACAACATTGTCATATGTCTTTTCTTGGATCTAAATAATACGAAACCTCGCTCTATGATTTGAAGTTAAAATCCTCAAATATGGTAAAATAGTGACTTTTCACGTTTTTCATGTAGTTTGATAATACGTAAATATATTAATTTTTACCAATATTTCGATACTATTTCATGTAGTATCACGATATGTGATTTGGCCTTCAAATCTCAGAATTTCACATAATATTGCATTTTAATTAAGTTTTCTTGCACTTTGTTTCGTACTAAAAATCATCGAATTTAGCAATATTTTGACGTTTACCATCCCCTTTTCCTCTGTGTGATTTAAACAAAATATCATCGAATTAGGCAATATTTTGCCGTTTTTCCTTGTTTTTGTGAATTTTCAGTCTATGGTATATTCATTATATATACGATAAAAATGATGCAAACACATAATTTATTAGATAATAACCTAAAATACTTTATTTTCAATCATCTATTTGTTTCTCGTTAAAATATTGAAATGTTGAAAGATTTATTGTAAGATATTAAAAAGGGGAGAAGTTCATTTTTTATTGCATATATCGACGTTTCAGCCGGAATAGAGATGTTTTCGTGTACATCTTCCGTCGGTAATATAAACGGAAAATCAGGAACATTTTAGTTAATTCTAATGAAAATACATTGGTTTTTTCATTTGTATTGGAAACAACATTGTCATATGTCTTTTCTTGGATCTAAATAATCCGAAACCTAGTTCTATGTTTTGAAGTTAAAATCCTTATATATGGTAAAATAGTGACTTTTCTGACGTTTTTCATGTAGTTTGATAATACGTAAATATATTCAATTTTACCAATATTTTGATACTATTTCATGTAGTATCACGATATGTGATTTGGCTTTCAAATCTCAGAATTTCGCATAATATTGCATTTTAAGCAAGTTTTCTTGCATTTTGTTTCGTACGAAAAATCATCGAATTTAGCAATATTTTGACGTTTATCATCCCCTTTTCCTCTGTGTGATTTAAACAAAATATAATCGAATTAGGCAATATTTTGCCGTTTTTCCTTGTTTTTGTGAATTTTCAGTCTATGGTATATTCATTATATATACGATAAAAATGATGCAAACACATAATTTATTAGATAATAACCTTAAATACTTTATTTTCAATCATCTATTTGTTTCTCGTTAAAATATTGAAATGTTGAAAGATTTGTTGTAAGATATTGAAAAGGGGAGAAGTTCTGTTTTTATTGCATATATCGACGTTTCAGCCGGATTAGAGCTGTTTTACGTTTACATCTTCCATCGGTAATATAAACGGAAAATCAACAACATTTTAGTTCATTCTAATGAAAACACATTGTTTTTTATCATTTGTATTGAAAACAACATTGACATATGTGTTTTCTTGGATCTAAATAATACGAAACCTCGCTCTATGATTTGAAGTTAAAATCCTCAAATATGGTAAAATAGTGACTTTTTTCACGTTTTTCATGTAGTTTGATAATACGTAAATATATTCATTTTTACCAATATTTCGACACTTTCATGTAGTATCACGATATGTGATTTGGCTTTCAAATCTCAGAATTTCGCCTAATATTGAGTTTTAAGCAAGTTTTCTTGCATTTTGTTTCGTACGAAAAATCATCGAATTTAGCAATATTTTGACGTTTATCATCCCCTTTTCCTCTGTGTGATTTAAACAAAATATAATCGAATTAGGCAATATTTTACCGTTTTTCCACGTTTTTGTGAATTTTCAGTTTATGGGTTTTCATTATATATACGATAAAAATGATGCAAACTCATAATTGATTAGATAATAACCTTAAATACTTCATTTTCAACCATCTATTTGTTTCTCGTTAAAATACTGAGTAAGATATTGAAAAGGGGGAGAAGTTCGGTTTTTATTGCATATATCGACGTTTCAGCCGGATTAGAGCTGTTTTACGTGTACATCTTCCATCGGTAATATAAACGGAAAATCAACAACATTTTAGTTCATTCTAATGAAAACACATTGTTTTTTATCATTTGTAATGGAAACAACATTGTCATATGTCTTTTCTTAGATCTAAATAATACGAAACCTCGCTCTATGATATGAAGTTAAAGTCCTCAAATATGGTAAAATAGTGACTTTTTTCACGTTTTTCATGTAGTTTGATAATACGTAAATATATTCATTTTTACCAATATTTCGACACTATTTCATGTAGTATCACGATATGTGATTTGGCTTTCAAAATCAACAACATTTTAGTTCATTCTAATGAAAACCCATTGTTTTTTATCATTTGTATTGGAATCAACATTGTCATATGTCTTTTCTTTGATCTAAATAATACGAAACCTCGCTCTATGATTTGAAGTTAAAATCATCAAATATGGTAAAATAGTGACTTTTTTCACGTTTTTCATGTAGTTTGATAATACGTAAATATATTCATTTTTACCAATATTTCGACACTATTTCATGTAGTATCACGATATGTGATTTGGCTTTCAAATCTCAGAATTTCGCCTAATATTGAGTTTTAAGCAAGTTTTCTTGCATTTTGTTTCGTACGAAAAATCATCGAATTTAGGAATATTTTGACGTTTATCATCCCCCTTTTCCTTCATATGATTTAAACAAAATATCATCGAATTAGGCAATATTTTGCAGTTTGTCCACGTTTTTGTGAATTTTCAGTCTATGGGTATTAATTCATTATATATACGATAAAAATAATGCAAACACATAATTGATTGGATAATAGCCTTAAATACTTCATTTTCAATCATCTATTTGTTTCTCGTTAAAATACTGAGTAAGATATTGAAAAGGGGAGAAGTTCGGTTTTTATTGCATATATCGACGTTTCAGCCGGATTAGAGCGGTTTTACGTGTACATCTTCCATCGGTAATATAAACGGAAAATCAACAACATTTTAGTTAATTCTAATGAAAACACATTGTTTTTTATCATTTGTATTGGAAACAACATTGTCATATGTCTTTTCTTGGCTCTAAATAATACGAAACCTCGCTCTATGATTTGTAGTTAAAATCCTCAAATATGGTAAAATAGTGACTTTTTTCACGTTTTTCATGTAGTTTGATAATACGTAAATATATTCATTTTTACCAATATTTCGACACTATTTCATGTAGTATCACGATATGTGATTTGGCTTTCAAATCTCAGAATTTCGCCTAATATTGAGTTTTAAGCAAGTTTTCTTGCATTTTGTTTCGTACGAAAAATAATCGAATTTAGCAATATTTTGACGTTTATCATTCCCTTTTCCTCTGTGTGATTTAAACAAAATATAATCGAATTAGGCAATATTTTACCGTTTTTCCACGTTTTTGTGAATTTTCAGTTTATGGGTTTTCATTATATATACGATAAAAATGATGCAAACACATAATTGATTAGATATTAACCTTAAATACTTCATTTTCAACCATCTATTTGTTTCTCGTTAAAATACTGAGTAAGATATTGAAAAGGGGGAGAAGTTCGGTTTTTATTGCATATATCGACGTTTCAGCCGGATTAGAGCTGTTTTACATGTACATCTTCCATCGGTAATATAAACGGAAAATCAACAACATTTTAGTTCATTCTAATGAAAACACATTGTTTTTTATCATTTGTAATGGAAACAACATTGTCATATGTCTTTTCTTGGATCTAAATAATACGAAACCTCGCTCTATGATTTGTAGTTAAAATCCTCAAATATGGTAAAATAGTGACTTTTTTCACGTTTTTCATGTAGTTTGATAATACGTAAATATATTCATTTTTACCAATATTTCGACACTATTTCATGTAGTATCACGATATGTGATTTGGCTTTCAAATCTCAGAATTTCGCCTAATATTGAGTTTTAAGCAAGTTTTCTTGCATTTTGTTTCGTACGAAAAATCATCGAATTTAGCAATATTTTGACGTTTATCATTCCCTTTTCCTCTGTGTGATTTAAACAAAATATAATCGAATTAGGCAATATTTTACCGTTTTTCCACGTTTTTGTGAATTTTCAGTTTATGGGTTTTCATTATATATACGATAAAAATGATGCAAACACATAATTGATTAGATATTAACCTTAAATACTTCATTTTCAACCATCTATTTGTTTCTCGTTAAAATACTGAGTAAGATATTGAAAAGGGGGAGAAGTTCGGTTTTTATTGCATATATCGACGTTTCAGCCGGATTAGAGCTGTTTTACGTGTACATCTTCCATCGGTAATATAAACGGAAAATCAACAACATTTTAGTTCATTCTAATGAAAACACATTGTTTTTTATCATTTGTAATGGAAACAACATTGTCATATGTCTTTTCTTGGATCTAAATAATACGAAACCTCGCTCTATGATTTGAAGTTAAAATCCTCAAATATGGTAAAATAGTGACTTTTTTCACGTTTTTCATGTAGTTTGATAATACGTAAATATATTCATTTTTACCAATATTTCGACACTATTTCATGTAGTATCACGATATGTGATTTGGCTTTCAAAATCAACAACATTTTAGTTCATTCTAATGAAAACCCATTGTTTTTTATCATTTGTATTGGAAACAACATTGTCATATGTCTTTTCTTTGATCTAAATAATACGAAACCTCGCTCTATGATTTGAAGTTAAAATCCTCAAATATGGTAAAATAGTGACTTTTTTCACGTTTTTCATGTAGTTTGATAATACGTAAATATATTCATTTTTACCAATATTTCGACACTATTTCATGTAGTATCACGATATGTGATTTGGCTTTCAAATCTCAGAATTTCGCCTAATATTGAGTTTTAAGCAAGTTTTCTTGCATTTTGTTTTGTACGAAAAATCATCGAATTTAGGAATATTTTGACGTTTATCATCCCCCTTTTCCTTCATATGATTTAAACAAAATATCATCGAATTAGGCAATATTTTGCAGTTTTTCCACGTTTTTGTGAATTTTCAGTCTATGGGTATTAATTCATTATATATACGATAAAAATAATGCAAACACATAATTGATTGGATAATAGCCTTAAATACTTCATTTTCAATCATCTATTTGTTTCTCGTTAAAATACTGAGTAAGATATTGAAAAGGGGAGAAGTTCTGTTTTTATTGCATATATCGACGTTTCATCCGGAATAGAGATGTTTTCGTGTACATCTTCCGTCGGTAATATAAACGGAAAATCAGTAACATTTTAGTTAATTCTAATGAAAACACATTGTTTTTTATCATTTGTATTGGAAACAACATTGTCATATGTCTTTTCTTGGATCTAAATAATACGAAACCTCGCTCTATGATTTGAAGTTAAAATCCTCAAATATGGTAAAATAGTGACTTTTTCACGTTTTTCATGTAGTTTGATAATACGTAAATATATTAGTTTTTACCAATATTTCGATACTATTTTCATGTTTAAATCACATATCACGATATGTGATTTGGCCTTCAAATCTCAGAATGCCGCATAATATTGCATTTTAAGCAAGTTTTCTTGCATTTTGTTTCGTAGTAAAAATCATCGAATTTAGCAATATTTTGACGTTTACCATCCCCTTTTCCTCTGTGTGATTTAAACAAAATATCATCGAATTAGGCAATATTTTGCCGTTTTTCCTTATTTTTGTGAATTTTCAGTCTATGGTATATTCATTATATATATGATAAAAATGATGCAAACACATAATTTATTAGATAATAACCTTAAATACTTTATTTTCAATCATCTATTTGTTTCTCGTTAAAATATTGAAATGTTGAAAGATTTATTGTAAGATATTGAAAAGGGGAGAAGTTCTGTTTTTATTGCATATATCGACGTTTCAGCCGGAATAGAGATGTTTTCGTGTACATCTTCCGTCGGTAATATAAACGGAAAATCAGTAACATTTTAGTTAATTCTAATGAAAACACATTGGTTTCATCATTTGTATTGGAAACAACATTGTCATATGTCTTTTCTTGGATCTAAATAATCCGAAACCTCGCTCTATGTTTTGAAGTTAAAATCCTTAAATATGGTAAAATAGTGACTTTTTTGACGTTTTTCATGTAGTTTGATAATACGTAAATATATTCAATTTTACCAATATTTCGATACTATTTCATGTAGTATCACGATATGTGATTTGGCTTTCAAATCTCAGAATTTCGCATAATATTGCATTTTAAGCAAGTTTTCTTACATTTTGTTTCGTACGAAAAATCATAGAATTTAGCAATATTTTGACGTTTATCATCCCCTTTCCCTCTGTGTGATTTAAACAAAATATAATCGAATTAGGCAATATATTACTGTTTTTCCACGTTTTTGTGAATTTTCAGTTTATGGGTTTTCATTATATATACGATAAAAATTATGCAAACACATAATTGATTAGATAATAACCTTAAATACTTCATTTTCAACCATCTATTTGTTTCTCGTTAAAATACTGAGTAAGATATTGAAAAGGGGGAGAAGTTCGGTTTTTATTGCATATATCGACGTTTCAGCCGGATTAGAGCTGTTTTACGTGTACATCTTCCATCGGTAATATAAACGGAAAATCAACAACATTTTAGTTCATTCTAATGAAAACACATTGTTTTTTATCATTTGTAATGGAAACAACATTGTCATATGTCTTTTCTTGGATCTAAATAATACGAAACCTCGCTCTATGATTTGAAGTTAAAATCCTCAAATATGGTAAAATAGTGACTTTTTTCACGTTTTTCATGTAGTTTGATAATACGTAAATATATTCATTTTTACCAATATTTCGACACTATTTCATGTAGTATCACGATATGTGATTTGGCCTTCAAATCTCAGAATGTCGCATAATATTGCATTTTAAGCAAGTTTTCTTGCATTTTGTTTCGTACTAAAAATCATCGAATTTTGCAATATTTTGACGTTTACCATCCCCTTTTCCTCTGTGTGATATAAACAAAATATCATCGAATTGGGCAATATTTTGCCGTTTTTCCTTATTTTTGTGAATTTTCAGTCTATGGTATATTCATTATATATATGATAAAAATGATGCAAACACATAATTTATTAGATAATAACCTTAAATACTTTATTTTCAATCATCTATTTGTTTCTCGTTAAAATATTGAAATGTTGAAAGATTTATTGTAAGATATTGAAAAGGGGAGAAGTTCTGTTTTTATTGCATATATCGACGTTTCAGCCGGAATAGAGATGTTTTCGTGTACATCTTCCGTCGGTAATATAAACGGAAAATCAGGAACATTTTAGTTAATTCTAATGAAAACACATTGGTTTTATCATTTGTATTGGAAACAACATTGTCATATGTCTTTTCTTGGATCTAAATAATCCGAAACCTCGCTCTATGTTTTGAAGTTAAAATCCTTAAATATGGTAAAATAGTGACTTTTTTGACGTTTTTCATGTAGTTTGATAATACGTAAATATATTCAATTTTACCAATATTTCGATACTATTTCATGTAGTATCACGATATGTGATTTGGCTTTCAAATCTCAGAATTTCGCATAATATTGCATTTTAAGCAAGTTTTCTTGCATTTTGTTTCGTACGAAAAATCATCGAATTTAGCAATATTTTGACGTTTATCATCCCCTTTTCCTCTGTGTGATTTAAACAAAATATAATCGAATTAGGCAATATTTTACCGTTTTTCCACGTTTTTGTGAATTTTCAGTTTATGGGTTTTCATTATATATACGATAAAAATGATGCAAACACATAATTGATTAGATAATAACCTTAAATACTTAATTTTCAACCATCTATTTGTTTCTCGTTAAAATACTGAGTAAGATATTGAAAAGGGGGAGAAGTTCGGTTTTTATTGCATATATCGACGTTTCAGCCGGATTAGAGCTGTTTTACGTGTACATCTTCCATCGGTAATATAAACGGAAAATCAACAACATTTTAGTTCATTCTAATGAAAACACATTGTTTTTTATCATTTGTAATGGAAACAACATTGTCATATGTCTTTTCTTGGATCTAAATAATACGAAACCTCGCTCTATGATTTGAAGTTAAAATCCTCAAATATGGTAAAATAGTGAATTTTTCACGTTTTTCATGTAGTTTGATAATACGTAAATATATTAATTTTTACCAATATTTCGATACTATTTCATGTAGTATCACGATATGTGATTTGGCCTTCAAATCTCAGAATGTCGCATAATATTGCATTTTAAGCAAGTTTTCTTGCATTTTGTTTCGTACTAAAAATCATCGAATTTTGCAATATTTTGACGTTTACCATCCCCTTTTCGTCTGTGTGATATAAACAAAATATCATCGAATTGGGCAATATTTTGCCGTTTTTCCTTATTTTTGTGAATTTTCAGTCTATGGTATATTCATTATATATACGATAAAAATGATGCAAACACATAATTTATTAGATAATAACCTTAAATACTTTATTTTCAATCATCTATTTGTTTCTCGTTAAAATATTGAAATGTTGAAAGATTTGTTGTAAGATATTGAAAAGGGGAGAAGTTCTGTTTTTATTGCATATATCGACGTTTCAGCCGGATTAGAGCTGTTTTACGTTTACATCTTCCATCGGTAATATAAACGGAAAATCAACAACATTTTAGTTCATTCTAATGAAAACACATTGTTTTTTATCATTTGTATTGAAAACAACATTGTCATATGTGTTTTCTTGGATCTAAATAATACGAAACCTCGCTCTATGATTTGAAGTTAAAATCCTCAAATATGGTAAAATAGTGACTTTTTTCGCGTTTTTCATGTAGTTTGATAATACGTAAATATATTCATTTTTCCCAATTTTTCGATACTATTTCATGTAGTATCACGACATGTGATTTGGCCTTCAAATCTCAGAATGTCGCATAATATTGCATTGTAAGCAAGTTTGCTTGCATTTTGTTTCCAACGAAAAATCATCGAATTTAGCAATATTTTGACGTTTATCATCCCCTTTTCGTCTGTGTGATTTAAACAAAATATCATCGAATTAGGCAATATTTTGCCGTTTTTCTTTGTTTTTGTGAATTTTCAGTCTATGGGTATTTATTCATTATATATACGATAAAAATGATGCAAACACATAATTGATTGGATAATAGCCTTAAATACTTCATTTTCAATCATCTATTTGTTTCTCGTTTAAATACTGAGTAAGATATTGAAAAGGGGAGAAGTTCTGTTTTTATTGCATATATCGACGTTTCAGCCGGTATAGAGATGTTTTCGTGTACATCTTCCGTCGGTAATATAAACGGAAAATCAGGAACATTTTAGTTAATTCTAATGAAAACACATTGGTTTTATCATTTGTATTGGAAACAACATTGTCATATGTCTTTTCTTGGATCTAAATAATCCGAAACCTCGCTCTATGTTTTGAAGTTAAAATCCTCAAATATGGTAAAATAGTGACTTTTTTCACGTTTTTCATGTAGTTTGATAATACGTAAATATATTCATTTTTACCAATATTTCGACACTATTTCATGTAGTATCACGATATGTGATTTGGCTTTCAAATCTCAGAATTTCGCCTAATATTGCATTTTAAGCAAGTTTTCTTGCATTTTGTTTCGTACGAAAAATCATCGAATTTAGCAATATTTTGACGTTTATCATCCCCCTTTTCCTTCATATGATTTAAACAAAATATCATCGAATTAGGCAATATTTTGCAGTTTTTCCTCGTTTTGTGAATTTTCAGTCTATGGGTATTAATTCATTATATATACGATAAAAATGATGCAAACACATAATTGATTGGATAATAGCCTTAAATACTTCATTTTCAATCATCTATTTGTTTCTCGTTAAAATACTGAGTAAGATATTGAAAAGGGGAGAAGTTCGGTTTTTATTGCATATATCGACGTTTCAGCCGAATTAGAGCGGTTTTACGTGTACATCTTCCATCGGTAATATAAACGGAAAATCAACAACATTTTAGTTAATTCTAATGAAAACACATTGTTTTTTATCATTTGTATTGGAAACAACATTGTCATATGTCTTTTCTTGGATCTAAATAATACGAAACCTCGCTCTATGATTTGAAGTTAAAATCCTCAAATATGGTAAAATAGTGACTTTTTTCACGTTTTTCATGTAGTTTGATAATACGTAAATATATTCATTTTTACCAATATTTCGATACTATTTCATGTAGTATCACGATATGTGATTTGGCCTTCAAATCTCAGAATGTCGCATAATATTGCATTTTAAGCAAGTTTTCTTGCATTTTGTTTCGTACTAAAAATCATCGAATTTAGCAATATTTTGACGTTTACCATCCCCTTTTCCTCTGTGTGATTTAAACAAAATATCATCGAATTAGGCAATATTTTGCCGTTTTTCCTTATTTTTGTGAATTTTCAGTCTATGGTATATTCATTATATATATGATAAAAATGATGCAAACACATAATTTATTAGATAATAACCTTAAATACTCTATTTTCAATCATCTATTTGTTTCGCGTTAAAATATTGAAATGTTGAAAGATTTATTGTAAGATATTGAAAAGGGGAGAAGTTTTGTTTTTATTGCATATATCGACGTTTCAGCCGGAATAGAGATGTTTTCGTGTACATCTTCCGTCGGTAATATAAACGGAAAATCAGGAACATTTTAGTTAATTCTAATGAAAACACATTGGTTTTATCATTTGTATTGGAAACAACATTGTCATATGTCTTTTCTTCGATCTAAATAATCCGAAACCTCGCTCTATGTTTTGAAGTTAAAATCCTTAAATATGGTAAAATAGTGACTTTTTTGACGTTTTTCATGTAGTTTGATAATACGTAAATATATTCAATTTTACCAATATTTCGATACTATTTCATGTAGTATCACGATATGTGATTTGGCTTTCAAATCTCAGAATTTCGCATAATATTGCATTTTAAGCAAGTTTTCTTGCATTTTATTTCGTACGAAAAATCCTCGAATTTAGCAATATTTTGACGTTTATCATCCCCTTTTCCTCTGTGTGATTTAAACAAAATATAATCGAATTAGGCAATATTTTACCGTTTTTCCACGTTTTTGTGAATTTTCAGTTTATGGGTTTTCATTATATATACGATAAAAATTTTGCAAACACATAATTGATTAGATAATAACCTTAAATACTTCATTTTCAACCATCTATTTGTTGCTCGTTAAAATACTGAGTAAGATATTGAAAAGGGGAGAAGTTCGGTTTTTATTGCATATATCGACGTTTCAGCCGGATTAGAGCTGTTTTACGTTTACATCTTCCATCGGTAATATAAACGGAAAATCAACAACATTTTAGTTCATTCTAATGAAAACACATTGTTTTTTTCATTTGTATTGGAAACAACATTGTCATATGTCTTTTCTTGGATCTAAATAATACGAAACCTCGCTCTATGATTTGAAGTTAAAATCCTCAAATATGGTAAAATAGTGACTTTTTTCACGTTTTTCATGTAGTTTGATAATACGTAAATATATTCATTTTTACCAATATTTCGATACTATTTCATGTAGTATCACGATATGTGATTTGGCCTTCAAATCTCAGAATGTCGCATAATATTTTATTTTAAGCAAGTTTTCTTGCATTTTGTTTCGTACTAAAAATCATCGAATTTAGCAATATTTTGACGTTTACCATCCCCTTTTCCTCTGTGTGATTTAAACAAAATATCATCGAATTAGGCAATATTTTGCCGTTTTTCCTTGTTTATGTGAATTTTCTGTCTATGGTATATTCATTATATATACGATAAAAATGATGCAAACACATAATTTATAAGATAATAACTTTAAATACTTCATTTTCAATCATCTATTTGTTTCTCGTTAAAATATTAAAATGTTGAAAGATTAATTGTAAGATATTGAAAAGGGGAGAAGTTCTGTTTTTATTGCATATATCGACGTTTCAGCCGGAATAGAGATGTTTTCGTGTACATCTTCCGTCGGTAATATAAACGGAAAATCAGGAACATTTTAGTTAATTCTAATGAAAACACATTGGTTTTATCATTTGTATTGGAAACAACATTGTCATATGTCTTTTCTTGGAACTAAATAATCCGAAACCTCGCTCTATGTTTTGAAGTTAAAATCCATAAATATGGTAAAATAGTGACTTTTTTGACGTTTTTCATGTAGTTTGATAATACGTAAATATATTCATTTTTACCAATATTTCGATACTGTTTCATGTAGTATCACTATATGTGGTTTGGCTATCAAATCTCAGAATTTCGCATAATATTGCATTTTAAGCAAGTTTTCTTGCATTTTGTTTCGTACGAAAAATCATCGAATTTAGCAATATTTTGACGTTTATCATCCCCCTTTTCCTTCATATGATTTAAACAAAATATCATCGAATTAGGCAATATTTTGCAGTTTTTCCTCGTTTTTGTGAATTTTCAGTCTATGGGTATTAATTCATTATATATACGATAAAAATGATGCAAACACATAATTGATTGGATAATAGCCTTAAATACTTCATTTTCAATCATCTATTTGTTTCTCGTTAAAATACTGAGTAAGATATTGAAAAGGGGAGAAGTTCGGTTTTTATTGCATATATCGACGTTTCAGCCGAATTAGAGCGGTTTTACGTGTACATCTTCCATCGGTAATATAAACGGAAAATCAACAATATTTTAGTTAATTCTAATGAAAACACATTGTTTTTTATCATTTGTATTGGAAACAACATTGTCATATGTCTTTTCTTGGATCTAAATAATACGAAACCTCGCTCTATGATTTGAAGTTAAAATCCTCATATATGAAAAAATAGTGACTTTTTCACGTTTTTCATGTAGTTTGATATTACGTAAATATATTCATTTTTACCAATATTTCGATACTATTTCATGTAGTATCACGATATGTGATTTGGCCTTCAAATCTCAGAATATCGCATAATATTGCATTTTAAGCAAGTTTTCTTGCATTTTGTTTCGTACTAAAAATCATCGAATTTAGCAATATTTTGACGTTTACCATCCCCTTTTCCTCTGTGTGATTTAAACAAAATATCATCGAATTAGGCAATATTTTGCCGTTTTTCCTTGTTTTTGTGAATTTTCAGTCTATGGTATATTCATTATATATACGATAAAAATGATGCAAACACATAATTTATTAGATAATAACCTTAAATACTTTATTTTCAATCATCTATTTGTTTCTCGTTGAAATATTGAAATGTTGAAAGATTTATTGTAAGATATTGAAAATTGGAGAAGTTCTGTTTTTATTGCATATATCGACGTTTCAGCCGGAATAGAGATGTTTTCGTGTACATCTTCCGTCAGTAATATAAACGGAAAATCCGGAACATTTTAGTTAATTCTAATGAAAACACATTGGTTTTATCATTTGTATTGGAAACAACATTGTCATATGTCTTTTCTTGGATCTAAATAATCCGAAACTTCGCTCTATGTTTTGAAGTTAAAATCCTTAAATATGGTAAAATAGTGACTTTTTTGACGTTTTTCATGCAGTTTGATAATACGTAAATATATTCATTTTTACCAATATTTCGATACTATTTCATGTAGTATCACGATATGTGATTTGGCTTTCAAATCTCAGAATTTCGCATAATATTGCATTTTAAGCAAGTTTTCTTGCATTTTGTTTCGTACGAAAAATCATCGAATTTAGCAATATTTTGACGTTTATCATCCCCTTTTCCTCTGTGTGATTTAAACAAAATATAATCGAACTAGGCAATATTTTGCCGTTTTTCCACGTTTTTGTGAATTTTCAATTTATGGGTTTTCATTATATATACGATAAAAATTATGCAAACACATAATTGATTAGATAATACACTTAAATACTTCATTTTCAACCATCTATTTGATTCTCGTTAAAATACTGAGTAAGATATTGAAAAGGGGAGAAGTTCGGTTTTTATTGCATATATCGACGTTTCAGCCGGATTAGAGCGGTTTTACGTGTACATCTTCCATCGGTAATATAAACGGAAAATCAACATTTTAGTTCATTCTAATGAAAACACATTGTTTTTTATCATTTGCATTGGAAACAACATTGTCATATGTCTTTCTTGGATCTAAATAATACGAAACCTCGCTCTATGATTTGAAATTAAAATCCTCAAATATGGTAAAATAGTGACTTTTTTCACGTTTTTCATGTAGTTTGATAATACGTAAATATATTCATTTTACCAATATTTCGATACTATTTCATGTAGTATCACGATATGTGATTTGGCCTTCAAATCTCAGAATGTCGCATAATATTGCATTTTAAGCAAGTTTTCTTGCATTTTGTTTCGTACTAAGAATCATCGAATTTAGCAATATTTTGACGTTTACCATCCCCTTTTCCTCTGTGTGATTTAAACAAAATATCATCGAATTAGGCAATATTTTGCCGTTTTTCCTTGTTTTTGTGAATTTTCTGTCTATGGTATATTCATTATATATACGATAAAAATGATGCAAACACATAATTTATTAGATAATAACTTTAAATACTTCATTTTCAATCATCTATTTGTTTCTCGTTAAAATATTAAAATGTTGAAAGATTAATTGTAAGATATTGAAAAGGGGAGAAGTTCTGTTTTTATTGCATATATCGACGTTTCAGCCGGAATAGAGATGTTTTCGTGTACATCTTCCGTCGGTAATATAAACGGAAAATCAGGAACATTTTAGTTAATTCTAATGAAAACACATTGGTTTTATCATTTATATTGGAAACAACATTGTCATATGTCTTTTCTTGGAACTAAATAATCCGAAACCTCGCTCTATGTTTTGAAGTTAAAATCCATAAATATGGTAAAATAGTGACTTTTTTGACGTTTTTCATGTTGTTTGATAATACGTAAATATATTCATTTTTACCAATATTTCGATACTATTTCATGTAGTATCACTATATGTGATTTGGCTTTCAAATCTCAGAATTTCGCATAATATTGCATTTTAAGCAAGTTTTCTTGCATTTTGTTTCGTACGAAAAATCATCGAATTTAGCAATATTTTGACGTTTATCACCCCCCTTTTCCTTCATATGATTTAAACAAAATATAATCGAATTAGGCAATATTTTGCCGTTTTTTTACGTTTTTGTGAATTTTCAGTCTATGGGTATTAATTCATTATATATACGATAAAAATGATGCAAACACATAATTGACTAGATAATAACCTTAAATACTTCATTTTCAACCATCTATTTGTTTCTCGCTAAAATACTGAGTAAGATATTGAAAAGGGGAGAAGTTCGGTTTTTATTGCATATATCGACGTTTCAGCCGGAATGGAGCGGTTTTAAGTGTACATCTTTCATCGGTAATATAAACGGAAAATCAACAACATTTTAGTTCATTCTAATGAAAACACATTGTTTTTTATAATTTGTATTGGAAACAACATTGTCATATGTCTTTTCTTGGATCTAAATAATACGAAACCTCGCTCTATGATTTGAAGTTAAAATCCTCAAATATGGTAAAATAGTGACTTTTTTCACGTTTTTCATGTAGTTTGATAATACGTAAATATATTCATTTTTACCAATATTTCGACACTATTTCATGTAGTATCACGATATGTGATTTGGCTTTCAAATCTCAGAATTTCGCCTAATATTGCATTTTAAGCAAGTTTTCTTGCATTTTGTTTCGTACGAAAAATCATCGAATTTAGCATTATTTTGACGTTTATCATCCTCCTTTTCCTTCATATGATTTAAACAAAATATAATCGAATTAGGCAATATTTTGCAGTTTTTCCACGTTTTTGTGAATTTTCAGTCTATGGGTATTAATTCATTATATATACGATAAAAATGATACAAACACATAATTGATTTGATAATAACCTTAAATACTTCATTTTCAACCATCTATTTGTTTCTCGTTAAAATACTGAGTAAGATATTGAAAAGGGGAGAAGTTCGGTTTTTATTGCATATATCGACGTTTCAGCCGGATTAGAGCGGTTTAACGTATACATCTTTCATCGGTAATATAAACGGAAAATCAACAACATTTTAGTTCATTCTAATGAAAACACATTGTTTTTTATCATTTGTATTGGAAACAACATTGTCATATGTCTTTTCTTGGATCTAAATAATACGAAACCTCGCTCTATGATTTGAAAATAAAATCCTCAAATATGGTAAAATAGTGACCTCTTCACGTTAATCATGTAATTTGATATTACGTAAATATATTCATTTTTACCAATATTTCGATACTACTTCATGTAGTATCACGATATGTGATTTGGCCTTCAAATCTCAGAATGTCGCTTAATATTGAATTTTAGTCAAGTTTTCTTGCATTTTGTTTCGTAAGAAAAATCATCGAATTTAGCAATATTTTGACGTTTATCATCCCCTTTTCCTCTGTGTGATTTAAACAAAATATAATCGAATTAGGCAATATTTTGCCGTATTTCCACGTTTTTGTGAATTTTCAGTTTATGGGTTTTCATTATATATACGATAAAAATGATGCAAACACATAATTGATTAGATAATAACCTTAAATACTTCATTTTCAACCATCTATTTGTTTCACGTTAAAATACTGAGTAAGATTTTGAAAAGGGGAAAAGTTCGGTTTTTATTGCATATATCGACGTTTCAGCCGGATTAGAGCGGTTTTACGTGTACATCTTCCATCGGTAATATAAACGGAAAATCAACATTTTAGTTCATTCTAATGAAAACACATTGTTTTTTATCATTTGTATTGGAAACAACATTGTCATATGTCTTTCTTGGATCTAAATAATACGAAACCTCGCTCTATGATTTGAAATTAAAATCCTCAAATATGGTAAAATAGTGACTTTTTTCACGTTTTTCATGTAGTTTGATAATACGTAAATATATTCATTTTACCAATATTTCGATACTATTTCATGTAGTATCACGATATGTGATTTGGCCTTCAAATCTCAGAATGTCGCATAATATTGCATTTTAAGCAAGTTTTCTTGCATTTTGTTTCGTACTAAGAATCATCGAATTTAGCAATATTTTGACGTTTACCATCCCCTTTTCCTCTGTGTGATTTAAACAAAATATCATCGAATTAGGCAATATTTTGCCGTTTTTCCTTGTTTTTGTGAATTTTCTGTCTATGGTATATTCATTATATATACGATAAAAATGATGCAAACACATAATTTATTAGATAATAACTTTAAATACTTCATTTTCAATCATCTATTTGTTTCTCGTTAAAATATTAAAATGTTGAAAGATTAATTGTAAGATATTGAAAAGGGGAGAAGTTCTGTTTTTATTGCATATATCGACGTTTCAGCCGGAATAGAGATGTTTTCGTGTACATCTTCCGTCGGTAATATAAACGGAAAATCAGGAACATTTTAGTTAATTCTAATGAAAACACATTGGTTTTATCATTTATATTGGAAACAACATTGTCATATGTCTTTTCTTGGAACTAAATAATCCGAAACCTCGCTCTATGTTTTGAAGTTAAAATCCATAAATATGGTAAAATAGTGACTTTTTTGACGTTTTTCATGTTGTTTGATAATACGTAAATATATTCATTTTACCAATATTTCGATACTATTTCATGTAGTATCACTATATGTGATTTGGCTTTCAAATCTCAGAATTTCGCATAATATTGCATTTGAAGCAAGTTTTCTTGCATTTTGTTTCGTACGAAAAATCATCGAATTTAGCAATATTTTGACGTTTATCATCCCCCTTTTCCTTCATATGATTTAAACAAAATATAATCGAATTAGGCAATATTTTGCAGTTTTTCCACGTTTTTGTGAATTTTCAGTCTATGGGTATTAATTCATTATATATACGATAAAAATGATGCAAAACACATAATTGATTAGATAATAACCTTAAATACTTCATTTTCAACCATCTATTTGTTTCTCGTTAAAATACTGAGTAAGATATTGAAAAGGGGAGAAGTTCGGTTTTTATTGCATATATCGACGTTTCAGCCGAATTAGAGCGGTTTTACGTGTACATCTTCCATCGGTAATATAAACGGAAAATCAACAATATTTTAGTTAATTCTAATGAAAACACATTGTTTTTTATCATTTGTATTGGAAACAACATTGTCATATGTCTTTTCTTGGATCTAAATAATACGAAACCTCGCTCTATGATTTGAAGTTAAAATCCTCAAATATGGTAAAATAGTGACTTTTTTCACGTTTTTCATGTAGTTTGATAATACGTAAATATATTCATTTTTACCAATATTTCGATACTATTTCATGTAGTATCACGATATGTGATTTGGCCTTCAAATCTCAGAATGTCGCATAATATTGCATTTTAAGCAAGTTTTCTTGCATTTTGTTTCGTACTAATAATCATCGAATTTAGCAATATTTTGACGTTTACCATCCCCTTTTCCTCTGTGTGATTTAAACAAAATATCATCGAATTAGGCAATATTTTGCCGTTTTTCCTTATTTTTGTGAATTTTCAGTCTATTGTATATTCATTATATATATGATAAAAATGATGCAAACACATAATTTATTAGATAATAACCTTAAATACTCTATTTTCAATCATCTATTTGTTTCGCGTTAAAATATTGAAATGTTGAAAGATTTATTGTAAGATATTGAAAAGGGGAGAAGTTCTGTTTTTATTGCATATATCGACGTTTCAGCCGGAATAGAGATGTTTTCGTGTACATCTTCCGTCGGTAATATAAACGGAAAATCAGGAACATTTTAGTTAATTCTAATGAAAACACATTGGTTTTATCATTTGTATTGGAAACAACATTGTCATATGTCTTTTCTTGGATCTAAATAATCCGAAACCTCGCTCTATGTTTTGAAGTTAAAATCCTTAAATATGGTAAAATAGTGACTTTTTTGACGTTTTTCATGTAGTTTGATAATACGTAAATATATTCAATTTTACCAATATTTCGATACTATTTCATGTAGTATCACGATATGTGATTTGGCTTTCAAATCTCAGAATTTCGCATAATAGTGCATTTTAAGCAAATTTTCTTGCATTTTATTTCGTACGAAAAATCATCGAATTTAGCAATATTTTGACGTTCATCATCCCCTTTTCCTCTGTGTGATTTAAACAAAATATAATCGAATTAGGCAATATTTTACCGTTTTTCCACGTTTTTGTGAATTTTCAGTTTATGGGTTTTCATTATATATACGATATAAATTTTGCAAACACATAATTGATTAGATAATAACCTTAAATACTTCATTTTCAACCATCTATTTGTTGCTCGTTAAAATACTGAGTAAGATATTGAAAAGGGGAGAAGTTCGGTTTTTATTGCATATATCGACGTTTCAGCCGGATTAGAGCTGTTTTACGTTTACATCTTCCATCGGTAATATAAACGGAAAATCAACAACATTTTAGTTCATTCTAATGAAAACACATTGTTTTTTTTCATTTGTATTGGAAACAACATTGTCATATGTCTTTTCTTGGAACTAAATAATACGAAACCTCGCTCTATGATTTGAAGTTAAAATCCTCATATATGGTAAAATAGTGACTTTTTCACGTTTTTCATGTAGTTTGATAATACGTAAATATATTCATTTTTACCAATATTTCGATGCTATTTCATGTAGTATCACGATATGTGATTTGGCCTTCAAATCTCAGAATGTCGCATAATATTTTATTTTAAGCAAGTTTTCTTGCATTTTGTTTCGTACTAAAAATCATCGAATTTAGCAATATTTTGACGTTTACCATCCCCTTTTCCTCTGTGTGATTTAAACAAAATATCATCGAATTAGGCAATATTTTGCCGTTTTTCCTTGTTTTTGTGAATTTTCTGTCTATGGTATATTCATTATATATACGATAAAAATGATGCAAACACATAATTTATAAGATAATAACTTTAAATACTTCATTTTCAATCATCTATTTGTTTCTCGTTAAAATATTAAAATGTTGAAAGATTAATTGTAAGATATTGAAAAGGGGAGAAGTTCTGTTTTCATTGCATATATCGACGTTTCAGCCGGAATAGAGATGTTTTCGTGTACATCTTCCGTCGGTAATATAAACGGAAAATCAGGAACATTTTAGTTAATTCTAATGAAAACACATTGGTTTTATCATTTGTATTGGAAACAACATTGTCATATGTCTTTTCTTGGAACTAAATAATCCGAAACCTCGCTCTATGTTTTGAAGTTAAAATCCATAAATATGGTAAAATAGTGACTTTTTTGACGTTTTTCATGTAGTTTGATAATACGTAAATATATTCATTTTTACCAATATTTCGATACTATTTCATGTAGTATCACTATATGTGGTTTGGCTTTCAAATCTCAGAATTTCGCATAATATTGCATTTTAAGCAAGTTTTCTTGCATTTTGTTTCGTACGAAAAATCATCGAATTTAGCAATATTTTGACGTTTATCATCCCCCTTTTCCTTTATATGATTTAAACAAAATATTATCGAATTAGGCAATATTTTGCAGTTTTTCCTCGTTTTTGTGAATTTTCAGTCTATGGGTATTAATTCATTATATATATGATAAAAATGATGTAAACACATAATTGATTGGATAATAGCCTTAAATATGTATTGGAAACAACATTGTCATATGTCTTTTCTTGGATCTAAATAATACGAAACCTCGCTCTATGATTTGAAGTTAAAATCCTCAAATATGGTAAAATAGTGACTTTTTTCACGTTTTTCATGTAGTTTGATAATACGTAAATATATTCATTTTTACCAATATTTCGATACTATTTCATGTAGTATCACGATATGTGATTTGGCCTTCAAATCTCAGAATGTCGCATAATATTGCATTTTAAGCAAGTTTTCTTGCATTTTGTTTCGTACTAAAAATCATCGAATTTAGCAATATTTTGACGTTTACCATCCCCTTTTCCTCTGTGTGATTTAAACAAAATATCATCGAATTAAGCAATATTTTGCCGTTTTTCCTTATTTTTGTGAATTTTCAGTCTATGGTATATTCATTATATATATGATAAAAATGATGCAAACACATAATTTATTAGATAATAACCTTAAATACTCTATTTTCAATCATCTATTTGTTTCGCGTTAAAATATTGAAATGTTGAAAGATTTATTGTAAGATATTGAAAAGGGGAGAAGTTCTGTTTTTATTGCATATATCGACGTTTCAGCCGGAATAGAGATGTTTTCGTGTACATCTTCCGTCGGTAATATAAACAGAAAATCAGGAACATTTTAGTTAATTCTAATGAAAACACATTGGTTTTATCATTTGTATTGGAAACAACATTGTCATATGTCTTTTCTTGGAACTAAATAATCCGAAACCTCGCTCTATGTTTTGAAGTTAAAATCCATAAATATGGTAAAATAGTGACTTTTTTGACGTTTTTCATGTAGTTTGATAATACGTAAATATATTCATTTTTACCAATATTTCGATACTATTTCATGTAGTATCACTATATGTGGTTTGGCTTTCAAATCTCAGAATTTCGCATAATATTGCATTTTAAGCAAGTTTTCTTGCATTTTGTTTCGTACGAAAAATCATCGAATTTAGCAATATTTTGACGTTTATCATCCCCCTTTTCCTTCATATGATTTAAACAAAATATAATCGAATTAGGCAATATTTTGCCGTTTTTCTACGTTTTTGTGAATTTTCAGTCTATGGGTATTAATTCATTATATATACGATAAAAATGATGCAAACACATAATTGACTAGATAATAACCTTAAATACTTCATTTTCAACCATCTATTTGTTTCTCGTTAAAATACTGAGTAAGATATTGAAAAGGGGAGAAGTTCGGTTTTTATTGCATATATCGACGTTTCAGCCGGAATAGAGCGGTTTTACGTGTACATCTTTCATCGGTAATATAAACGGAAAATCAACAACATTTTAGTTCATTCTAATGAAAACACATTGTTTTTTATAATTTGCATTGGAAACAACATTGTCATATGTCTTTTCTTGGATCTAAATAATACGAAACCTCGCTCTATGATTTGAAGTTAAAATCCTCATATCTGAAAAAATATTGACTTTTTCACGTTAATCATGTAGTTTGATATTACGTAAATATATTCATTTTTACCAATATTTCGATAGTATTTCATGTAGTATCACGATATGTGATTTGGCCTTCAAATCTCAGAATGTCGCATAATATTGCATTTTAAGCAAGTTTTCTTGCATTTTGTTTCCAACGAAAAATCATCGAATTTAGCAATATTTTGACGTTTATCATCCCCTTTTCGTCTGTGTGATTTAAACAAAATATCATCGAATTAGGCAATATTTTGCCGTTTTTATTTGTTTTTGTGAATTTTCAGTCTATGGGTATTAATTCATTATATATACGATAAAAATGATGCAAACACATAATTGATTAGATAATAGCCTAAAATACTTCATTTTCAATCATCTATTTGTTTCTCGTTAAAATACTGAGTAAGATATTGAAAAGGGGAGAAGTTCGGTTTTTATTGCATATATCGACGTTTCAGCCGGATTAGAGCGGTTTTACGTGTACATCTTCCAACGGTAATATAAACGGAAAATCAACAATATTTTAGTTAATTCTAATGAAAACCCATTGTTTTTTATCATTTGTATTGGAAACAACATTGTCATATGTCTTTTCTTGGATCTAAATAATACGAAACCTCGCTCTATGATTTGAAAATAAAATCCTCAAATATGGTAAAATAGTGACCTCTTCACGATAATCATGTAATTTGATATTACGTAAATATATTCATTTTTACCAATATTTCGATACTATTTCATGTAGTATCACGATATGTGATTTGGCCTTCAAATCTCAGAATGTCGCTTAATATTGAATTTTAGTCAAGTTTTCTTGCATTTTGTTTCGTACGAAAAATCATCGAATTTAGCAATATTTTGACGTTTATCATCCCCTTTTCCTCTGTGTGATTTAAACAAAATATAATCGAATTAGGCAATATTTTACCGTTTCTCCACGTTTTTGTGAATTTTCAGTTTATGGGTTTTCATTATATATACGATAAAAATTTTGCAAACACATAATTGATTAGATAATAACCTTAAATACTTCATTTTCAACCATCTATTTGTTGCTCGTTAAAATACTGAGTAAGATATTGAAAAGGGGAGAAGTTCGGTTTTTATTGCATATATCGACGTTTCAGCCGGATTAGAGCTGTTTTACGTTTACATCTTCCATCGGTAATATAAACGGAAAATCAACAACATTTTAGTTCATTCTAATGAAAACACATTGTTTTTTATCATTTGTATTGGAAACAACATTGTCATATGTCTTTTCTTGGATCTAAATAATACGAAACCTCGCTCTATGATTTGAAGTTAAAATCCTCAAAAATGGTAAAATAGTGACTTTTTTCACGTTTTTCATGTAGTTTGATAATACGTAAATATATTCATTTTTACCAATATTTCGATACTATTTCATGTAGTATCACGATATGTGATTTGGCCTTCAAATCTCAGAATGTCGCATAATATTTTATTTTAAGCAAGTTTTCTTGCATTTTGTTTCGTACTAAAAATCATCGAATTTAGCAATATTTTGACGTTTACCATCCCCTTTTCCTCTGTGTGATTTAAACAAAATATTATCGAATTAGGCAATATTTTGCCGTTTTTCCTTGTTTTTGTGAATTTTCAGTCTATGGTATATTCATTATATATACGATAAAAATGATGCAAACACATAATTTATTAGATAATAACCTTAAATACTTTATTTTCAATCATCTGTTTGTTTCTCGTTAAAATACTGAAATGTTGAAAGATTTATTGTAAGATATTGAAAAGGGGAGAAGTTCTGTTTTTATTGCATATATCGACGTTTCAGCCGGAATAGAGATGTTTTCGTGTACATCTTCCGTCGGTGATATAAACGGAAAATCAGGAACATTTTAGTTAATTCTAATGAAAATACATTGGTTTTATCATTTGTATTGGAAACAACATTGTCATATGTCTTTTCTTGGATCTATATAATCCGAAACCTAGTTCTATGTTTTGAAGTTAAAACCCTTAAATATGGTAAAATATTGACTTTTTTGACGTTTTTCATGTAGTTTGATAATACGTAAATATATTCAATTTTACCAATATTTCGATACTATTTCATGTAATATCACGATATGTGATTTGGCTTTCAAATCTCAGAATTTCGCATAATATTGCATTTTAAGCAAGTTTTCTTGCATTTTATTTCGTACGAAAAATCATCGAATTTAGCAATATTTTGACGTTTATCATCCCCTTTTCCTCTGTGTGATTTAAACAAAATATAATCGAATTAGGCAATATTTTGCCGTTTTTCCACGTTTTTGTGAATTTTCAGTTTATGGGTTTTCATTATATATACGATAAAAATGATGCAAACACATAATTCATTAGATAATAACCTTAAATACTTCATTTTCATCCATCTATTTGCTTCTCGTTAAAATACTGAGTAAGATTTTGAAAAGGGGAAAAGTTCGGTTTTTATTGCATATATCGACGTTTCAGCCGGATTAGAGCTGTTTTACGTTTACATCTTCCATCGGTAATATAAACGGAAAATCAACAACATTTTAGTTCATTCTAATGAAAACACATTGTTTTTTATCATTTGTATTGGAAACAACATTGTCATATGTCTTTTCTTGGATCTAAATAATACGAAACCTCGCTCTATGATTTGAAGTTAAAATCCTCAAATATGGTAAAATAGTGACTTTTTTCACGTTTTTCATGTAGTTTGATAATACGTAAATATATTCATTTTTACCAATATTTCGATACTATTTCATGTAGTATCACGATATGTGATTTGGCCTTCAAATCTCAGAATGTCGCATAATATTTTATTTTAAGCAAGTTTTCTTGCATTTTGTTTCGTACTAAAAATCATCGAATTTAGCAATATTTTGACGTTTACCATCCCCTTTTCCTCTGTGTGATTTAAACAAAATATCATCGAATTAGGCAATATTTTGCCGTTTTTCCTTGTTTTTGTGAATTTTCAGTCTATGGTATATTCATTATATATACGATAAAAATGATGCAAACACATAATTTATTAGATAATAACTTGTGATTGTGGCTTTCAAATCTCAGAATTTCGCCTAATATTGCATTTTAAGCAATTTTTCTTGCATTTTGTTTCGTACGAAAAATCATCGAATTTAGCAATATTTTGACGTTTATCATCCCCCTTTTCCTTCATATGATTTAAACAAAATATCATCGAATTAGGCAATATTTTGCAGTTTTTCCACGTTTTTGTGAATTTTCAGTCTATGGGTATTAATTCATTATATGTACGATAAAAATGATGCAAAACACATAATTGATTAGATAATAACCTTAAATACTTCATTTTCAACCATCTATTTGTTTCTCGTTAAAATACTGAGTAAGATATTGAAAAGGGGAGAAGTTCGGTTTTTATTGCATATATCGACGTTTCAGCCGGATTAGAGCGGTTTTACGTGTACATCTTTCATCGGTAATATAAACGGAAAATCAACAACATTTTAGTTCATTCTAATGAAAACACATTGTTTTTTATCATTTGTATTGGAAACAACATTGTCATATGTCTTTTCTTGGATCTAAATAATACGAAACCTCGCTCTATGATTTGAAGTTAAAATCCTCATATATGAAAAAATAGTGACTTTTTCACGTTTTTCATGTAGTTTGATATTACGTAAATATATTCATTTTTACCAATATTTCGATACTATTTCATGTAGTATCACGATATGTGATTTGGCCTTCAAATCTCAGAATGTCGCATAATATTGCATTTTAAGCAAGTTTTCTTGCATTTTGTTTCGTACTAAAAATCATCGAATTTAGCAATATTTTGACGTTTACCATCCCCTTTTCCTCTGTGTGATTTAAACAAAATATCATCGAATTAGGCAATATTTTGCCGTTTTTCCTTGTTTTTGTGAATTTTCAGTCTATGGTATATTCATTATTTATACGATAAAAATGATGCAAACACATAATTTATTAGATAATAACCTTAAATACTTTATTTTCAATCATCTATTTGTTTCTCGTTGAAATATTGAAATGTTGAAAGATTTATTGTAAGATATTGAAAATTGGAGAAGTTCTGTTTTTATTGCATATATCGACGTTTCAGCCGGAATAGAGATGTTTTCGTGTACATCTTCCGTCAGTAATATAAACGGAAAATCCGGAACATTTTAGTTAATTCTAATGAAAACACATTGGTTTTATCATTTGTATTGGAAACAACATTGTCATATGTCTTTTCTTGGATCTAAATAATCCGAAACTTCGCTCTATGTTTTGAAGTTAAAATCCTTAAATATGGTAAAATAGTGACTTTTTTGACGTTTTTCATGCAGTTTGATAATACGTAAATATATTCATTTTTACCAATATTTCGATACTATTTCATGTAGTATCACGATATGTGATTTGGCTTTCAAATCTCAGAATTTCGCATAATATTGCATTTTAAGCAAGTTTTCTTGCATTTTGTTTCGTACGAAAAATCATCGAATTTAGCAATATTTTGACGTTTATCATCCCCTTTTCCTCTGTGTGATTTAAACAAAATATAATAGAACTAGGCAATATTTTGCCGTTTTTCCACGTTTTTGTGAATTTTCAATTTATGGGTTTTCATTATATATACGATAAAAATTATGCAAACACATAATTGATTAGATAATACACTTAAATACTTCATTTTCAACCATCTATTTGATTCTCGTTAAAATACTGAGTAAGATATTGAAAAGGGGAGAAGTTCGGTTTTTATTGCATATATCGACGTTTCAGCCGGATTAGAGCTGTTTTACGTGTACATCTTCCATCGGTAATATAAACGGAAAATCAACAACATTTTAGTTCATTCTAATGAAAACACATTGTTTTTTATTATTTGTATTGGAAACAACATTGTCATATGTCTTTTCTTGGATCTAAATAATACGAAACCTCGCTCTATGATTTGAAGTTAAAATCCTCAAATATGGTAAAATAGTGACTTTTTTCACGTTTTTCATGTAGTTTGATAATACGTAAATATATTCATTTTTACCAATATTTCGACACTATTTCATGTAGTATCACGATATGTGATTTGGCTTTCAAATCTCAGAATTTCGCCTAATATTGCATTTTAAGCAAGTTTTCTTGCATTTTGTTTCGTACGAAAAATCATCGAATTTAGCATTATTTTGACGTTTATCATCCTCCTTTTCCTTCATATGATTTAAACAAAATATAACCGAATTAGGCAATATTTTGCAGTTTTTCCACGTTTTTGTGAATTTTCAGTCTATGGGTATTAATTCATTATATATACGATAAAAATGATACAAACACATAATTGATTTGATAATAACCTTAAATACTTCATTTTCAACCATCTATTTGTTTCTCGTTAAAATACTGAGTAAGATATTGAAAAGGGGAGAAGTTCGGTTTTTATTGCATATCTCGACGTTTCAGCCGGATTAGAGCGGTTTAACGTATACATCTTTCATCGGTAATATAAACGGAAAATCAACAACATTTTAGTTCATTCTAATGAAAACACATTGTTTTTTATCATTTGTATTGGAAACACATTGTTTTTTATCATTTGTATTGGAAACAACATTGTCATATGTCTTTTCTTGGATCTAAATAATACGAAACCTCGCTCTATGATTTGAAAATAAAATCCTCAAATATGGTAAAATAGTGACCTCTTCACGTTAATCATGTAATTTGATATTACGTAAATATATTCATTTTTACCAATATTTCGATACTACTTCATGTAGTATCACGATATATGATTTGGCCTTCAAATCTCAGAATGTCGCTTAATATTGAATTTTAGTCAAGTTTTCTTGCATTTTGTTTCGTAAGAAAAATCATCGAATTTAGCAATATTTTGACGTTTATCATCCCCTTTTCCTCTGTGTGATTTAAACAAAATATAATCGAATTAGGCAATATTTTGCCGTATTTCCACGATTTTTGTGAATTTTCAGTTTATGGGTTTTCATTATATATACGATAAAAATGATGCAAACACATAATTGATTAGATAATAACCTTAAATACTTCATTTTCAACCATCTATTTGTTTCACGTTAAAATACTGAGTAAGATTTTGAAAAGGGGAAAAGTTCGGTTTTTATTGCATATATCGACGTTTCAGCCGGATTAGAGCGGTTTTACGTGTACATCTTCCATCGGTAATATAAACGGAAAATCAACATTTTAGTTCATTCTAATGAAAACACATTGTTTTTTATCATTTGCATTGGAAACAACATTGTCATATGTCTTTCTTGGATCTAAATAATACGAAACCTCGCTCTATGATTTGAAATTAAAATCCTCAAATATGGTAAAATAGTGACTTTTTTCACGTTTTTCATGTAGTTTGATAATACGTAAATATATTCATTTTACCAATATTTCGATACTATTTCATGTAGTATCACGATATGTGATTTGGCCTTCAAATCTCAGAATGTCGCATAATATTGCATTTTAAGCAAGTTTTCTTGCATTTTGTTTCGTACTAAGAATCATCGAATTTAGCAATATTTTGACGTTTACCATCCCCTTTTCCTCTGTGTGATTTAAACAAAATATCATCGAATTAGGCAATATTTTGCCGTTTTTCCTTGTTTTTGTGAATTTTCTGTCTATGGTATATTCATTATATATACGATAAAAATGATGCAAACACATAATTTATTAGATAATAACTTTAAATACTTCATTTTCAATCATCTATTTGTTTCTCGTTAAAATATTAAAATGTTGAAAGATTAATTGTAAGACATTGAAAAGGGGAGAAGTTCTGTTTTTATTGCATATATCGACGTTTCAGCCGGAATAGAGATGTTTTCGTGTACATCTTCCGTCGGTAATATAAACGGAAAATCAGGAACATTTTAGTTAATTCTAATGAAAACACATTGGTTTTATCATTTATATTGGAAACAACATTGTCATATGTCTTTTCTTGGAACTAAATAATCCGAAACCTCGCTCTATGTTTTGAAGTTAAAATCCATAAATATGGTAAAATAGTGACTTTTTTGACGTTTTTCATGTTGTTTGATAATACGTAAATATATTCATTTTTACCAATATTTCGATACTATTTCATGTAGTATCACTATATGTGATTTGGCTTTCAAATCTCAGAATTTCGCATAATATTGCATTTTAAGCAAGTTTTCTTGCATTTTGTTTCGTACGAAAAATCATCGAATTTAGCAATATTTTGACGTTTATCATCCCCCTTTTCCTTCATATGATTTAAACAAAATATAATCGAATTAGGCAGTATTTTGCCGTTTTTCCACGTTTTTGTGAATTTTCAGTCTATGGGTATTAATTCATTATATATACGATCAAAATGATGCAAACACATAATTGACTAGATAATAACCTTAAATACTTCATTTTCAACCATCTATTTGTTTCTCGCTAAAATACTGAGTAAGATATTGAAAAGGGGAGAAGTTCGGTTTTTATTGCATATATCGACGTTTCAGCCGGAATGGAGCGGTTTTAAGTGTACATCTTTCATCGGTAATATAAACGGAAAATCAACAACATTTTAGTTCATTCTAATGAAAACACATTGTTTTTTATAATTTGTATTGGAAACAACATTGTCATATGTCTTTTCTTGGATCTAAATAATACGAAACCTCGCTCTATGATTTGAAGTTAAAATCCTCAAATATGGTAAAATAGTGACTTTTTTCACGTTTTTCATGTAGTTTGATAATACGTAAATATATTCATTTTTACCAATATTTCGACACTATTTCATGTAGTATCACGATATGTGATTTGGCTTTCAAATCTCAGAATTTCGCCTAATATTGCATTTTAAGCAAGTTTTCTTGCATTTTGTTTCGTACGAAAAATCATCGAATTTAGCATTATTTTGACGTTTATCATCCTCCTTTTCCTTCATATGATTTAAACAAAATATAATGGAATTAGGCAATATTTTGCAGTTTTTCCACGTTTTTGTGAATTTTCAGTCTATGGGTATTAATTCATTATATATACGATAAAAATGATACAAACACATAATTGATTTGATAATAACCTTAAATACTTCATTTTCAACCATCTATTTGTTTCTCGTTAAAATACTGAGTAAGATATTGAAAAGGGGAGAAGTTCGGTTTTTATTGCATATATCGACGTTTCAGCCGGATTAGAGCGGTTTAACGTATACATCTTTCATCGGTAATATAAACGGAAAATCAACAACATTTTAGTTCATTCTAATGAAAACACATTGTTTTTTATCATTTGTATTGGAAACAACATTGTCATATGTCTTTTCTTGGATCTAAATAATACGAAACCTCGCTCTATGATTTGAAAATAAAATCCTCAAATATGGTAAAATAGTGACCTCTTCACGTTAATCATGTAATTTGATATTACGTAAATATATTCATTTTTACCATTATTTCGATACTATTTCATGTAGTATCACGATATGTGATTTGGCCTTCAAATCTCAGAATGTCGCATAATATTGCATTTTAAGCAAGTTTTCTTGCATTTTGTTTCGTACTAAAAATCATCGAATTTAGCAATATTTTGACGTTTACCATCCCCTTTTCCTCTGTGTGATTTAAACAAAATATCATCGAATTAGGCAATATTTTGCCGTTTTTCCTTGTTTTTGTGAATTTTCAGTCTATGGTATATTCATTATATATACGATAAAAATGATGCAAACACATAATTTATTAGATAATAACCTTAAATACTTCATTTTCAATCATCTATTTGTTTCTCGTTAAAATATTGAAATTTTGAAAGATTAATTGTAAGATATTGAAAAGGGGAGAAGTTCTGTTTTTATTGCATATATCGACGTTTCAGCCGGAATAGAGATGTTTTCGTGTACATCTTCCGTCGGTAATATAAACGGAAAATCAGGAATATTTTAGTTAATTTTAATGAAAACACATTGGTTTTATCATTTGTATTGGAAACAACATTGTCATACGTCTTTTCTTGGATCTAAATAATCTGAAACCTAGCTCTATATTTTGAAGTTAAAAATCCTTAAATATGGTAAAATAGTGACTTTTTTGACGTTTTTCATGTAGTTTGATAATACGTAAATATATTCATTTTTACCAATATTTCGATACTATTTCATGTAGTATCACGATATGTGATTTGGCCTTCAAATCTCAGAATGTCGCATAATATTGAATTTTAGTCAAGTTTTCTTGCATTTTGTTTCGTAAGAAAAATCATCGAATTTAGCAATATTTTGACGTTTATCATCCCCTTTTCCTCTGTGTGATTTAAACAAAATATAATCGAATTAGGCAATATTTTGCCGTTTTTCCACGTTTTTGTGAATTTTCAGTTTATGTGTTTTCATTATATATACGACAAAAATGATGCAAACACATAATTGATTAGATAATAACCTTAAATACTTCATTTTCAACCATCTATTTGTTTCACGTTAAAATACTGAATAAGATTTTGAAAAGGGGAAAAGTTCGGTTTTTATTGCATATATCGACGTTTCAGCCGGATTAGAGCGGTTTTACGTGTACATCTTCCATCGGTAATATAAACGGAAAATCAACAACATTTTAGTTCATTCTAATGAAAACACATTGTTTTTTATCATTTGTATTGGAAACAACATTGTCATATGTCTTTTCTTGGATCTAAATAATACGAAACCTCGCTCTATGATTTGAAGTTAAAATCCTCAAATATGGTAAAATAGTGACTTTTTTCACGTTTTTCATGTAGTTTGATAATACGTAAATATATTCATTTTACCAATATTTCGATACTATTTCATGTAGTATCACGATATGTGATTTGGCCTTCAAATCTCAGAATGTCGCATAATATTGCATTTTAAGCAAGTTTTCTTGCATTTTGTTTCGTACTAAAAATCATCGAATTTAGCAATATTTTGACGTTTACCATCCCCTTTTCCTCTGTGTGATTTAAACAAAATATCATCGAATTAGGCAATATTTTGCCGTTTTTCCTTGTTTTTGTGAATTTTCAGTCTATGGTATATTCATTATATATACGATAAAAATGATGCAAACACATAATTGATTTGATAATAACCTTAAATACTTCATTTTCAACCATCTATTTGTTTCTCGTTAAAATACTGACTAAGATATTGAAAAGGGGAGAAGTTCGGTTTTTATTGCATATATCGACGTTTCAGCCGGATTAGAGCGGTTTAACGTGTACATCTTTCATCGGTAATATAAACGGAAAATCAACAACATTTTAGTTCATTCTAATGAAAACACATTGTTTTTTATCATTTGTATTGGAAACAACATTGTCATGTGTCTTTTCTTGGATCTAAATAATACGAAACCTCGCTCTATGATTTGAAATTAAAATCCTCAAATATGGTAAAATAGTGACTTTTTTCACGTTTTTCATGTAGTTTGATAATACGTAAATATATTCATTTTTACCAATATTTCGATACTATTTCATGTAGTATCACGATATGTGATTTGGCCTTCAAATCTCAGAATGTCGCATAATATTGCATTTTAAGCAAGTTTTCTTGCATTTTGTTTCGTACTAAAAATCATCGAATTTAGCAATATTTTGACGTTTACCATCCCCTTTTCCTCTGTGTGATTTAAACAAAATATCATCGAATTAGGCAATATTTTGCCGTTTTTCCTTGTTTTTGTGAATTTTCAGTCTATGGTATATTCATTATATGTACGATAAAAATGATGCAAACACATATTTTATTAGATAATAACCTTAAATACTTCATTTTCAATCATCTATTTGTTTCTTGTTAAAATATTGAAATATTGAAAGATTAATTGTAAGATATTGAAAAGGGGAGAAGTTCTGTTTTTATTGCATATATCGACGTTTCATCCGGAATAGAGATGTTTTCGTGTACATCTTCCGTCGGTAATATAAACGGGAAATCAGGAATATTTTAGTTAATTTTAATGAAAACACATTGGTTTTATCATTTGTATTGGAAACAACATTGTCATATGTCTTTTCTTGGATCTAAATAATCCGAAACCTCGCTCTATGTTTTGAAGTTAAAAATCCTTAAATATGGTAAAATAGTGACTTTTTTGACGTTTTTCATGTAGTTTGATAATACGTAAATATATTCATTTTTACCAATATTTCGATACTATTTCATGTTGTATCACGATATGTGATTTGGCTTTTAAATCTCAGAATTTCGCCTAATATTGCATTTTAAGCAAGTTTTCTTGCATTTTGTTTCGTACGAAAAATCATCGAATTTAGCAATATTTTGACGTTTATCATCCCCCTTTTCCTTCATATGATTTAAACAAAATATCATCGAATTAGGCAATATTTTGCAGTTTTTCCACGTTTTTGTGAATTTTCAGTCTATGGGTATTAATTCATTATATATACGATAAAAATGATGCAAACACATAATTGATTAGATAATAACCTTAAATACTTCATTTTCAACCATCTATTTGTTTCTCGTTAAAATACTGAGTAAGATATTGAAAAGGGGAGAAGTTCGGTTTTTATTGCATATATCGACGTTTCAGCCGGATTAGAGCGGTTTAACGTGTACATCTTTCATCGGTAATATAAACGGAAAATCAACAACATTTTAGTTCATTCTAATGAAAACACATTGTTTTTTATCATTTGTATTGGAAACAACATTGTCATATGTCTTTTCTTGGATCTAAATAATACGAAACCTCGCTCTATGATTTGAAAATAAAATCCTCAAATATGGTAAAATAGTGACCTCTTCACGTTAATCATGTAATTTGATATTACGTGAATATATTCATTTTTACCAATATTCCGATACTACTTCATGTAGTATCACGATATGTGATTTGGCCTTCAAATCTCAGAATGTCGTTTAATATTGAATTTTAGTCAAGTTTTCTTGCATTTTGTTTCGTAAGAAAAATCATCGAATTTAGCAATATTTTGACGTTTATCATCCCCTTTTCCTCTGTGTGATTTAAACAAAATATAATCGAATTAGGCAATATTTTGCCGTTTTTCCACGTTTTTGTGAATTTTCAGTTAATGAGTTTTCATTATATATACGATAAAAATGATGCAAACACATAATTGATTAGATAATAACCTTAAATACTTCATTTTCAACCATCTATTTGTTTCACGGTAAAATACTGAGTAAGATTTTGAAAAGGGGAAAAGTTCGGTTTTTATTGCATATATCGACGTTTCAGCCGGATTAGAGCGGTTTTACGTGTACATCTTCCATCGGTAATATAAACGGAAAATCAACATTTTAGTTCATTCTAATGAAAACACATTGTTTTTTATCATTTGTATTGGAAACAACATTGTCATATGTCTTTTCTTGGATCTAAATAATACGAAACCTCGCTCTATGATTTGAAATTAAAATCCTCAAATATGGTAAAATAGTGACTTTTTTCACGTTTTTCATGTAGTTTGATAATACGTAAATATATTCATTTTTACCAATATTTCGATACTATTTCATGTAGTATATGATTACATGGATATGTGATTTGGCCTTCAAATCTCAGAATGTCGCATAATATTGCATTTTAGGCAAGTTTTCTTGCATTTTGTTTCGTACTAAAAATCATCGAATTTAGCAATATTTTGACGTTTACCATCCCCTTTTCCTCTGTGTGATTTAAACAAAATATCATGGAATTAGGCAATATTTTGCCGTTTTTCCTTGTTTTTGTGAATTTTCAGTCTATGGTATATTCATTATATGTACGATAAAAATGATGCAAACACATAATTTTATTAGATAATAACCTTAAATACTTCATTTTCAATCATCTATTTGTTTCTTGTTAAAATATTGAAATATTGAAAGATTAATTGTAAGATATTGAAAAGGGGAGAAGTTCTGTTTTTATTGCATATATCGACGTTTCATCCGGAATAGAGATGTTTTCGTGTACATCTTCCGTCGGTAATATAAACGGGAAATCAGGAATATTTTAGTTAATTTTAATGAAAACACATTGGTTTTATCATTTGTATTGGAAACAGCATTGTCATATGTCTTTTCTTGGATCTAAATAATCCGAAACCTCGCTCTATGTTTTGAAGTTAAAAATCCTTAAATATGGTAAAATAGTGACTTTTTTGACGTTTTTCATGTAGTTTGATAATACGTAAATATATTCATTTTTACCAATATTTCGATACTATTTCATGTAGTATCACGATATGTGATTTGGCTTTCAAATCTCAGAATTTCGCATAATATTGCATTTTAAGCAAGTTTTCTTGCATTTTGTTTCGTACGAAAAATCATCGAATTTAGCAATATTTTGACGTTTACCATCCCCTTTTCCTCTGTGAGATTTAACCAAAATATAATCGAATTAGGCAATATTTTGCCGTTTTTCCACGTTTTTGTGAATTTTCAATTCTATGGGTTTATTCATTATATATACGATAAAAATGATGCAAACACATAATTGATTAGATAATAACCTTAAATACTTCATTTTCAACCATCTATTTGTTTCTCGTTAAAATACTGAGTAAGATATTGAAAAGGGGAGAAGTTCGGTTTTTATTGCATATATCGACGTTTCAGCCGGATTAGAGCTGTTTTACGTGTACATCTTCCATCGGTAATATAAACGGAAAATCAACAACATTTTAGTTCATTCTAATGAAAACACATTGTTTTTTTATCATTTGTAATTGGAAACAACATTGTCATATGTCTTTTCTTGGATCCTAAATAATACGAAACCTCGCTCTATGATTTGAAGTTAAAATCCTCAAATATGGTAAAATAGTGACTTTTTTCAAGTTTTTCATGTAGTTTGATAATACGTAAATATATTCATTTTTACCAATATTTCGACACTATTTCATGTAGTATCACGATATGTGATTTGGCTTTCAAATCTCAGAATTTCGCCTAATATTGCATTTTAAGCAAGTTTTCTTGCATTTTGTTTCTTACGAAAAATCATCGAATTTAGCAATATTTTGACGTTAATCATCCCCCTTTTCCTTCATATGATTTAAACAAAATATCATCGAATTAGGCAATATTTTGCAGTTTTTCCACGTTTTTGTGAATTTTCAGTCTATGGGTATTAATTCATTATATATACGATAAAAATGATGCAAACACATAATTGATTAGATAATAACCTTAAATACTTCATTTTCAACCATCTATTTGTTTCTCGTTAAAATACTGAGTAAGATATTGAAAAGGGGAGAAGTTCGGTTTTTATTGCATATATCGACGTTTCAGCCGGATTAGAGCGGTTTAACGTGTACATCTTTCATCGGTAATATAAACGGAAAATCAACAACATTTTAGTTCATTCTAATGAAAACACATTGTTTTTTATCATTTGTATTGGAAACAACATTGTCATATGTCTTTTCTTGGATCTAAATAATACGAAACCTCGCTCTATGATTTGAAAATAAAATCCTCAAATATGGTAAAATAGTGATCTCTTCACGTTAATCATGTAATTTGATATTACGTAAATATATTCATTTTTACCAATATTTCGATACTATTTCATGTAGTATCACGATATGTGATTTGGCCTTCAAATCTCAGAATGTCGCATAATATTGCATTTTAAGCAAGTTTTCTTGCATTTTGTTTCGTACTAAAAATCATCGAATTTAGCAATATTTTGACGTTTACCATCCCCTTTTCCTCTGTGTGATTTAAACAAAATATCATCGAATTAGGCAATATTTTGCCGTTTTTCCTTGTTTTTGTGAATTTTCAGTCTATGGTATATTCATTATATATACGATAAAAATGATGCAAATCACATAATTTATTAGATAATAACCTTAAATACTTCATTTTCAATCATCTATTTGTTTCTCGATAAAATATTGAAATATTGAAAGATTAATTGTAAGATATTGAAAAGGGGAGAAGTTCTGTTTTTATTGCATATATCGACGTTTCAGCCGGAATAGAGATGTTTTCGTGTACATCTTCCGTCGGTAATATAAACGGAAAATCAGGAATATTTTAGTTAATTTTAATGAAAACACATTGGTTTTATCATTTGTATTGGAAACAACATTGTCATACTGTCTTTTCTTGGATCTAAATAATCTGAAACCTCGCTCTATAGTTTTGAAGTTAAAAATCCTTAAATATGGTAAAATAGTGACTTTTTTGACGTTTTTCATGTAGTTTGATAATACGTAAATATATTCATTTTTACCAATATTTCGATACTATTTCATGTAGTATCACGATATGTGATTTGGCCTTCAAATCTCAGAATGTCGCATAATATTGAATTTTAGTCAAGTTTTCTTGCATTTTGTTTCGTAAGAAAAATCATCGAATTTAGCAATATTTTGACGTTTATCATCCCCTTTTCCTCTGTGAGATTTAACCAAAATATAATCGAATTAGGCAATATTTTGCCGTTTTTCCACGTTTTTGTGAATTTTCAAGTTTATGTGTTTTCATTATATATACGATAAAAATGATGCAAACACATAATTGATTAGATAATAACCTTAAATACTTCATTTTCAACCATCTATTTGTTTCTCAGTTAAAATACTGAGTAAGATATTGAAAAGGGGAGAAAGTTCGGTTTTTATTGCATATATCGACGTTTCAGCCGGATTAGAGCGGCTTTTACGTGTACATCTTCCATCGGTAATATAAACGGAAAATCAACAACATTTTAGTTCATTCTAATGAAAACACATTGTTTTTTATCATTTGTAATTGGAAACAACATTGTCATATGTCTTTTCTTGGATCCTAAATAATACGAAACCTCGCTCTATGATTTGAAGTTAAAATCCTCAAATATGGTAAAATAGTGACTTTTTTCACGTTTTTCATGTAGTTTGATAATACGTAAATATATTCATTTTTACCAATATTTCGATACTATTTCATGTAGTATCACGATATGTGATTTGGCTTCAAATCTCAGAATTTCGCATAATATTGCATTTTAAGCAAGTTTTCTTGCATTTTGTTTCTTACGAAAAATCATCGAATTTAGCAATATTTTGACGTTTAATCATCCCCCTTTTCCTTCTATGTGATTTAAACAAAATATCATCGAATTAGGCAATATTTTGCAGTTTTTCCACTGTTTTTGTGAATTTTCAGTCTATGGGTATAATTCATTATATATACGATAAAAATGATGCAAACACATAATTGATTAGATAATAACCTTAAATACTTCATTTTCAACCATCTATTTTTTTCTCGTTAAAATACTGAGTAAGATATTGAAAAGGGGAGAAGTTCGGTTTTTATTGCATATATCGACGTTTCAGCCGGATTAGAGCGGTTTAACGTGTACATCTTTCATCGGTAATATAAACGGAAAATCAACAACATTTTAGTTCATTCTAATGAAAACACATTGTTTTTTATCATTTGTATTGGAAACAACATTGTCATATGTCTTTTCTTGGATCTAAATAATACGAAACCTCGCTCTATGATTTGAAATTAAAATCCTCAAATATGGTAAAATAGTGATCTTTTTCACGTTATTCATGTAAGTTTGATATTACGTAAATATATTCATTTTTACCAATATTTCGATACTATTTCATGTAGTATCACGATATGTGATTTGGCCTTCAAATCTCAGAATGTCGCATAATATTGCATTTTAAGCAAGTTTTCTTGCATTTTGTTTCGTACTAAAAATCATCGAATTTAGCAATATTTTGACGTTTACCATCCCCTTTTCCTCTGTGTGATTTAAACAAAATATCATCGAATTAGGCAATATTTTGCCGTTTTTTCCTTGTTTTTGTGAATTTTCAGTCTATGGTATATTCATTATATGTACGATAAAAATGATGCAAACACATATTTTATTAGATAATAACCTTAAATACTTCATTTTCAATCATCTATTTGTTTCTTGTTAAAATATTGAAATATTGAAAGATTAATTGTAAGATATTGAAAAGGGGAGAAGTTCTGTTTTTATTGCATATATCGACGTTTCATCCGGAATAGAGATGTTTTCGTGTACATCTTCCGTCGGTAATATAAACGGGAAATCAGGAATATTTTAGTTAATTTTAATGAAAACACATTGGTTTTATCATTTGTATTGGAAACAACATTGTCATATGTCTTTTCTTGGATCTAAATAATCCGAAACCTCGCTCTATGTTTTGAAGTTAAAAATCCTTAAATATGGTAAAATAGTGACTTTTTTGACGTTTTTCATGTAGTTTGATAATACGTAAATATATTCATTTTTACCAATATTTCGATACTATTTCATGTTGTATCACGATATGTGATTTGGCTTTTAAATCTCAGAATTTCGCCTAATATTGCATTTTAAGCAAGTTTTCTTGCATTTTGTTTCGTACGAAAAATCATCGAATTTAGCAATATTTTGACGTTTATCATCCCCCTTTTCCTTCATATGATTTAAACAAAATATCATCGAATTAGGCAATATTTTGCAGTTTTTCCACGTTTTTGTGAATTTTCAGTCTATGGGTATTAATTCATTATATATACGATAAAAATGATGCAAACACATAATTGATTAGATAATAACCTTAAATACTTCATTTTCAACCATCTATTTGTTTCTCGTTAAAATACTGAGTAAGATATTGAAAAGGGGAGAAGTTCGGTTTTTATTGCATATATCGACGTTTCAGCCGGATTAGAGCGGTTTAACGTGTACATCTTTCATCGGTAATATAAACGGAAAATCAACAACATTTTAGTTCATTCTAATGAAAACACATTGTTTTTTATCATTTGTATTGGAAACAACATTGTCATATGTCTTTTCTTGGATCTAAATAATACGAAACCTCGCTCTATGATTTGAAAATAAAATCCTCAAATATGGTAAAATAGTGACCTCTTCACGTTAATCATGTAATTTGATATTACGTGAATATATTCATTTTTACCAATATTCCGATACTACTTCATGTAGTATCACGATATGTGATTTGGCCTTCAAATCTCAGAATGTCGTTTAATATTGAATTTTAGTCAAGTTTTCTTGCATTTTGTTTCGTAAGAAAAATCATCGAATTTAGCAATATTTTGACGTTTATCATCCCCTTTTCCTCTGTGTGATTTAAACAAAATATAATCGAATTAGGCAATATTTTGCCGTTTTTCCACGTTTTTGTGAATTTTCAGTTAATGAGTTTTCATTATATATACGATAAAAATGATGCAAACACATAATTGATTAGATAATAACCTTAAATACTTCATTTTCAACCATCTATTTGTTTCACGGTAAAATACTGAGTAAGATTTTGAAAAGGGGAAAAGTTCGGTTTTTATTGCATATATCGACGTTTCAGCCGGATTAGAGCGGTTTTACGTGTACATCTTCCATCGGTAATATAAACGGAAAATCAACATTTTAGTTCATTCTAATGAAAACACATTGTTTTTTATCATTTGTATTGGAAACAACATTGTCATATGTCTTTTCTTGGATCTAAATAATACGAAACCTCGCTCTATGATTTGAAATTAAAATCCTCAAATATGGTAAAATAGTGACTTTTTTCACGTTTTTCATGTAGTTTGATAATACGTAAATATATTCATTTTTACCAATATTTCGATACTATTTCATGTAGTATATGATTACATGGATATGTGATTTGGCCTTCAAATCTCAGAATGTCGCATAATATTGCATTTTAGGCAAGTTTTCTTGCATTTTGTTTCGTACTAAAAATCATCGAATTTAGCAATATTTTGACGTTTACCATCCCCTTTTCCTCTGTGTGATTTAAACAAAATATCATGGAATTAGGCAATATTTTGCCGTTTTTCCTTGTTTTTGTGAATTTTCAGTCTATGGTATATTCATTATATGTACGATAAAAATGATGCAAACACATATTTTATTAGATAATAACCTTAAATACTTCATTTTCAATCATCTATTTGTTTCTTGTTAAAATATTGAAATATTGAAAGATTAATTGTAAGATATTGAAAAGGGGAGAAGTTCTGTTTTTATTGCATATATCGACGTTTCATCCGGAATAGAGATGTTTTCGTGTACATCTTCCGTCGGTAATATAAACGGGAAATCAGGAATATTTTAGTTAATTTTAATGAAAACACATTGGTTTTATCATTTGTATTGGAAACAGCATTGTCATATGTCTTTTCTTGGATCTAAATAATCCGAAACCTCGCTCTATGTTTTGAAGTTAAAAATCCTTAAATATGGTAAAATAGTGACTTTTTTGACGTTTTTCATGTAGTTTGATAATACGTAAATATATTCATTTTTACCAATATTTCGATACTATTTCATGTTGTATCACGATATGTGATTTGGCTTTCAAATCTCAGAATTTCGCATAATATTGCATTTTAAGCAAGTTTTCTTGCATTTTGTTTCGTACGAAAAATCATCGAATTTAGCAATATTTTGACGTTTACCATCCCCTTTTCCTCTGTGAGATTTAACCAAAATATAATCGAATTAGGCAATATTTTGCCGTTTTTCCACGTTTTTGTGAATTTTCAATTTATGGGTTTTCATTATATATACGATAAAAATGATGCAAACACATAATTGATTAGATAATAACCTTAAATACTTCATTTTCAACCATCTATTTGTTTCTCGTTAAAATACTGAGTAAGATATTGAAAAGGGGAGAAGTTCGGTTTTTATTGCATATATCGACGTTTCAGCCGGATTAGAGCTGTTTTACGTGTACATCTTCCATCGGTAATATAAACGGAAAATCAACAACATTTTAGTTCATTCTAATGAAAACACATTGTTTTTTTTCATTTGAATTGGAAACAACATTGTCATATGTCTTTTCTTGGATCCAAATAATACGAAACCTCGCTCTATGATTTGAAGTTAAAATCCTCAAATATGGTAAAATAGTGACTTTTTTCAAGTTTTTCATGTAGTTTGATAATACGTAAATATATTCATTTTTACCAATATTTCGACACTATTTCATGTAGTATCACGATATGTGATTTGGCTTTCAAATCTCAGAATTTCGCCTAATATTGCATTTTAAGCAAGTTTTCTTGCATTTTGTTTCTTACGAAAAATCATCGAATTTAGCAATATTTTGACGTTAATCATCCCCCTTTTCCTTCATATGATTTAAACAAAATATCATCGAATTAGGCAATATTTTGCAGTTTTTCCACGTTTTTGTGAATTTTCAGTCTATGGGTATTAATTCATTATATATACGATAAAAATGATGCAAACACATAATTGATTAGATAATAACCTTAAATACTTCATTTTCAACCATCTATTTTTTTCTCGTTAAAATACTGAGTAAGATATTGAAAAGGGGAGAAGTTCGGTTTTTATTGCATATATCGACGTTTCAGCCGGATTAGAGCGGTTTAACGTGTACATCTTTCATCGGTAATATAAACGGAAAATCAACAACATTTTAGTTCATTCTAATGAAAACACATTGTTTTTTATCATTTGTATTGGAAACAACATTGTCATATGTCTTTTCTTGGATCTAAATAATACGAAACCTCGCTCTATGATTTGAAAATAAAATCCTCAAATATGGTAAAATAGTGATCTCTTCACGTTAATCATGTAATTTGATATTACGTAAATATATTCATTTTTACCAATATTTCGATACTATTTCATGTAGTATCACGATATGTGATTTGGCCTTCAAATCTCAGAATGTCGCATAATATTGCATTTTAAGCAAGTTTTCTTGCATTTTGTTTCGTACTAAAAATCATCGAATTTAGCAATATTTTGACGTTTACCATCCCCTTTTCCTCTGTGTGATTTAAACAAAATATCATCGAATTAGGCAATATTTTGCCGTTTTTCCTTGTTTTTGTGAATTTTCAGTCTATGGTATATTCATTATATATACGATAAAAATGATGCAATCACATAATTTATTAGATAATAACCTTAAATACTTCATTTTCAATCATCTATTTGTTTCTCGATAAAATATTGAAATATTGAAAGATTAATTGTAAGATATTGAAAAGGGGAGAAGTTCTGTTTTTATTGCATATATCGACGTTTCAGCCGGAATAGAGATGTTTTCGTGTACATCTTCCGTCGGTAATATAAACGGAAAATCAGGAATATTTTAGTTAATTTTAATGAAAACACATTGGTTTTATCATTTGTATTGGAAACAACATTGTCATATGTCTTTTCTTGGATCTAAATAATCCGAAACCTCGCTCTATGTTTTGAAGTTAAAAATCCTTAAATATGGTAAAATAGTGACTTTTTTGACGTTTTTCATGTAGTTTGATAATACGTAAATATATTCATTTTTACCAATATTTCGATACTATTTCATGTAGTATCACGATATGTGATTTGGCCTTCAAATCTCAGAATGTCGCATAATATTGAATTTTAGTCAAGTTTTCTTGCATTTTGTTTCGTAAGAAAAATCATCGAATTTAGCAATATTTTGACGTTTACCATCCCCTTTTCCTCTGTGAGATTTAACCAAAATATAATCGAATTAGGCAATATTTTGCCGTTTTTCCACGTTTTTGTGAATTTTCAATTTATGGGTTTTCATTATATATACGATAAAAATGATGCAAACACATAATTGATTAGATAATAACCTTAAATACTTCATTTTCAACCATCTATTTGTTTCTCATTAAAATACTGAGTAAGATATTGAAAAGGGGAGAAGTTCGGTTTTTATTGCATATATCGACGTTTCAGCCGGATTAGAGCTGCTTTACGTGTACATCTTCCATCGGTAATATAAACGGAAAATCAACAACATTTTAGTTCATTCTAATGAAAACACATTGTTTTTTTTCATTTGAATTGGAAACAACATTGTCATATGTCTTTTCTTGGATCCAAATAATACGAAACCTCGCTCTATGATTTGAAGTTAAAATCCTCAAATATGGTAAAATAGTGACTTTTTTCAAGTTTTTCATGTAGTTTGATAATACGTAAATATATTCATTTTTACCAATATTTCGACACTATTTCATGTAGTATCACGATATGTGATTTGGCTTTCAAATCTCAGAATTTCGCCTAATATTGCATTTTAAGCAAGTTTTCTTGCATTTTGTTTCTTACGAAAAATCATCGAATTTAGCAATATTTTGACGTTAATCATCCCCCTTTTCCTTCATATGATTTAAACAAAATATCATCGAATTAGGCAATATTTTGCAGTTTTTCCACGTTTTTGTGAATTTTCAGTCTATGGGTATTAATTCATTATATATACGATAAAAATGATGCAAACACATAATTGATTAGATAATAACCTTAAATACTTCATTTTCAACCATCTATTTTTTTCTCGTTAAAATACTGAGTAAGATATTGAAAAGGGGAGAAGTTCGGTTTTTATTGCATATATCGACGTTTCAGCCGGATTAGAGCGGTTTAACGTGTACATCTTTCATCGGTAATATAAACGGAAAATCAACAACATTTTAGTTCATTCTAATGAAAACACATTGTTTTTTATCATTTGTATTGGAAACAACATTGTCATATGTCTTTTCTTGGATCTAAATAATACGAAACCTCGCTCTATGATTTGAAAATAAAATCCTCAAATATGGTAAAATAGTGATCTCTTCACGTTAATCATGTAATTTGATATTACGTAAATATATTCATTTTTACCAATATTTCGATACTATTTCATGTAGTATCACGATATGTGATTTGGCCTTCAAATCTCAGAATGTCGCATAATATTGCATTTTAAGCAAGTTTTCTTGCATTTTGTTTCGTACTAAAAATCATCGAATTTAGCAATATTTTGACGTTTACCATCCCCTTTTCCTCTGTGTGATTTAAACAAAATATCATCGAATTAGGCAATATTTTGCCGTTTTTCCTTGTTTTTGTGAATTTTCAGTCTATGGTATATTCATTATATGTACGATAAAAATGATGCAAACACATATTTTATTAGATAATAACCTTAAATACTTCATTTTCAATCATCTATTTGTTTCTTGTTAAAATATTGAAATATTGAAAGATTAATTGTAAGATATTGAAAAGGGGAGAAGTTCTGTTTTTATTGCATATATCGACGTTTCATCCGGAATAGAGATGTTTTCGTGTACATCTTCCGTCGGTAATATAAACGGGAAATCAGGAATATTTTAGTTAATTTTAATGAAAACACATTGGTTTTATCATTTGTATTGGAAACAACATTGTCATATGTCTTTTCTTGGATCTAAATAATCCGAAACCTCGCTCTATGTTTTGAAGTTAAAAATCCTTAAATATGGTAAAATAGTGACTTTTTTGACGTTTTTCATGTAGTTTGATAATACGTAAATATATTCATTTTTACCAATATTTCGATACTATTTCATGTTGTATCACGATATGTGATTTGGCTTTTAAATCTCAGAATTTCGCCTAATATTGCATTTTAAGCAAGTTTTCTTGCATTTTGTTTCGTACGAAAAATCATCGAATTTAGCAATATTTTGACGTTTATCATCCCCCTTTTCCTTCATATGATTTAAACAAAATATCATCGAATTAGGCAATATTTTGCAGTTTTTCCACGTTTTTGTGAATTTTCAGTCTATGGGTATTAATTCATTATATATACGATAAAAATGATGCAAACACATAATTGATTAGATAATAACCTTAAATACTTCATTTTCAACCATCTATTTGTTTCTCGTTAAAATACTGAGTAAGATATTGAAAAGGGGAGAAGTTCGGTTTTTATTGCATATATCGACGTTTCAGCCGGATTAGAGCGGTTTAACGTGTACATCTTTCATCGGTAATATAAACGGAAAATCAACAACATTTTAGTTCATTCTAATGAAAACACATTGTTTTTTATCATTTGTATTGGAAACAACATTGTCATATGTCTTTTCTTGGATCTAAATAATACGAAACCTCGCTCTATGATTTGAAAATAAAATCCTCAAATATGGTAAAATAGTGACCTCTTCACGTTAATCATGTAATTTGATATTACGTGAATATATTCATTTTTACCAATATTCCGATACTACTTCATGTAGTATCACGATATGTGATTTGGCCTTCAAATCTCAGAATGTCGTTTAATATTGAATTTTAGTCAAGTTTTCTTGCATTTTGTTTCGTAAGAAAAATCATCGAATTTAGCAATATTTTGACGTTTATCATCCCCTTTTCCTCTGTGTGATTTAAACAAAATATAATCGAATTAGGCAATATTTTGCCGTTTTTCCACGTTTTTGTGAATTTTCAGTTAATGAGTTTTCATTATATATACGATAAAAATGATGCAAACACATAATTGATTAGATAATAACCTTAAATACTTCATTTTCAACCATCTATTTGTTTCACGGTAAAATACTGAGTAAGATTTTGAAAAGGGGAAAAGTTCGGTTTTTATTGCATATATCGACGTTTCAGCCGGATTAGAGCGGTTTTACGTGTACATCTTCCATCGGTAATATAAACGGAAAATCAACATTTTAGTTCATTCTAATGAAAACACATTGTTTTTTATCATTTGTATTGGAAACAACATTGTCATATGTCTTTTCTTGGATCTAAATAATACGAAACCTCGCTCTATGATTTGAAATTAAAATCCTCAAATATGGTAAAATAGTGACTTTTTTCACGTTTTTCATGTAGTTTGATAATACGTAAATATATTCATTTTTACCAATATTTCGATACTATTTCATGTAGTATATGATTACATGGATATGTGATTTGGCCTTCAAATCTCAGAATGTCGCATAATATTGCATTTTAGGCAAGTTTTCTTGCATTTTGTTTCGTACTAAAAATCATCGAATTTAGCAATATTTTGACGTTTACCATCCCCTTTTCCTCTGTGTGATTTAAACAAAATATCATGGAATTAGGCAATATTTTGCCGTTTTTCCTTGTTTTTGTGAATTTTCAGTCTATGGTATATTCATTATATGTACGATAAAAATGATGCAAACACATATTTTATTAGATAATAACCTTAAATACTTCATTTTCAATCATCTATTTGTTTCTTGTTAAAATATTGAAATATTGAAAGATTAATTGTAAGATATTGAAAAGGGGAGAAGTTCTGTTTTTATTGCATATATCGACGTTTCATCCGGAATAGAGATGTTTTCGTGTACATCTTCCGTCGGTAATATAAACGGGAAATCAGGAATATTTTAGTTAATTTTAATGAAAACACATTGGTTTTATCATTTGTATTGGAAACAGCATTGTCATATGTCTTTTCTTGGATCTAAATAATCCGAAACCTCGCTCTATGTTTTGAAGTTAAAAATCCTTAAATATGGTAAAATAGTGACTTTTTTGACGTTTTTCATGTAGTTTGATAATACGTAAATATATTCATTTTTACCAATATTTCGATACTATTTCATGTTGTATCACGATATGTGATTTGGCTTTCAAATCTCAGAATTTCGCATAATATTGCATTTTAAGCAAGTTTTCTTGCATTTTGTTTCGTACGAAAAATCATCGAATTTAGCAATATTTTGACGTTTACCATCCCCTTTTCCTCTGTGAGATTTAACCAAAATATAATCGAATTAGGCAATATTTTGCCGTTTTTCCACGTTTTTGTGAATTTTCAATTTATGGGTTTTCATTATATATACGATAAAAATGATGCAAACACATAATTGATTAGATAATAACCTTAAATACTTCATTTTCAACCATCTATTTGTTTCTCGTTAAAATACTGAGTAAGATATTGAAAAGGGGAGAAGTTCGGTTTTTATTGCATATATCGACGTTTCAGCCGGATTAGAGCTGTTTTACGTGTACATCTTCCATCGGTAATATAAACGGAAAATCAACAACATTTTAGTTCATTCTAATGAAAACACATTGTTTTTTTTCATTTGAATTGGAAACAACATTGTCATATGTCTTTTCTTGGATCCAAATAATACGAAACCTCGCTCTATGATTTGAAGTTAAAATCCTCAAATATGGTAAAATAGTGACTTTTTTCAAGTTTTTCATGTAGTTTGATAATACGTAAATATATTCATTTTTACCAATATTTCGACACTATTTCATGTAGTATCACGATATGTGATTTGGCTTTCAAATCTCAGAATTTCGCCTAATATTGCATTTTAAGCAAGTTTTCTTGCATTTTGTTTCTTACGAAAAATCATCGAATTTAGCAATATTTTGACGTTAATCATCCCCCTTTTCCTTCATATGATTTAAACAAAATATCATCGAATTAGGCAATATTTTGCAGTTTTTCCACGTTTTTGTGAATTTTCAGTCTATGGGTATTAATTCATTATATATACGATAAAAATGATGCAAACACATAATTGATTAGATAATAACCTTAAATACTTCATTTTCAACCATCTATTTTTTTCTCGTTAAAATACTGAGTAAGATATTGAAAAGGGGAGAAGTTCGGTTTTTATTGCATATATCGACGTTTCAGCCGGATTAGAGCGGTTTAACGTGTACATCTTTCATCGGTAATATAAACGGAAAATCAACAACATTTTAGTTCATTCTAATGAAAACACATTGTTTTTTATCATTTGTATTGGAAACAACATTGTCATATGTCTTTTCTTGGATCTAAATAATACGAAACCTCGCTCTATGATTTGAAAATAAAATCCTCAAATATGGTAAAATAGTGATCTCTTCACGTTAATCATGTAATTTGATATTACGTAAATATATTCATTTTTACCAATATTTCGATACTATTTCATGTAGTATCACGATATGTGATTTGGCCTTCAAATCTCAGAATGTCGCATAATATTGCATTTTAAGCAAGTTTTCTTGCATTTTGTTTCGTACTAAAAATCATCGAATTTAGCAATATTTTGACGTTTACCATCCCCTTTTCCTCTGTGTGATTTAAACAAAATATCATCGAATTAGGCAATATTTTGCCGTTTTTCCTTGTTTTTGTGAATTTTCAGTCTATGGTATATTCATTATATATACGATAAAAATGATGCAATCACATAATTTATTAGATAATAACCTTAAATACTTCATTTTCAATCATCTATTTGTTTCTCGATAAAATATTGAAATATTGAAAGATTAATTGTAAGATATTGAAAAGGGGAGAAGTTCTGTTTTTATTGCATATATCGACGTTTCAGCCGGAATAGAGATGTTTTCGTGTACATCTTCCGTCGGTAATATAAACGGAAAATCAGGAATATTTTAGTTAATTTTAATGAAAACACATTGGTTTTATCATTTGTATTGGAAACAACATTGTCATATGTCTTTTCTTGGATCTAAATAATCCGAAACCTCGCTCTATGTTTTGAAGTTAAAAATCCTTAAATATGGTAAAATAGTGACTTTTTTGACGTTTTTCATGTAGTTTGATAATACGTAAATATATTCATTTTTACCAATATTTCGATACTATTTCATGTAGTATCACGATATGTGATTTGGCCTTCAAATCTCAGAATGTCGCATAATATTGAATTTTAGTCAAGTTTTCTTGCATTTTGTTTCGTAAGAAAAATCATCGAATTTAGCAATATTTTGACGTTTACCATCCCCTTTTCCTCTGTGAGATTTAACCAAAATATAATCGAATTAGGCAATATTTTGCCGTTTTTCCACGTTTTTGTGAATTTTCAATTTATGGGTTTTCATTATATATACGATAAAAATGATGCAAACACATAATTGATTAGATAATAACCTTAAATACTTCATTTTCAACCATCTATTTGTTTCTCATTAAAATACTGAGTAAGATATTGAAAAGGGGAGAAGTTCGGTTTTTATTGCATATATCGACGTTTCAGCCGGATTAGAGCTGCTTTACGTGTACATCTTCCATCGGTAATATAAACGGAAAATCAACAACATTTTAGTTCATTCTAATGAAAACACATTGTTTTTTTTCATTTGAATTGGAAACAACATTGTCATATGTCTTTTCTTGGATCCAAATAATACGAAACCTCGCTCTATGATTTGAAGTTAAAATCCTCAAATATGGTAAAATAGTGACTTTTTTCAAGTTTTTCATGTAGTTTGATAATACGTAAATATATTCATTTTTACCAATATTTCGACACTATTTCATGTAGTATCACGATATGTGATTTGGCTTTCAAATCTCAGAATTTCGCCTAATATTGCATTTTAAGCAAGTTTTCTTGCATTTTGTTTCTTACGAAAAATCATCGAATTTAGCAATATTTTGACGTTAATCATCCCCCTTTTCCTTCATATGATTTAAACAAAATATCATCGAATTAGGCAATATTTTGCAGTTTTTCCACGTTTTTGTGAATTTTCAGTCTATGGGTATTAATTCATTATATATACGATAAAAATGATGCAAACACATAATTGATTAGATAATAACCTTAAATACTTCATTTTCAACCATCTATTTTTTTCTCGTTAAAATACTGAGTAAGATATTGAAAAGGGGAGAAGTTCGGTTTTTATTGCATATATCGACGTTTCAGCCGGTTTAGAGCGGTTTAACGTGTACATCTTTCATCGGTAATATAAACGGAAAATCAACAACATTTTAGTTCATTCTAATGAAAACACATTGTTTTTTATCATTTGTATTGGAAACAACATTGTCATATGTCTTTTCTTGGATCTAAATAATACGAAACCTCGCTCTATGATTTGAAAATAAAATCCTCAAATATGGTAAAATAGTGATCTCTTCACGTTAATCATGTAATTTGATATTACGTAAATATATTCATTTTTACCAATATTTCGATACTATTTCATGTAGTATCACGATATGTGATTTGGCCTTCAAATCTCAGAATGTCGCATAATATTGCATTTTAAGCAAGTTTTCTTGCATTTTGTTTCGTACTAAAAATCATCGAATTTAGCAATATTTTGACGTTTACCATCCCCTTTTCCTCTGTGTGATTTAAACAAAATATCATCGAATTAGGCAATATTTTGCCGTTTTTCCTTGTTTTTGTGAATTTTCAGTCTATGGTATATTCATTATATATACGATAAAAATGATGCAATCACATAATTTATTAGATAATAACCTTAAATACTTCATTTTCAATCATCTATTTGTTTCTCGATAAAATATTGAAATATTGAAAGATTAATTGTAAGATATTGAAAAGGGGAGAAGTTCTGTTTTTATTGCATATATCGACGTTTCAGCCGGAATAGAGATGTTTTCGTGTACATCTTCCGTCGGTAATATAAACGGAAAATCAGGAATATTTTAGTTAATTTTAATGAAAACACATTGGTTTTATCATTTGTATTGGAAACAACATTGTCATATGTCTTTTCTTGGATCTAAATAATCCGAAACCTCGCTCTATGTTTTGAAGTTAAAAATCCTTAAATATGGTAAAATAGTGACTTTTTTGACGTTTTTCATGTAGTTTGATAATACGTAAATATATTCATTTTTACCAATATTTCGATACTATTTCATGTAGTATCACGATATGTGATTTGGCCTTCAAATCTCAGAATGTCGTTTAATATTGAATTTTAGTCAAGTTTTCTTGCATTTTGTTTCGTAAGAAAAATCATCGAATTTAGCAATATTTTGACGTTTATCATCCCCTTTTCCTCTGTGTGATTTAAACAAAATATAATCGAATTAGGCAATATTTTGCCGTTTTTCCACGTTTTTGTGAATTTTCAGTTAATGAGTTTTCATTATATATACGATAAAAATGATGCAAACACATAATTGATTAGATAATAACCTTAAATACTTCATTTTCAACCATCTATTTGTTTCACGGTAAAATACTGAGTAAGATTTTGAAAAGGGGAAAAGTTCGGTTTTTATTGCATATATCGACGTTTCAGCCGGATTAGAGCGGTTTTACGTGTACATCTTCCATCGGTAATATAAACGGAAAATCAACATTTTAGTTCATTCTAATGAAAACACATTGTTTTTTATCATTTGTATTGGAAACAACATTGTCATATGTCTTTTCTTGGATCTAAATAATACGAAACCTCGCTCTATGATTTGAAATTAAAATCCTCAAATATGGTAAAATAGTGACTTTTTTCACGTTTTTCATGTAGTTTGATAATACGTAAATATATTCATTTTTACCAATATTTCGATACTATTTCATGTAGTATATGATTACATGGATATGTGATTTGGCCTTCAAATCTCAGAATGTCGCATAATATTGCATTTTAGGCAAGTTTTCTTGCATTTTGTTTCGTACTAAAAATCATCGAATTTAGCAATATTTTGACGTTTACCATCCCCTTTTCCTCTGTGTGATTTAAACAAAATATCATGGAATTAGGCAATATTTTGCCGTTTTTCCTTGTTTTTGTGAATTTTCAGTCTATGGTATATTCATTATATGTACGATAAAAATGATGCAAACACATATTTTATTAGATAATAACCTTAAATACTTCATTTTCAATCATCTATTTGTTTCTTGTTAAAATATTGAAATATTGAAAGATTAATTGTAAGATATTGAAAAGGGGAGAAGTTCTGTTTTTATTGCATATATCGACGTTTCATCCGGAATAGAGATGTTTTCGTGTACATCTTCCGTCGGTAATATAAACGGGAAATCAGGAATATTTTAGTTAATTTTAATGAAAACACATTGGTTTTATCATTTGTATTGGAAACAGCATTGTCATATGTCTTTTCTTGGATCTAAATAATCCGAAACCTCGCTCTATGTTTTGAAGTTAAAAATCCTTAAATATGGTAAAATAGTGACTTTTTTGACGTTTTTCATGTAGTTTGATAATACGTAAATATATTCATTTTTACCAATATTTCGATACTATTTCATGTTGTATCACGATATGTGATTTGGCTTTCAAATCTCAGAATTTCGCATAATATTGCATTTTAAGCAAGTTTTCTTGCATTTTGTTTCGTACGAAAAATCATCGAATTTAGCAATATTTTGACGTTTACCATCCCCTTTTCCTCTGTGAGATTTAACCAAAATATAATCGAATTAGGCAATATTTTGCCGTTTTTCCACGTTTTTGTGAATTTTCAATTTATGGGTTTTCATTATATATACGATAAAAATGATGCAAACACATAATTGATTAGATAATAACCTTAAATACTTCATTTTCAACCATCTATTTGTTTCTCGTTAAAATACTGAGTAAGATATTGAAAAGGGGAGAAGTTCGGTTTTTATTGCATATATCGACGTTTCAGCCGGATTAGAGCTGTTTTACGTGTACATCTTCCATCGGTAATATAAACGGAAAATCAACAACATTTTAGTTCATTCTAATGAAAACACATTGTTTTTTTTCATTTGAATTGGAAACAACATTGTCATATGTCTTTTCTTGGATCCAAATAATACGAAACCTCGCTCTATGATTTGAAGTTAAAATCCTCAAATATGGTAAAATAGTGACTTTTTTCAAGTTTTTCATGTAGTTTGATAATACGTAAATATATTCATTTTTACCAATATTTCGACACTATTTCATGTAGTATCACGATATGTGATTTGGCTTTCAAATCTCAGAATTTCGCCTAATATTGCATTTTAAGCAAGTTTTCTTGCATTTTGTTTCTTACGAAAAATCATCGAATTTAGCAATATTTTGACGTTAATCATCCCCCTTTTCCTTCATATGATTTAAACAAAATATCATCGAATTAGGCAATATTTTGCAGTTTTTCCACGTTTTTGTGAATTTTCAGTCTATGGGTATTAATTCATTATATATACGATAAAAATGATGCAAACACATAATTGATTAGATAATAACCTTAAATACTTCATTTTCAACCATCTATTTTTTTCTCGTTAAAATACTGAGTAAGATATTGAAAAGGGGAGAAGTTCGGTTTTTATTGCATATATCGACGTTTCAGCCGGATTAGAGCGGTTTAACGTGTACATCTTTCATCGGTAATATAAACGGAAAATCAACAACATTTTAGTTCATTCTAATGAAAACACATTGTTTTTTATCATTTGTATTGGAAACAACATTGTCATATGTCTTTTCTTGGATCTAAATAATACGAAACCTCGCTCTATGATTTGAAAATAAAATCCTCAAATATGGTAAAATAGTGATCTCTTCACGTTAATCATGTAATTTGATATTACGTAAATATATTCATTTTTACCAATATTTCGATACTATTTCATGTAGTATCACGATATGTGATTTGGCCTTCAAATCTCAGAATGTCGCATAATATTGCATTTTAAGCAAGTTTTCTTGCATTTTGTTTCGTACTAAAAATCATCGAATTTAGCAATATTTTGACGTTTACCATCCCCTTTTCCTCTGTGTGATTTAAACAAAATATCATCGAATTAGGCAATATTTTGCCGTTTTTCCTTGTTTTTGTGAATTTTCAGTCTATGGTATATTCATTATATATACGATAAAAATGATGCAATCACATAATTTATTAGATAATAACCTTAAATACTTCATTTTCAATCATCTATTTGTTTCTCGATAAAATATTGAAATATTGAAAGATTAATTGTAAGATATTGAAAAGGGGAGAAGTTCTGTTTTTATTGCATATATCGACGTTTCAGCCGGAATAGAGATGTTTTCGTGTACATCTTCCGTCGGTAATATAAACGGAAAATCAGGAATATTTTAGTTAATTTTAATGAAAACACATTGGTTTTATCATTTGTATTGGAAACAACATTGTCATATGTCTTTTCTTGGATCTAAATAATCCGAAACCTCGCTCTATGTTTTGAAGTTAAAAATCCTTAAATATGGTAAAATAGTGACTTTTTTGACGTTTTTCATGTAGTTTGATAATACGTAAATATATTCATTTTTACCAATATTTCGATACTATTTCATGTAGTATCACGATATGTGATTTGGCCTTCAAATCTCAGAATGTCGCATAATATTGAATTTTAGTCAAGTTTTCTTGCATTTTGTTTCGTAAGAAAAATCATCGAATTTAGCAATATTTTGACGTTTACCATCCCCTTTTCCTCTGTGAGATTTAACCAAAATATAATCGAATTAGGCAATATTTTGCCGTTTTTCCACGTTTTTGTGAATTTTCAATTTATGGGTTTTCATTATATATACGATAAAAATGATGCAAACACATAATTGATTAGATAATAACCTTAAATACTTCATTTTCAACCATCTATTTGTTTCTCATTAAAATACTGAGTAAGATATTGAAAAGGGGAGAAGTTCGGTTTTTATTGCATATATCGACGTTTCAGCCGGATTAGAGCTGCTTTACGTGTACATCTTCCATCGGTAATATAAACGGAAAATCAACAACATTTTAGTTCATTCTAATGAAAACACATTGTTTTTTTTCATTTGAATTGGAAACAACATTGTCATATGTCTTTTCTTGGATCCAAATAATACGAAACCTCGCTCTATGATTTGAAGTTAAAATCCTCAAATATGGTAAAATAGTGACTTTTTTCAAGTTTTTCATGTAGTTTGATAATACGTAAATATATTCATTTTTACCAATATTTCGACACTATTTCATGTAGTATCACGATATGTGATTTGGCTTTCAAATCTCAGAATTTCGCCTAATATTGCATTTTAAGCAAGTTTTCTTGCATTTTGTTTCTTACGAAAAATCATCGAATTTAGCAATATTTTGACGTTAATCATCCCCCTTTTCCTTCATATGATTTAAACAAAATATCATCGAATTAGGCAATATTTTGCAGTTTTTCCACGTTTTTGTGAATTTTCAGTCTATGGGTATTAATTCATTATATATACGATAAAAATGATGCAAACACATAATTGATTAGATAATAACCTTAAATACTTCATTTTCAACCATCTATTTTTTTCTCGTTAAAATACTGAGTAAGATATTGAAAAGGGGAGAAGTTCGGTTTTTATTGCATATATCGACGTTTCAGCCGGTTTAGAGCGGTTTAACGTGTACATCTTTCATCGGTAATATAAACGGAAAATCAACAACATTTTAGTTCATTCTAATGAAAACACATTGTTTTTTATCATTTGTATTGGAAACAACATTGTCATATGTCTTTTCTTGGATCTAAATAATACGAAACCTCGCTCTATGATTTGAAAATAAAATCCTCAAATATGGTAAAATAGTGATCTCTTCACGTTAATCATGTAATTTGATATTACGTAAATATATTCATTTTTACCAATATTTCGATACTATTTCATGTAGTATCACGATATGTGATTTGGCCTTCAAATCTCAGAATGTCGCATAATATTGCATTTTAAGCAAGTTTTCTTGCATTTTGTTTCGTACTAAAAATCATCGAATTTAGCAATATTTTGACGTTTACCATCCCCTTTTCCTCTGTGTGATTTAAACAAAATATCATCGAATTAGGCAATATTTTGCCGTTTTTCCTTGTTTTTGTGAATTTTCAGTCTATGGTATATTCATTATATATACGATAAAAATGATGCAATCACATAATTTATTAGATAATAACCTTAAATACTTCATTTTCAATCATCTATTTGTTTCTCGATAAAATATTGAAATATTGAAAGATTAATTGTAAGATATTGAAAAGGGGAGAAGTTCTGTTTTTATTGCATATATCGACGTTTCAGCCGGAATAGAGATGTTTTCGTGTACATCTTCCGTCGGTAATATAAACGGAAAATCAGGAATATTTTAGTTAATTTTAATGAAAACACATTGGTTTTATCATTTGTATTGGAAACAACATTGTCATATGTCTTTTCTTGGATCTAAATAATCCGAAACCTCGCTCTATGTTTTGAAGTTAAAAATCCTTAAATATGGTAAAATAGTGACTTTTTTGACGTTTTTCATGTAGTTTGATAATACGTAAATATATTCATTTTTACCAATATTTCGATACTATTTCATGTAGTATCACGATATGTGATTTGGCCTTCAAATCTCAGAATGTCGCATAATATTGAATTTTAGTCAAGTTTTCTTGCATTTTGTTTCGTAAGAAAAATCATCGAATTTAGCAATATTTTGACGTTTATCATCCCCTTTTCCTCTGTGTGATTTAAACAAAATATAATCGAATTAGGCAATATTTTGCCGTTTTTCCACGTTTTTGTGAATTTTCAGTTTATGGGTTTTCATTATATATACGATAATAATGATGCAAACACATAATTGATTAGATAATAACCTTAAATACTTCATTTTCAACCATCTATTTGTTTCACGTTAAAATACTGAGTTAGATTTTGAAAAGAGGAAAAGTTCGGTTTTTATTGCATATATCGACGTTTCAGCCGGATTAGAGCGGTTTTACGTGTACATCTTCCATCGGTAATATAAACGGAAAATCAACATTTTAGTTCATTCTAATGAAAACACATTGTTTTTTATCATTTGTATTGGAAACAACATTGTCATATGTCTTTTCTTGGATCTAAATAATACGAAACCTCGCTCTATGATTTGAAATTAAAATCCTCAAATATGGTAAAATAGTGACTTTTTTCACGTTTTTCATGTAGTTTGATAATACGTAAATATATTCATTTTTACCAATATTTCGATACTATTTCATGTAGTATCACGATATGTGATTTGGCCTTCAAATCTCAGAATGTCGCATAATATTGCATTTTAAGCAAGTTTTCTTGCATTTTGTTTCGTACTAAAAATCATCGAATTTAGCAATATTTTGACGTTTACCATCCCCTTTTCCTCTGTGTGATTTAAACAAAATATCATCGAATTAGGCAATATTTTGCCGTTTTTCCTTGTTTTTGTGAATTTTCAGTCTATGGTATATTCATTATATATACGATAAAAATGATGCAATCACATAATTTATTAGATAATAACCTTAAATACTTCATTTTCAATCATCTATTTGTTTCTCGATAAAATATTGAAATATTGAAAGATTAATTGTAAGATATTGAAAAGGGGAGAAGTTCTGTTTTTATTGCATATATCGACGTTTCAGCCGGAATAGAGATGTTTTCGTGTACATCTTCCGTCGGTAATATAAACGGAAAATCAGGAATATTTTAGTTAATTTTAATGAAAACACATTGGTTTTATCATTTGTATTGGAAACAACATTGTCATATGTCTTTTCTTGGATCTAAATAATCCGAAACCTCGCTCTATGTTTTGAAGTTAAAAATCCTTAAATATGGTAAAATAGTGACTTTTTTGACGTTTTTCATGTAGTTTGATAATACGTAAATATATTCATTTTTACCAATATTTCGATACTATTTCATGTAGTATCACGATATGTGATTTGGCCTTCAAATCTCAGAATGTCGCATAATATTGAATTTTAGTCAAGTTTTCTTGCATTTTGTTTCGTAAGAAAAATCATCGAATTTAGCAATATTTTGACGTTTATCATCCCCTTTTCCTCTGTGTGATTTAAACAAAATATAATCGAATTAGGCAATATTTTGCCGTTTTTCCACGTTTTTGTGAATTTTCAGTTTATGGGTTTTCATTATATATACGATAATAATGATGCAAACACATAATTGATTAGATAATAACCTTAAATACTTCATTTTCAACCATCTATTTGTTTCACGTTAAAATACTGAGTTAGATTTTGAAAAGAGGAAAAGTTCGGTTTTTATTGCATATATCGACGTTTCAGCCGGATTAGAGCGGTTTTACGTGTACATCTTCCATCGGTAATATAAACGGAAAATCAACATTTTAGTTCATTCTAATGAAAACACATTGTTTTTTATCATTTGTATTGGAAACAACATTGTCATATGTCTTTTCTTGGATCTAAATAATACGAAACCTCGCTCTATGATTTGAAATTAAAATCCTCAAATATGGTAAAATAGTGACTTTTTTCACGTTTTTCATGTAGTTTGATAATACGTAAATATATTCATTTTTACCAATATTTCGATACTATTTCATGTAGTATCACGATATGTGATTTGGCCTTCAAATCTCAGAATGTCGCATAATATTGCATTTTAAGCAAGTTTTCTTGCATTTTGTTTCGTACTAAAAATCATCGAATTTAGCAATATTTTGACGTTTACCATCCCCTTTTCCTCTGTGTGATTTAAACAAAATATCATCGAATTAGGCAATATTTTGCCGTTTTTCCTTGTTTTTGTGAATTTTCAGTCTATGGTATATTCATTATATATACGATAAAAATGATGCAATCACATAATTTATTAGATAATAACCTTAAATACTTCATTTTCAATCATCTATTTGTTTCTCGATAAAATATTGAAATATTGAAAGATTAATTGTAAGATATTGAAAAGGGGAGAAGTTCTGTTTTTATTGCATATATCGACGTTTCAGCCGGAATAGAGATGTTTTCGTGTACATCTTCCGTCGGTAATATAAACGGAAAATCAGGAATATTTTAGTTAATTTTAATGAAAACACATTGGTTTTATCATTTGTATTGGAAACAACATTGTCATATGTCTTTTCTTGGATCTAAATAATCCGAAACCTCGCTCTATGTTTTGAAGTTAAAAATCCTTAAATATGGTAAAATAGTGACTTTTTTGACGTTTTTCATGTAGTTTGATAATACGTAAATATATTCATTTTTACCAATATTTCGATACTATTTCATGTAGTATCACGATATGTGATTTGGCCTTCAAATCTCAGAATGTCGCATAATACTGAATTTTAGTCAAGTTTTCTTGCATTTTGTTTCGTAAGAAAAATCATCGAATTTAGCAATATTTTGACGTTTATCATCCCCTTTTCCTCTGTGTGATTTAAACAAAATATAATCGAATTAGGCAATATTTTGCCGTTTTTCCACGTTTTTGTGAATTTTCAGTTTATGGGTTTTCATTATATATACGATAATAATGATGCAAACACATAATTGATTAGATAATAACCTTAAATACTTCATTTTCAACCATCTATTTGTTTCACGTTAAAATACTGAGTTAGATTTTGAAAAGAGGAAAAGTTCGGTTTTTATTGCATATATCGACGTTTCAGCCGGATTAGAGCGGTTTTACGTGTACATCTTCCATCGGTAATATAAACGGAAAATCAACATTTTAGTTCATTCTAATGAAAACACATTGTTTTTTATCATTTGTATTGGAAACAACATTGTCATATGTCTTTTCTTGGATCTAAATAATACGAAACCTCGCTCTATGATTTGAAATTAAAATCCTCAAATATGGTAAAATAGTGACTTTTTTCACGTTTTTCATGTAGTTTGATAATACGTAAATATATTCATTTTTACCAATATTTCGATACTATTTCATGTAGTATCACGATATGTGATTTGGCCTTCAAATCTCAGAATGTCGCATAATATTGCATTTTAAGCAAGTTTTCTTGCATTTTGTTTCGTACTAAAAATCATCGAATTTAGCAATATTTTGACGTTTACCATCCCCTTTTCCCCTGTGTGATTTAAACAGAATATCATCGAATTAGGCAATATTTTGCCGTTTTTCCTTGTTTTTGTGAATTTTCAGTCTATGGTATATTCATTATATATACGATAAAAATGATGCAAAAACATAATTTATTAGATAATAACCTTAAATACTTCATTTTCAATCATCTATTTGTTTCTCGTTAAAATATTGAAATATTGAAAGATTAATTGTAAGATATTGAAAAGGGGAGAAGTTCTGTTTTTATTGCATATACCGACGTTTCAGCCGGAATAGAGATGTTTTCGTGTACATCTTCCGTCGGTAATATAAACGGAAAATCAGGAATATTTTAATTAATTTTAATGAAAACACATTGGTTTTATCATTTGTATTGGAAACAACATTGTCATATGTCTTTTCTTGGATCTAAATAATCCGAAACCTCGCTCTATGTTTTGAAGTTAAAAATCCTTAAATATGGTAAAATAGTGACTTTTTTGACGTTTTTCATGTAGTTTGATAATATGTAAATATATTCATTTTTACCAATATTTCGATACTATTTCATGTAGTATCACGAAATGTGATTTGGCTTTCAAATCTCAGAATTTCGCATAATATTGCATTTTAAGCAAGTTTTCTTGCATTTTGTTTCGTACGAAAAATCATCGAATTTAGCAATATTTTGACGTTTATCATCCCCCTTTTCCTTCATATGATTTAAACAAAATATCATCGAATTAGGCAATATTTTGCAGTTTTTCCACTTTTTTGTGAATTTTCAGTCTATGGGTATTAATTCATTATATATACGATAAAAATGATGGAAACACATAATTGATTAGATAATAACCTTAAATACTTCATTTTCAACCATCTATTTTTTTCTCGTTAAAATACTGAGTAAGATATTGAAAAGGGGAGAAGTTCGGTTTTTATTGCATATATCGACGTTTCAGCCGGAATAGAGATGTTTTCGTGTACATCTTCCGTCGGTAATATAAACGGAAAATCAGGAATATTTTAGTTAATTTTAATGAAAACACATTGGTTTTATCATTTGTATTGGAAACAACATTGTCATATGTCTTTTCTTGGATCTAAATAATCCGAAACCTCGCTCTATGTTTTGAAGTTAAAAATCCTTAAATATGGTAAAATAGTGACTTTTTTGACGTTTTTCATGTAGTTTGATAATACGTAAATATATTCATTTCTACCAATATTTCGATACTATTTCATGTAGTATCACGATATGTGATTTGGCTTTCAAATCTCAGAATTTCGCATAATATTGCATTTTAAGCAAGTTTTCTTGCATTTTGTTTCGTACGAAAAATCATCGAATTTAGCAATATTTTGACGTTTATCATCCCCTTTTCCTCTGTGAGATTTAACCAAAATATAATCGAATTAGGCAATATTTTGCCGTTTTTCACGTTTTTGTGAATTTTCAATTTATGGGTTTTCATTATATATACGATAAAAATGATGCAAACACATAATTGATTAGATAATAACCTTAAATACTTCATTTTCAACCATCTATTTGTTTCTCGTTAAAATACTGAGTAAGATATTGAAAAGGGGAGAAGTTCGGTTTTTATTGCATATATCGACGTTTCAGCCGGATTAGAGCTGTTTTACGTGTACATCTTCCATCGGTAATATAAACGGAAAATCAACAACATTTTAGTTCATTCTAATGAAAACACATTGTTTTTTTTTTCATTTGTATTGGAAACAACATTGTCATATGTCTTTTCTTGGATCTAAATAATACGAAACCTCGCTCTATGATTTGAAGTTAAAATCCTCAAATATGGTAAAATAGTGACTTTTTTCAAGTTTTTCATGTAGTTTGATAATACGTAAATATATTCATTTTTACCAATATTTCGACACTATTTCATGTAGTATCACGATATGTGATTTGGCTTTCAAATCTCAGAATTTCGCATAATATTGCATTTTAAGCAAGTTTTCTTGCATTTTGTTTCGTACGAAAAATCATCGAATTTAGCAATATTTTGACGTTTATCATCCCCCTTTTCCTTCATATGATTTAAACAAAATATCATCGAATTAGGCAATATTTTGCAGTTTTTCCACGTTTTTGTGAATTTTCAGTCTATGGGTATTAATTCATTATATATACGATAAAAATGATGCAAACACATAATTGATTAGATAATAACCTTAAATACTTCATTTTCAACCATCTATTTTTTTCTCGTTAAAATACTGAGTAAGATATTGAAAAGGGGAGAAGTTCGGTTTTTATTGCATATATCGACGTTTCAGCCGGATTAGAGCGGTTTTACGTGTACATCTTTCATCGGTAATATAAACGGAAAATCAACAACATTTTAGTTCATTCTAATGAAAACACAGTGTTTTTTATAATTAGTATTGGAAACAACATTGTCATATGTCTTTTCTTGGATCTAAATAATACGAAACCTTGCTCTATGATTTGAAGTTAAAATCCTCATTTCTGAAAAAATAGTGACTTTTTCACGTTAATCATGTAGTTTGATATTACGTAAATATATTCATTTTTACCAATATTTCGATACTATTTCATGTAGTATCACGATATGTGATTTGGCTTTCAAATCTCAGAATTTCGCATAATATTGCATTTTAAGCAAGTTTTCTTGCATTTTGTTTCGTACGAAAAATCATCGAATTTAGCAATATTTTGACGTTTATCATCCCCTTTTCCTCTGTGAGATTTAAACAAAATATAATCGAATTAGGAAATATTTTGCCGTTTTTCCACGTTTTTGTGAATTTTCAATTTATGGGTTTTCATTATATATACGATAAAAATTATGCAAACACATAATTGATTAGATAATACCCTTAAATACTTCATTTTCAACCATCTATTTGATTCTCGTTAAAATACTGAGTAAGATATTGAAAAGGGGAGAAGTTCGGTTTTTATTGCATATATCGACGTTTCAGCCGGATTAGAGCTGTTTTACGTGTACATCTTCCATCGGTAATATAAACGGAAAATCAACAACATTTTAGTTCATTCTAATGAAAACACATTGTTTTTTTTTCATTTGTATTGGAAACAACATTGTCATATGTCTTTTCTTGGATCTAAATAATACGAAACCTTGCTCTATGATTTGAAGTTAAAATCCTCAAATATGGTAAAATAGTGACTTTTTTCACGTTTTTCATGTAGTTTGATAATAGGTAAATATATTCATTTTTACCAATATTTCGATACTATTTCATGTAGTATCACGATATGTGATTTGGCCTTCACATCTCAGAATGTCGCATAATATTGCATTTTAAGCAAGTTTTCTTGCATTTTGTTTCGTACTAAAAATCATCGAATTTAGCAATATTTTGACGTTTACCATCCCCTTTTCCTCTGTGTGATTTAAACAAAATATCATCGAATTAGGCAATATTTTGCCGTTTTTCCTTGTTTTTGTGAATTTTCAGTCTATGGTATATTCATTATATATACGATAAAAATGATGCAAACACATAATTTATTAGATAATAACCTTAAATACTTCATTTTCAATCATCTATTTGTTTCTCGTTAAAATATTGAAATATTGAAAGATTAATTGTAAGATATTGAAAAGGGGAGAAGTTCTGTTTTTATTGCATATATCGACGTTTCAGCCGGAATAGCGATGTTTTCGTGTACATCTTCCGTCGGTAATATAAACGGAAAATCAGAAAAATTTTAGTTAATTCTAATGAAAACACATTGGTTTTATCATTTGTATTGTAAACAACATTGTCATATGTCTTTTCTTGGATCTAAATAATCCGAAACCTCGCTCTATGTTTTGAAGTTAAAATCCTAAAATATGGTAAAATATTGACTTTTTTGACGTTTTTCATGTAGTTTGATAATACGTAAATATATTCATTTTTACCAATATTTCGATACTATTTCATGTAGTATCACGATATGTGATTTGGCTTTTAAATCTCAGAATTTCGCCTAATATTGCATTTTAAGCAAGTTTTCTTGCATTTTGTTTCGTACGAAAAATCATCGAATTTAGCAATATTTTGACGTTTATCATCCCCCTTTTCCTTCATATGATTTAAACAAAATATCATCGAATTAGGCAATATTTTGCAATTTTTCCACGTTTTTGTGAATTTTCAGTCTATGGGTATTAATTCATTATATATACGATAAAAATGATGCAAACACATAATTGATTAGATAATAACCTTAAATACTTCATTTTCAACCATCTATTTGTTTCTCGTTAAAATACTGAGTAAGATATTGAAAAGGGGAGAAGTTCGGTTTTTATTGCATATATCGACGTTTCAGCCGGATTAGAGCGGTTTAACGTGTACATCTTTCATCGGTAATATAAACGGAAAATCAACAACATTTTAGTTCATTCTAATGAAAACACATTGTTTTTTATCATTTGTATTGGAAACAACATTGTCATATGTCTTTTCTTGGATCTAAATAATACGAAACCTCGCTCTATGATTTGAAAATAAAATCCTCAAATATGGTAAAATAGTGACCTCTTCACGTTAATCATGTAATTTGATATTACGTAAATATATTCATTTTTACCAATATTTCGATACTACTTCATGTAGTATCACGATATGTGATTTGGCCTTCAAATCTCAGAATGTCGCTTAATATTGAATTTTAGTCAAGTTTTCTTGCATTTTCTTTCGTAAGAAAAATCATCGAATTTAGCAATATTTTGACGTTTATCATCCCCTTTTCCTCTGTGTGATTTAAACAAAATATAATCGAATTAGGCAATATTTTGCCGTTTTTCCACGTTTTTGTGAATTTTCAGTTTATGTGTTTTCATTATATATACGATAATAATGATGCAAACACATAATTGAATAGATAATAACCTTAAATACTTCATTTTCAACCATCTATTTGTTTCACGTTAAAATACTGAGTAAGATTTTGAAAAGGGGAAAAGTTCGGTTTTTATTGCATATATCGACGTTTCAGCCGGATTAGAGCGGTTTTACGTGTACATCTTCCATCGGTAATATAAACGGAAAATCAACATTTTAGTTCATTCTAATGAAAACACATTGTTTTTTATCATTTGTATTGGAAACAACATTGTCATATGTCTTTTCTTGGATCTAAATAATACGAAACCTCGCTCTATGATTTGAAATTAAAATCCTCAAATATGGTAAAATAGTGACTTTTTTCACGTTTTTCATGTAGTTTGATAATACGTAAATATATTCATTTTTACCAATATTTCGATACTATTTCATGTAGTATCACGATATGTGATTTGGCCTTCAAATCTCAGAATGTCGCATAATATTGCATTTTAAGCAAGTTTTCTTGCATTTTGTTTCGTACTAAAAATCATCGAATTTAGCAATATTTTGACGTTTACCATCCCCTTTTCCTCTGTGTGATTTAAACAAAATATCATCGAATTAGGCAATATTTTGCCGTTTTTCCTTGTTTTTGTGAATTTTCAGTCTATGGTATATTCATTATATATACGATAAAAATGATGCAAACACATAATTTATTAGATAATAACCTTAAATACTTCATTTTCAATCATCTATTTGTTTCTCGTTAAAATATTGAAATATTGAAAGATTAATTGTAAGATATTGAAAAGGGGAGAAGTTCTGTTTTTATTGCATATATCGACGTTTCAGCCGGAATAGAGATGTTTTCGTGTACATCTTCCGTCGGTAATATAAACGGAAAATCAGGAATATTTTAGTTAATTTTAATGAAAACACATTGGTTTTATCATTTGTATTGGAAACAACATTGTCATATGTCTTTTCTTGGATCTAAATAATCCGAAACCTCGCTCTATGTTTTGAAGTTAAAAATCCTTAAATATGGTAAAATAGTGACTTTTTTGACGTTTTTCATGTAGTTTGATAATACGCAAATATATTCATTTTTACCAATATTTCGACACTATTTCATGTAGTATCACGATATGTGATTTGGCTTTCAAATCTCAGAATTTCGCATAATATTGCATTTTAAGCAAGTTTTCTTGCATTTTGTTTCGTAAGAAAAATCATCGAATTTAGCAATATTTTGACGTTTATCATCCCCTTTTCCTCTGTGAGATTTAAACAAAATATAATCGAATTAGGCAATATTTTGCCGTTTTTCCACGTTTTTGTGAATTTTCAATTTATGGGTTTTCATTATATATACGATAAAAATTATGCAAACACATAATTGATTAGATAATACCCTTAAATACTTCATTTTCAACCATCTATTTGATTCTCGTTAAAATACTGAGTAAGATATTGAAAAGGGGAGAAGTTCGGTTTTTATTGCATATATCGACGTTTCAGCCGGATTAGAGCTGTTTTACGTGTACATCTTCCATCGGTAATATAAACGGAAAATCAACAACATTTTAGTTCATTCTAATGAAAACACATTGTTTTTTTTTTCATTTGTATTGGAAACAACATTGTCATATGTCTTTTCTTGGATCTAAATAATACGAAACCTCGCTCTATGTTTTGAAGTTAAAATCCTCAAATATGGTAAAATAGTGACTTTTTTCACGTTTTTCATGTAGTTTGATAATACGTAAATATATTCATTTTTACCAATATTTCGATACTATTTCATGTAGTATCACAATATGTGATTTGGCCTTCAAATCTCAGAATGTCGCATAATATTGCATTTTAAGCAAGTTTTCTTGCATTTTGTTTCGTACTAAAAATCATCGAATTTAGCAATATTTTGACGTTTACCATCCCCTTTTCCTCTGTGTGATTTAAACAAAATATCATCGAATTAGGCAATATTTTGCCGTTTTTCCTTGTTTTTGTGAATTTTCAGTCTATGGTATATTCATTATATATACGATAAAAATGATGCAAACACATAATTTATTTGATAATAACCTTAAATACTTCATTTTCAATCATCTATTTGTTTCTCGTTAAAATATTGAAATATTGAAAGATTAATTGTAAGATATTGAAAAGGGGAGAAGTTCTGTTTTTATTGCATATATCGACGTTTCAGCCGGAATAGAGATGTTTTCGTGTACATCTTCCGTCGGTAATATAAACGGAAAATCAGGAACATTTTAGTTAATTCTAATGAAAACACATTGGTTTTATCATTTGTATTGTAAACAACATTGTCATATGTCTTTTCTTGGATCTAAATAATCCGAAACCTCGCTCTATGTTTTGAAGTTAAAATCCTTAAATATGGTAAAATATTGACTTTTTTGACGTTTTTCATGTAGTTTGATAATACGTAAATATATTCATTTTTACCAATATTTCGATACTATTTCATGAAGTATCACGATATGTGATTTGGCTTTTAAATCTCAGAATTTCGCCTAATATTGCATTTTAAGCAAGTTTTCTTGCATTTTGTTTCGTACGAAAAATCATCGAATTTAGCAATATTTTGACGTTTATCATCCCCCTTTTCCTTCATATGATTTAAACAAAATATCATCGAATTAGGCAATATTTTGCAGTTTTTCTACGTTTTTGTGAATTTTCAGTCTATGGGTATTAATTCATTATATATACGATAAAAATGATGCAAACACATAATTGATTAGATAATAACCTTAAATACTTCATTTTCAACCATATATTTGTTTCTCGTTAAAATACTGAGTAAGATATTGAAAAGGGGAGAAGTTCGGTTTTTATTGCATATATCGACGTTTCAGCCGGATTAGAGCGGTTTAACGTGTACATCTTTCATCGGTAATATAAACGGAAAATCAACAACATTTTAGTTAATTCTAATAAAACACATTGTTTTTTATCATTTGAATTGGAAACAACATTGTCATATGTCTTTTCTTGGATCTAAATAATACGAAACCTCGCTCTATGATTTGAAGTTAAAATCCTCAAATATGGTAAAATAGTGACCTCTTCACGTTAATCATGTAATTTGATATTACGTAAATATATTCATTTTTACCAATATTTCGATACTACTTCATGTAGTATCACGATATGTGATTTGGCCTTCAAATCTCAGAATGTCGCTTAATATTGAATTTTAGTCAAGTTTTCTTGCATTTTGTTTCGTAAGAAAAATCATCGAATTTAGCAATATTTTGACGTTTATCATCCCCTTTTCCTCTGTGTGATTTAAACAAAATATAATCGAATTAGGCAATATTTTGCCGTTTTTCCACGTTTTTGTGAATTTTCAGTTTATGTGTTTTCATTATATATACGATAAAAATAATGCAAACACATAATTGATTAGATAATAACCTTAAATACTTCATTTTCAACCATCTATTTGTTTCACGTTAAAATACTGAGTAAGATTTTGAAAAGGGGAAACGTTCGGTTTTTATTGCATATATCGACGTTTCAGCCGGATTAGAGCGGTTTTACGTGTACATCTTCCATCGGTAATATAAACGGAAAATCAACAACATTTTAGTTCATTCTAATGAAAACACATTGTTTTTTATAATTTGTATTGGAAACAACATTGTCATATGTCTTTTCTTGGATCTAAATAATACGAAACCTCGCTCTATGATTTGAAGTTAAAATCCTCATATAAGAAAAAATAGTGACTTTTTCACGTTAATCATTTTTCAAACGATTAACGTTTAACGATTTTTTTTTTTCATTTTCAAACGTTAATAACGTTTTTCACGTTAATCATAGTTTATCATCCACTTTTCCTTTATGTGATTTAAACAAAATATCATCGAATTAGGCAATATTTTGCCGTTTTTCCTCGTTTTTGTGAATTTTCAGTTTATTGTTATTAATTCATTAAATATACGATAAAAATGATGCAAACACATAATTGATTAGAAATTAACCTTAAATACTTCATTTTCAATCAACTATATGTTTCTCGTTAAAATACAGAGTAAGATATTGAAAAGGGGAGAAGTTCTGTTTTTATTGCAAATATCGACGTTTCAGCCGGATTAGAGCGGTTTTACGTGTACATCTTCCATCGGTATTATAAACGGAAAATCAGGAACATTTTAGTTAATTCTAATGAAAACTCATTGATATCTATCACTTGTATTGGAAACCACATTGTCATATGTCTTTTCTTGGATCTTCTTAATACGAAACCTCGCTCTATGATTTGAAGTTAAAATCCTCAAATATGGTATAATCGTGACTTTTTTCACGTTTTTCATGTAGTGTGATTTTACGTAAATATATTCATTTTTACCAATATTTCGATACTACTTCATGTTTTCTCACGATATGTGATTTGGCCGTCATATCTCAGAATTTCGCAAATTTTGCATTTTTAAGCAAGTTTCTTGCATTTTGTTTTATACTAAAAATCTTCGAATTTAGCAATATTTTGACGTTTATCATCCCCTTTTCCTTTGTGTGATTTAAACAAAATATCATTGAATTAAGCAATATTTTGCCGTTTTTCCACGTTTTTGTGAATTTTCAGTTTATTGGTATTAATTCATTAAATATACGATAAAAATTATACAAACACAAAACTGATAAGAAATTAACCTTAAGTACTTCATTTTCAATCAACTATTTGTTCCTCGTTAAAATACAGAGTAAGATGTTGAAAAGGGGAGAAGTTCTGTTTTTATTGCAAATATCGACGTTTCAGCCGGATTAGAGCGGTTTTACGTGTACATCTTCCATCTGTAATATAAACGGAAAATCAGGAACATTTTAGTTAATTCTAATGAAAACTCATTGATTTTTATCATTTGTAATGGAAACAACATTGTCATATGTCTTTTCTTGGATCTTCTTGATACGAAACCTCGCTCTATGATTTTAAGTTAAAATCCTCAAATTTGGGATAATAGGGACTTTTTTCACGTTTTTCATGTAGTGTGATTTACATAAATATATTCGTTTTTACCAATATTTCGATACTACTTCATGTTTTCTCACGATATGTGATTTAGCCGTCAAATCTCAGAATTTCGCAAACTTTGCATTTATAAGCAAGTGTCTTGCATTTTGTTTTGTTCGAAAAATCATCGAATTTAGCAATATTTTGACGTTTATCATCCTCTTTTCCTTTATGTGATTTAAACAAAATATCATCGAATTTGGCAATATTTTGCAGTATTCTACGTTTTTGTGAATTTTCAGTTTATTGGTGTTAATTAATTAAATATACGATAAAAATGATGCAAACACATAATTGATTAGATAATAGCCTTAAATACTTTATTTCCAATCATCTATTTGTTTCTCGTTTAAATACTGAGTAAGATATTGAAAAGGGGAGAAGTTCGGTTTTTATTGCATATATCGACGTTTCAACCAGAATAGAGCGGTTTTACGTGTACATTTTCCATCGGTAATATAAACGAAAAATCAGGAACATTTTAAGTAATTCTAATGAAAACACATTGATTTTTATCATTTGTATTGGAAACAACATTGTCATATGTCTTTTTTTTGGATCTAAACAATACGAAACCTCGCTTTATGATTCGTAGTTAAAATCCTCAAATTTGGTATAATCGTGACATTTTTCACGTTTTTCATGTAGTTTGATATTACGTAAATATGTTCATTTTTAAAAATACTTCGATACTATTTCATGCAGTATCACGATATGTGATTTGGCCTTCAAATCTCAAAATTTCGCATAATACTGCGTTTTAAGCAAGTTTTCTTGCATTTTGTTTCGTACTAAAAATCATCGAATTTAGCAATATTTTGACGTTTATCATCCACTTTTCCTTTATGTGATTTAAACAAAATATCATCGAATTAGGCAATATTTTGCCGTTTTTCCACGTTTTTGTGAATTATCAGTTTATTGGTATTAATTCATTAAATATACGATAAAATGATGCCAACACATAATTGATTAGAAATTAACCTTAAATACTTAATTTTCAATCAACTATTTGTTTCTCGTTAAAATACAGAGTAAGATATTGAAAAGGGGGAGAAATTCTGTTTTTATTGCATAAATCGACGTTTCAGCCGGATTAGAGTAGTTTACGTGTACCTCTTCCATCGGTAATATAAACGGAAAATCAGGAACATTTTAGTTAATTCTAATGAAAACAGATTGATTTTTATCACTTGTATTGGAAACAACATTGTCATATGTCTTTTCTTGGATCTTCTTAATACGAAACCTCGCTCTATGATTTGTAGTTAAAATCCTCAAATTTGGTATAATAGTGACTGTTTTCACGTTTTTCATGTAGTGTGATTTTACGTAAATATATCCATTTTTACCAATATTTCGATACTACTTCATGGTTTCTCACGATATGTGATTTGGCCGTCATATCTCAGAATTTCGCAAATTTTGCATTTTTAAGCAAGTTTCTTGCATTTTGTTTTGTACAAAAAATCTTCGAATTTAGCAATATTTTGACGTTTATCATCCCCTTTTCCTTTGTGTGATTTAAACAAAATATCATCGAATTAGGCAATATTTTGCCGTTTTTCTACGTTTTTGTGAATTTTCAGTTTATTGTTATTAATTTATTAAGTATACGATAAAAATGATGCAAACACATAATTGATTAGATAATAGCCTTAAATACTTTATTTCCAATCATCTATTTGTTTCTCGTTAAAATACTGAGTAAGATATTGAAAAGGGGAGAAGTTCGGTTTTTATTGCATATATCGACGTTTCAACCGGAATAGGGCGGTTTTACGTGTACATCTTCCATCGGTAATGTAAACGAAAAATCAGGAACATTTTAGGTAATTCTAATAAAAACATATTAATTTTTATCATTTGTATTGGAAACAACATTGTCATATGTCTTTTCTTGGATCTAGACAATACGAAACCTCGCTCTATGATTTGAAGTTAAAATCCTCAAATTTGGTATAATCGTGACTTTTTTCACGTTTTTCATGTAGTTTGATATTACGTAAATATGTTCATTTTTAAATATACTTCGATACTATTTCATGCAGTATCACGATATGTGATTTGGCCTTCAAATCTCAGAATTTCGCATAATACTGCGTTTTAAGCAAGTTTTCTTGCATTTTGTTTCGTACTAAAAATCATCGAATTTAGCAATATTTTGACGTTTATCATCCACTTTTCCTTTATGTGATTTAAACAAAATATCATCGAATTAGGCAATATTTTGCCGTTTTTCCACGTTTTTGTGAATTTTCAGTTTATTGGTATTAATTCATTAAATATACGATAAAAATGATGCCAACACATAATTGATTAGAAATTAACCTTATATACTTAATTTTCAATCAACTATTTGTTTCTCGTTAAAATACAGAGTAAGATGTTGAAAAGGGGAGAAGTTTTGTTTTTTTTCCATATATCGACGTTTCAGCCGGATTAGTGCGGTTTTACGTGTACATCTTCCATCGGTAATATAAAGGGAAAATCAGGAACATTTTAGTTAATTCTAATGAAAACTAATTGATTTTTATCATTTGTATTGGAAACAACATTGTCATATGACTTTTCTTGGATCTTCTTAATACGAAACTTTGCTCTATGATTTGAAGTTAAAATCCTCAAATTTGGTATAATAGTGACTTTTTTCACGTTTTTCATGTAGTGTGATTTTACGTAAATATATTCATTTTTACCAATATTTCGATACTACTTCATGTTTTCTCACGATATGTGATTTGGCCGTCATATCTCAGAATTTCGCAAATTTTGCATTTTTAAGCAAGTTTCTTGCATTTTGTTTTATACTAAAAATCTTCGAATTTAGCAATATTTTGACGTTTATCATCCCCTTTTCCTTTGTGTGATTTAAACAAAATATCATCGAATTAGGCAATATTTTGCCGTTTTTCCACGTTTTTGTGAATTTTCAGTTTATTGGTATTAATTCATTAAATATACGATAAAAATTATACAAACACAAAACTGATAAGAAATTAACCTTAAGTACTTCATTTACAATCAACTATTTGTTCCTCGTTAAAATACAGAGTAAGATGTTGAAAAGGGGAGAAGTTCTGTTTTTATTGCAAATATCGACGTTTCAGCCGGATTAGATCGGTTTTACGTGTACATCTTCCATCGGAAATATAAACGGAAAATCAGGAACATTTTAGTTAATTCTAATGAAAACTCATTGATTTTTATCATTTGTAATGGAAACAACATTGTCATATGTCTTTTCTTGGATCTTCTTAATACAAAACCTCGCTCTATGATTTGAAGTTAAAATCCTCAAATTTGGGATAATAGGGACTTTTTTCACGTTTTTCATGTAGTGTGATTTACATAAATATATTCATTTTTACCAATATTTCGATACTACTTCATGTTTTCTCACGATATGTGATTTAGCAGTCAAATCACAGAATTTCGCAAACTTTGCATTTATAAGCAAGTGTCTTGCATTTTGTTTTGTACGAAAAATCATCGAATTTAGCAATATTTTCACGTTTATCATCCTCTTTTCCTTTATGTGATTTAAACAAAATATCATCGAATTTGGCAATATTTTGCAGTATTCTACGTTTTTGTGAATTTTCAGTTTATTGGTGTTAATTAATTATATATACGATAAAAATGATGCAAACACATAACTGATTAGATAATAGCCTTAAATACTTTATTTCCAATCATCTATTTGTTTCTCGTTTAAATACTGAGTAAGATATTGAAAAGGGGAGAAGTTCGGTTTTTATTGCATATATCGACGTTTCAACCGGAATAGAGCGGTTTTACGTGTACATCTTCCATCGGTAATGTAAACGAAAAATCAGGAACATTTTAGGTAATTCTAATGAAAACATATTGATTTTGATCATTTGTATTGGAAACAACATTGTCATATGTCTTTTCTTGAATCTAAACAATACGAAACCTCGCTTTATGATTCGTAGTTAAAATCCTCAAATTTGGTTTAATAGTGACTTTTTTCACGTTTTTCATGTAGTTTGATATTACGTAAATATGTTCATTTTTACCAATACTTCGATACTATTTCATGCAGTATCACGATATGTGATTTGGCCTACAAATCTCAGAATTTCGCATAATATTGCGTTTTAAGCAAGTTTTCTTGCATTTTGTTTCGTACGAAAAATCATCGAATTTAGCAATATTTTGACGTTTATCATCCACTTTTCCTTTATGTGATTTATACAAAATATCATCGAATTAGGCAATATTTTGCCGTTTTTCCTCGTTTTTGTGAATTTTCAGTTTATTGTTATTAATTCATTAAATATACGATAAAAATGATGCAAACACATAATTGATTAGAAATTAACCTTAAATACTTCATTTTCAATCAACTATATGTTTCTCGTTAAAATACAGAGTAAGATATTGAAAAGGGGAGAAGTTCTGTTTTTATTGCAAATATCGACGTTTCAGCCGGATTAGAGCGGTTTTACGTGTACATCTTCCATCGGTATTATAAACGGAAAATCAGGAACATTTTAGTTAATTCTAATGAAAACTCATTGATATCTATCACTTGTATTGGAAACCACATTGTCATATGTCTTTTCTTGGATCTTCTTAATACGAAACCTCGCTCTATGATTTGAAGTTAAAATCCTCAAATATGGTATAATCGTGACTTTTTTCACGTTTTTCATGTAGTGTGATTTTACGTAAATATATTCATTTTTACCAATATTTCGATACTACTTCATGTTTTCTCACGATATGTGATTTGGCCGTCATATCTCAGAATTTCGCAAATTTTGCATTTTTAAGCAAGTTTCTTGCATTTTGTTTTATACTAAAAATCTTCGAATTTAGCAATATTTTGACGTTTATCATCCCCTTTTCCTTTGTGTGATTTAAACAAAATATCATTGAATTAAGCAATATTTTGCCGTTTTTCCACGTTTTTGTGAATTTTCAGTTTATTGGTATTAATTCATTAAATATACGATAAAAATTATACAAACACAAAACTGATAAGAAATGAACCTTAAATACTTCATTTTCAATCAACTATTTGTTCCTCGTTAAAATACAGAGTAAGATGTTGAAAAGGGGAGAAGTTCTGTTTTTATTGCAAATATCGACGTTTCAGCCGGATTAGAGCGGTTTTACGTGTACATCTTCCATCGGTAATATAAACGGAAAATCAGGAACATTTTAGTTAATTCTAATGAAAACTCATTGATTTTTATCATTTGTAATGGAAACAACATTGTCATATGTCTTTTCTTGGATCTTCTTGATACGAAACCTCGCTCTATGATTTGAAGTTAAAATCCTCAAATTTGGGATAATAGGGACTTTTTTCACGTTTTTCATGTAGTGTGATTTACATAAATATATTCATTTTTACCAATATTTCGATACTACTTCATGTTTTCTCACGATATGTGATTTAGCCGTCAAATCTCAGAATTTCGCAAACTTTGCATTTATAAGCAAGTGTCTTGCATTTTGTTTTGTACGAAAAATCATCGAATTTAGCAATATTTTGACGTTTATCATCCTCTTTTCCTTTATGTGATTTAAACAAAATATCATCGAATTTGGCAATATTTTGCAGTATTCTACGTTTTTGTGAATTTTCAGTTTATTGGTGTTAATTAATTAAATATACGATAAAAATGATGCAAACACATAATTGATTAGATAATAGCCTTAAATACTTTATTTCCAATCATCTATTTGTTTCTCGTTTAAATACTGAGTAAGATATTGAAAAGGGGAGAAGTTCGGTTTTTATTGCATATATCGACGTTTCAACCAGAATAGAGCGGTTTTACGTGTACATCTTCCATCGGTAATATAAACGAAAAATCAGGAACATTTTAAGTAATTCTAATGAAAACACATTGATTTTTATCATTTGTATTGGAAACAACATTGTCATATGTCTTTTTTTTGGATCTAAACAATACGAAACCTCGCTTTATGATTCGTAGTTAAAATCCTCAAATTTGGTATAATCGTGACTTTTTTCACGTTTTTCATGTAGTTTGATATTACGTAAATATGTTCATTTTTAAAAATACTTCGATACTATTTCATGCAGTATCACGATATGTGATTTGGCCTTCAAATCTCCAAATTTCGCATAATACTCGTTTTAAGCAAGTTTTCTTGCATTTTGTTTCGTACTAAAAATCATCGAATTTAGCAATATTTTGACGTTTATCATCCACTTTTCCTTTATGTGATTTAAACAAAATATCATCGAATTAGGCAATATTTTGCCGTTTTTCCACGTTTTTGTGAATTTTCAGTTTATTGGTAATAATTCATTAAATATACGATAAAATGATGCCAACACATAATTGATTAGAAATTAACCTTAAATACTTCATTTTCAATCAACTATTTGTTTCTCGTTAAAATACAGAGTAAGATATTGAAAAGGGGGAGAAGTTCTGTTTTTATTGCATAAATCGACGTTTCAGCCGGATTAGAGTAGTTTTACGTGTACCTCTTCCATCGGTAATATAAACGGAAAATCAGGAACATTTTAGTTAATTCTAATGAAAACGGATTGATTTTTATCACTTGTATTGGAAACAACATTGTCATATGTCTTTTCTTGGATCTTCTTAATACGAAACCTCGCTCTATGATTTGTAGTTAAAATCCTCAAATTTGGTATAATAGTGACTGTTTTCACGTTTTTCATGTAGTGTGATTTTACGTAAATATATTCATTTTTACCAATATTTCGATACTACTTCATGGTTTCTCACGATATGTGATTTGGCCGTCATATCTCAGAATTTCGCAAATTTTGCATTTTTAAGCAAGTTTCTTGCATTTTGTTTTGTACAAAAAATCTTCGAATTTAGCAATATTTTGACGTTTATCATCCCCTTTTCCTTTGTGTGATTTAAACAAAATATCATCGAATTAGGCAATATTTTGCCGTTTTTCTACGTTTTTGTGAATTTTCAGTTTATTGTTATTAATTTATTAAGTATACGATAAAAATGATGCAAACACATAATTGATTAGATAATAGCCTTAAATACTTTATTTCCAATCATCTATTTGTTTCTCGTTAAAATACTGGGTAAGATATTGAAAAGGGGAGAAGTTCGGTTTTTATTGCATATATCGACGTTTCAACCGGAATAGAGCGGTTTTACGTGTACATCTTCCATCGGTAATGTAAACGAAAAATCAGGAACATTTTAGGTAATTCTAATAAAAACATATTGATTTTTATCATTTGTATTGGAAACAACATTGTCATATGTCTTTTCTTGGATCTAGACAATACGAAACCTCGCTCTATGATTTGAAGTTAAAATCCTCAAATTTGGTATAATAGGGACTTTTTTCACGTTTTTCATGTAGTGTGATTTTACACAAATATATTCATTTTTACCAATATTTCGATACTACTTCATGTTTTCTCACGATATGTGATTTAGCCGTCAAATCTCAGAATTTCGCAAACTTTGCATTTATAAGCAAGTGTCTTGCATTTTGTTTTGTACTAAAAATCATCGAATTTAGCAATATTTTGACGTTTATCATCCTCTTTTCCTTCATGTTATTTAAACAAAATATTATCGAATTTGGCAATATTTTGCAGTTTTTCCACGTTTTTGTGATTTTTCAGTTTATTGGTGTTAATTAATTAAATATACGATAAAAATGATGCAAACACATAATTGATTAGATAATAGCCTTAAATACTTTATTTCCAATCATCTATTTGTTTCTCGTTAAAATACTGAGTAAGATATTGAAACAGGGGAGAAGTTCGGTTTTTATTGCATATATCGACGTTTCAACCGGAATTGAGCGGTTTTACGTGTACATCTTCCATCGGTAATATAAACGAAAAATCAGGAACATTTTAAGTAATTCTAATGAAAACACATTGATTTTAATCATATGTATTGGAAACAACATTGTCATATGTCTTTTTTTGGATCTAAACAATACGAAACCTCGCTTTATGATTCGTAGTTAAAATCTTCAAATTTGGTATAATCGTGACTTTTTTCACGTTTTTCATGTAGTTTGATATTACGTAAATATGTTCATTTTTAAAAATACTTCGATACTATTTCATGCAGTATCACGATATGTGATTTGGCCTTCAAATCTCAAAATTTCGCATAATACTGCGTTTTAAGCAAGTTTTCTTGCATTTTGTTTCGTACTAAAAATCATCGAATTTAGCAATATTTTGACGTTTATCATCCACTTTTCCTTTATGTGATTTAAACAAAATAACATCGAATTAGGCAATATTTTGCCGTTTTTCCACGTTTTTGTGAATTTTCAGTTTATTGGTATTAATTCATTAAATATACGATAAAATGATGCCAACACATAATTGATTAGAAATTAACCTTAAATACTTCATTTTCAATCAACTATTTGTTTCTCGTTAAAATACAGAGTAAGATATTGAAAAGGGGAGAAGTTTTGTTTTTATTGCATAAATCGACGTTTCAGCCGGATTAGAGTAGTTTTACGTGTACCTCTTCCATCGGTAATATAAACGGAAAATCAGGAACATTTTAGTTAATTCTAATGAAAACGGATTGATTTTTATCACTTGTATTGGAAACAACATTGTCATATGTCTTTTCTTGGATCTTCTTAATACGAAACCTCGCTCTATGATTTGAAGCTAAAATCCTCAAATATGGTATAATAGTGAATTTTCACGTTTTTCATGTAGTGTGATTTTACGTAAATATATTCATTTTTACCAATATTTCGATACTACTTCATGTTTTCTCACTATATGTTGTAACGGGGGTGTGGGGGAAGTAGCTCTATCTTGTCCATTATTCCACCCCCCAGTTAACTAACGAGGCCGGGGGAAACAGCTCTCTCTAGTCGGTTATCCCTTCCCTAGTTAGCTAACTATTCTAGAGCACCACCCCCAGAGTTCCTAAGGCAACCTCTCTCGTTCAACACCTTGTAACCTAGGTATTTGACTACCTAGGTGCTAAAACTACAAGGCGCCGTCACTTGATCAGTTACCCGAAACTCTAGAGAGAACTCTAGAATACAGTATCATTGCCACAAACGTATAAGAGAAAACGAAAGGAAAGAAATGAATAGTGAAGTAATTAGTGAGGGTTTGGGGTGAGAGAGGTAGAGGTGGGAGGAGCGAGGAGGGTCATTAGCTGAAAGTGAGAGTTTAGAGAGGGGTGGAGGGAGAGGAATAGATAGGTAGTAGTAGAAGAGTAGAAAGTAGACGTAGAAGAGTAGATAGTAGAAGACGAAATGCTGCCACCATCCATTCATGATCATTACATACAAGACAAGGAATGGAACTTGCCTGTATCACAAAATTCTCAAAAGTTGTTATCATGAGTTCATTATTAGTATGTTCCCTCTGTACCATGTATCAACTCCAAACATGTACTCATTAATATCTTGAATCTAGTAACCACCGAGGCTTTCTCACCTCAACTCAAAGCTCTATGGAACAAAGACGATTTAAATAATAAGTTCATATATTTCCCATACTAAGTAAGCAATCCAATTAAAATGTTAAAGATTAATATTCAAAGTGAGTCATCCTCCAAGAATCTGAGAACACTACAACTGACTGCCCCTGATCACACAACACTTGTAAAACACGACCAAGTCACCTAAATGTTCACTCACCGAGGACTGAGTCTAAGTTGAATAGAGAGGGGGGGGGGTCTGTAGCTTGACAGAGACTGTCTCGCCCCTGCCGGCCGACAGCCTCCCTGCTAGGGACGTCTTCTCTGCTCTGCTGGCTCGTCTGCTGTTCTCTTAATGCTAATGCTCTCCGAGTATATATTGGGGACCCTAGTACTAACTCCGCCCACAAGTAGATAGCCTCCGGCACTACCAAGCCACTCCTTAAACGTCGGCATGTTTGAAGGCTACCAGACTACAATTATAAGCTTAGCAGAAGCAAGGTGAAATTCTCATGATCTGACCTCAGGTCACTTGAGGTCATTAACGCTTTGAGGTGTGAGATCTCAGGCCGACAAACTGGCGCCTCTCAGATCCTTGTCTGTGACTCATGTACTCTATGTATGTATTAAACTAAACCAAACACTTTTACAGTGTTACATCTCCCCTTCTCCCCGAAATAAAGTTTTTGAAACACTGCTAAAGCAAGCTAGCTGTGTGCAACAACTTTATTAACGAAAAAAAAAATACATCCTAGCTAAACAAATATACATCATCCTACTCTAAAAAATGAAATATATAGACAGACGTCCATTGTCTCTGGCTGGGCGACGTCACTGCTTGGTCTTGTAGATAATCCTGTACCACATTTCTTCAACGCAACTGCCTCCGTCGCTTCTCCGTCGTTAACGCACAACAACCCTTGGTCAACCATGAAAGCCGTTACTACTTGAACTGCGCACAGGACCGTGGAATTCGGTTGTCCCAGCTGATCTGTAATTGGCCCTACGTCAGTCACCATGAGAGACGTATATTGGGGTTCTTCACAGCTATAGGGACTACAAGTTTCGAGACCTTCATATAGTTGCCAACAGTAGAAATCCCATCCTACTCTTCTTCCTCCCTGTTGCTCCAGCACGCCTCCTTCAGAGAGCTACTTCTGACAGCCACATCAAGTCCGCATGACACAGGAAGAATCACTCAACAGAGCAACATGCTTGCAGGAGGGGCGGCCAGTTAAGGCAAACGATCCTGTCTTGCAATTACGCTCCATGCAATGATGCTGACACCAGCAAGGGACACTAGGCATCGTGTCTCACTCAGCTTGGTCTTATCTTCTTCTTCTTTCTTCTCTCTTCTTTCTTCTTTCTTCTCTCTTCCTTCTTCTCTCTTCCTCCTCCCATGGGTCTTTGACAAGCGACCTGGGGTCTATTGGGGTCTGTCCGTCCTGGGGTCCATCCTGGGTAGACCGATGTTGGTGGGACAGACTGGAGTCGTTGTTGCTCCTCTTCCATCTTTACTGGGTCGTCTGGGGTCGTCTGCAGAACGACCTGGGGTCCACTGGGGTTCCGTCCGTCTTGGGGTCCACTGGGGTCCGTCCGTCTTGGGGTCCACTGGGGTCCGTCCGTCCTATGGTCCACTGGGTAGACCAATGTTGACCGACCGAGAGGGCTGCATCTTGGGGTCCCCGGGGTGGTTGTGGTGGTGGTGGTGGTGGAGCCATGACCTCCAGGTAGTGGGCTGGTCGTCGTGATGGTGAGGAACGCCCCTGAGTCTGGTACCAAGCAGCCGTCTCTCTCTTCTGCATATGCGTCGCGCCTCTCCTCTGGCTCCCACCTGTGGATGAACATAAAGGCGACAATACCCGTGTTCCATGCTGTTGTGTGACCCTGTAGTTTGTATAGGGTTTACACAGTCCAGTCATACCGCTCTCCTCCTGGCAACGACTACACTTAAATTTTTAAAATAATCCAATTAACTCTGAATGATATTGACTTGGTGGAACATAAAACAGTAACAGAGTAAAGTTAGAGAAGAGAGAATAAGGTCATCACTACTTTTAACTTGTCACAAAAAAAATCAACACTAATAGACAAAACACTTAGCCTAAACTTAACTGTACCGTTCCTAATCTTAAGTACATAATTAACCGTTACTCCCACCCTTAACCTACAGCCACCTACGTGACCCAGAGTGTTTCCCTAGCTTCTCCGCCGGTCAACAACTCAAAACTGTTGCCACTCCTGTGACCAGACTATCTAACGTCGAGCGTCCCCAACGTGAAGTCTACTGACATACTAAGCCTCCCCCTAGCATGCTGTACAATACCAGTACACCTCGGGTTATTGCGTTCAAATGGAGTAAAACAGTCGATCGCAATAATCTGAGCAGAACCACCACTTAATACTACTTAAGAACTACACCTGCCACTCCCCACTGACCTGGAGACCAGCAGTGGCTGGGTGTCCCCCTGGGACATGCGAGGTCACCTGTCACACTCAGCTGACCTGCACTACCAACACCGCTAAGTTCCCAAATCACCAAATCTTATCACTAACATAAATCACTACACACGCAAGTTCTGGTGAACATTCCCTGAATACCACAAAACTCACAAAATCACTAAACACAACACCAGAGAATCACCATCTCCTAACCTGAACAAAGCTCGCTAAATCGCGAATAATAAACACATGTCAAGATCTCCCTGATAGCGCCTGAGCGGCAAAAAGACACGTGGGACTGAACAATGTTAAATGAACACTAGCCTACAATAAACATTGTTCAACACCGCTGCCAACATTGTAACGGGGGGGTGGGGGAAATAGCTCTATCTTGTCCATTATTCCACCCCCCAGTTAACTAACGAGGCCGGGGGAAACAGCTCTCTCTAGTCCGTTATCCCGTCCTCAGTTAGCACACTATTCTAGAGCACTCCCAGAGATCCTAAGGCAACCTCTCTCGTTCAACACCTTGTAACCTAGGTATTTGACTACCTAGGTGCTAAGACTACAAGACGCCGTCACTTGATCAGTTACCCGAAACTCTAGAGAGAACTCTAGAATACAAATCATTGCCACAAACGTATAAGAGAAAACGAAAGGAAAGAAATGAATAGTGAAGTAATTAGTGAGGGTTTGGGGTGAGAGGGAGAGAGGTGGGAGGGGTGAGGATGGTCATTAGTTGAAAGTGAGAGTTTAGAGAGGGGTGGAGGGAGAGGAGTAGATAGGTAGAAGTAGAAGAGTAGATAGTAGACGTAGAAGAGTAGATAGTAGAAGACGAAATGCTGCCACCATCCATTCATGATCATTACATACAAGACAAGGAATGGAACTTGCCTGTATCACAAAATTCTCAAAAGATGTTATCATGAGTTCATTATTAGTATGTTCCCTCTGTTCCCTCTGTATCAACTCCAAACATGTACTCATTAATATCTTGAATCTAGTAACCACCGAGGCTTTCTCACCTCAACTCAAAGCTCTAGGGAACAAAGACGATTTAAATAATAAGTTCATATATTTCACATACTAAGTAAGCAATCCAATTAAAATGTTAAAGATTAATATTCAAAGTGAGTCATCCTCCAAGAATCTGAGAACACTACAACTGACTGCCCCTGATCACACAACACTTGTAAAACACGACCAAGTCACCTAAATGTTCACTCACCGAGGACTGAGTCTAAGTTGAATAGAGAGGGGGGGGGGTCTGTAGCTTGACAGAGACTGTCTCGCCCCTGCCGGCCGACAGCCTCCCTGCTAGGGACGTCTTCTCTGCTCTGCTGGCTCGTCTGCTGTTCTCTTAATGCTAATGCTCTCCGAGTATATATTGGGGACCCTAGTACTAACTCCGCCCACAAGTAGATAGCCTCCGGCACTACCAAGCCACTCCTTAAATGTCGGCATGTTTGAAGGCTACCAGACTACAATTATAAGCTTAGCGGAAGCAAGGTGAAATTCTCATGATCTGACCTCAGGTCACTTGAGGTCATTAACGCTTTGAGGTGTGAGATCTCAGGCCGACAAACTGGCGCCTCTCAGATCCTTGTCTGTGACTCATGTACTCTATGTATGTATTAAACTAAACCAAACACTTTTACAGTGTTACTTCTCCCCTTCTCCCCGAAATAAAGTTTTTGCAACACTGCTAAAGCAAGCTAGCTGTGTGCAACAACTTTATTAACGAAAAAAAAAATACATCCTAGCTAAACAAATATACATCATCCTACTCTAAAAAATGAAATATATAGACCGACGTCCATTGTCTCTGGCTGGGCGACGTCACTGCTTGGTCTTGTAGATAATCCTGTACCACATTTCTTCAACGCAACTGCCTCCGTCGCTTCTCCGTCGTTAACGCACAACAACCCTTGGTCAACCATGAAAGCCGTTACTACTTGAACTGCGCACAGGACCGTGGAATTCGGTTGTCCCAGCTGATCTGTAATTGGCCCTACGTCAGTCACCATGAGAGACGTATATTGGGGTTCTTCACAGCTATAGGGACTACAAGTTTCGAGACCTTCATATAGTTGCCAACAGTAGAAATCCCATCCTACTCTTCTTCCTCCCTGTTGCTCCAGCACGCCTCCTTCAGAGAGCTACTTCTGACAGCCACATCAAGTCCGCATGACACAGGAAGAATCACTCAACAGAGCAACATGCTTGCAGGAGGGGCGGCCAGTTAAGGCAAACGATCCTGTCTTGCAATTACGCTCCATGCAATGATGCTGACACCAGCAAGGGACACTAGGCATCGTGTCTCACTCAGCTTGGTCTTATCTTCTTCTTCTTTCTTCTCTCTTCTTTCTTCTTTCTTCTCTCTTCCTTCTTCTCTCTTCCTCCTCCCATGGGTCTTTGACAAGCGACCTGGGGTCTATTGGGGTCTGTCCGTCCTGGGGTCCATCCTGGGTAGACCGATGTTGGTGGGACTGACTGGAGTCGTTGTTGCTCCTCTTCCATCTTTACTGGGTCGTCTGGGGTCGTCTGCAGAACGACCTGGGGTCCACTGGGGTTCCGTCCGTCTTGGGGTCCACTGGGGTCCGTCCGTCTTGGGGTCCACTGGGGTCCGTCCGTCCTATGGTCCACTGGGTAGACCAATGTTGACCGACCGAGAGGGCTGCATCTTGGGGTCCCCGGGGTGGTTGTGGTGGTGGTGGTGGTGGAGCCATGACCTCCAGGTAGTGGGCTGGTCGTCGTGATGGTGAGGAACGCCCCTGAGTCTGGTACCAAGCAGCCGTCTCTCTCTTCTGCATATGCGTCGCGCCTCTCCTCTGGCTCCCACCTGTGGATGAACATAAAGGCGACAATACCCGTGTTCCATGCTGTTGTGTGACCCTGTAGTTTGTATAGGGTTTACACAGTCCAGTCATACCGCTCTCCTCCTGGCAACGACTACACTTAAATTTTTAAAATAATCCAATTAACTCTGAATGATATTGACTTGGTGGAACATAAAACAGTAACAGAGTAAAGTTAAAGAAGAGAGAATAAGGTCATCACTACTTTTAACTTGTCACAAAAAAAATCAACACTAATAGACAAAACACTTAGCCTAAACTTAACTGTACCGTTCCTAATCTTAAGTACATAATTAACCGTTACTCCCACCCTTAACCTACAGCCACCTACGTGACCCAGAGTGTTTCCCTAGCTTCTCCGCCGGTCAACAACTCAAAACTGTTGCCACTCCTGTGACCAGACTATCTAACGTCGAGCGTCCCCAACGTGAAGTCTACTGACATACTAAGCCTCCCCCTAGCATGCTGTACAATACCAGTACACCTCGGGTTATTGCGTTCAAATGGAGTAAAACAGTCGATCGCAATAATCTGAGCAGAACCACCACTTAATACTACTTAAGAACTACACCTGCCACTCCCCACTGACCTGGAGACCAGCAGTGGCTGGGTGTCCCCCTGGGACATGCGAGGTCACCTGTCACACTCAGCTGACCTGCACTACCAACACCGCTAAGTTCCCAAATCACCAAATCTTATCACTAACATAAATCACTACACACGCAAGTTCTGGTGAACATTCCCTGAATACCACAAAACTCACAAAATCACTAAACACAACACCAGAGAATCACCATCTCCTAACCTGAACAAAGCTCGCTAAATCGCGAATAATAAACACATGTCAAGATCTCCCTGATAGCGCCTGAGCGGCAAAAAGACACGTGGGACTGAACAATGTTAAATGAACACTAGCCTACAATAAACATTGTTCAACACCGCTGCCAACATTGTAACGGGGGGGTGGGGGAAATAGCTCTATCTTGTCCATTATTCCACCCCCCAGTTAACTAACGAGGCCGGGGGAAACAGCTCTCTCTAGTCCGTTATCCCGTCCTCAGTTAGCACACTATTCTAGAGCACTCCCAGAGATCCTAAGGCAACCTCTCTCGTTCAACACCTTGTAACCTAGGTATTTGACTACCTAGGTGCTAAGACTACAAGACGCCGTCACTTGATCAGTTACCCGAAACTCTAGAGAGAACTCTAGAATACAAATCATTGCCACAAACGTATAAGAGAAAACGAAAGGAAAGAAATGAATAGTGAAGTAATTAGTGAGGGTTTGGGGTGAGAGGGAGAGAGGTGGGAGGGGTGAGGATGGTCATTAGTTGAAAGTGAGAGTTTAGAGAGGGGTGGAGGGAGAGGAGTAGATAGGTAGAAGTAGAAGAGTAGATAGTAGACGTAGAAGAGTAGATAGTAGAAGACGAAATGCTGCCACCATCCATTCATGATCATTACATACAAGACAAGGAATGGAACTTGCCTGTATCACAAAATTCTCAAAAGATGTTATCATGAGTTCATTATTAGTATGTTCCCTCTGTTCCCTCTGTATCAACTCCAAACATGTACTCATTAATATCTTGAATCTAGTAACCACCGAGGCTTTCTCACCTCAACTCAAAGCTCTAGGGAACAAAGACGATTTAAATAATAAGTTCATATATTTCACATACTAAGTAAGCAATCCAATTAAAATGTTAAAGATTAATATTCAAAGTGAGTCATCCTCCAAGAATCTGAGAACACTACAACTGACTGCCCCTGATCACACAACACTTGTAAAACACGACCAAGTCACCTAAATGTTCACTCACCGAGGACTGAGTCTAAGTTGAATAGAGAGGGGGGGGGGTGTCTGTAGCTTGACAGAGACTGTCTCGCCCCTGCCGGCCGACAGCCTCCCTGCTAGGGACGTCTTCTCTGCTCTGCTGGCTCGTCTGCTGTTCTCTTAATGCTAATGCTCTCCGAGTATATATTGGGGACCCAAGGACTAACTCCGCCCACAAGTAGATAGCCTCCGGCACTACCAAGCCACTCCTTAAACGTCGGCATGTTTGAAGGCTACCAGACTACAATTATAAGCTTAGCAGAAGCAAGGTGAAATTCTCATGATCTGACCTCAGGTCACATGAGGTCATTAACGCTTTGAGGTGTGAGATCTCAGGCCGACAAACTGGCGCCTCTCAGATCCTTGTCTGTGACTCATGTACTCTATGTATGTATTAAACTAAACCAAACACTTTTACAGTGTTATAATGTGATTTGACCGTCATATCTCAGAATTTCGCAAATTTTGCATTTTTAAGCAAGTTTCTTGCATTTTGTTTTGTACAAAAAATCTTCAAATTTAGCAATATTTTGACGTTTATCGTCCCCTTTTCCTTTGTGTGATTTAAACAAAATATCATCGAATTAGGCAATATTTTGCCGTTTTTCTACGTTTTTGTGAATTTTCAGTTTATTGTTATTAATTAATTAAATATACGATAAAAATGATGCAAACACATAATTGATTAGATAATAGCCTTAAATACTTTATTTCCAATCGTCTATTTGTTTCTCGTTAAAATACTGAATAAGATATTGAAAAGGGGAGAAGTTCGGTTTTTATTGCATATATCGACGTTTCAACCGGAATAGAGCGGTTTTACGTGTACATCTTCCATCGGTAATGTAAACGAAAAATCAGGAACATTTTAGGTAATTCTAATGAAAACATATTGATTTTTATTATATGTATTGGAAACAACATTGTCATATGTCTTTTCTTGGATCTAAACAATACGAAACCTCGCTTTATGATTCGAAGTTAAAATCCTCAAATTTGGTTTAATAGTGACTTTTTTCACGTTTTTCATGTAGTTTGATATTACGTAAATATGTTCATTTTTACCAATACTTCGATACTATTTCATGCACTATCACGATATGTGATTTGGCCTTCAAATCTCAGAATTTCGCATAATACTGCGTTTTAAGCAAGTTTTCTTGCATTTTGTTTCGTACTAAAAATCATCGAATTTAGCAATATTTTGACGTTTATCATCCACTTTTCCTTTATGTGATTTAAACAAAATATCATCGAATTAGGCAATATTTTGCCGTTTTTTCACGTTTTTGTGAATTTTCAGTTTATTGGTATTAATTCATTAAATATACGATAAAAATGATGCCAACACATAATTGATTAGAAATTAACCTCAAATACTTCATTTTCAATCAACTATTTGTTTCTCGTTAAAATACAGAGTAAGATATTGAAAAGGAGAGAAGTTCTGTTTTTATTGCATAAATCGACGTTTCAGCCGGATTAGAGTAGTTTTACGTGTACATCTTCCATCGGTAATATAAACGGAAAATCAGGAACATTTTAGTTAATTCTAATGAAAACGGATTGATTTTTATCACTTGTATTGGAAACAACATTGTAATATGTCTTTTCTTGGATCTTCTTAATACGAAACCTCGCTCTATGATTTGAAGCTAAAATCCTCAAATATGGTATAATAATGACTTTTTTTACGTTTTTCATGTAGTGTGATTTTACGTAAATATATTCATTTTTACCAATATTTCGATAATACTTCATGTTTTCTCACGATATGTGATTTGGCCGTTATATCTCAGAATTTCGCAAATTTTGCATTTTTAAGCAAGTTTCTTGCATTTTGATTTGTACTAAAAATCATCGAATTTAGCAATATTTTGACGTTTATCATCCCCTTTTCCTTTATGTGATTTAAACAAAATATCATCGAATTAGGCAATATTTTGCAGTTTTTCTACGTTTTTGTAAATTTTCAGTTTATTGGTATTAATTAATTAAATATACGATAAAAATTATGCAAACACATAATTGATAAGATAATAGCCTTAAATACTTTATTTTCAATCATCTATTTGTTTCACGTTAAAATACAGAGTAAGATATAGAAAAGGGGAGAAGTTCTGTTTTTATTGCATAAATCGACGTTTCAGCCGGATTAGAGCGGTTTTACGTGTACATCTTCCATCGGTAATAAAAACGGAAAATCAAGAACATTTTAGTTAATTCTAATGAAAACTCATTGATTTTTATCATTTGTATTGGAAACAACATTGTCATATGTCTTTTCTTGGATATTCTTAATACGAAACTTTGCTCTATGATTTGTAGTTAAAATCCTCAAATTTGGTATAATAGTGACTTTTTTCACGTTTTTCATGTAGTGTGGATTTTACGTATATATATTCATTTTTACCAATATTTCGATACTACTTCATGGTTTCTCACGATATGTGATTTGGCCGTCATATCTCAGAATTTCGCAAATTTTGCATTTTTAAGCAAGTTTCTTGCATTTTGTTTTGTACTAAAAATCTTCGAATTTAGCAATATTTTGACGTTTATCATCCCCTTTTCCTTTATGTGATTTAAACAAAATATCATCGAATTAGGCAATATTTTGCCGTTTTTCTACGTTTTTGTGAATTTTCAGTTTATTGTTATTAATTAATTAAATATACGATAAAAATGATGCAAACACATTATTGATTAGATAATAGCCTTAAATACTTTATTTCCAATCATCTATTTGTTTATCGTTAAAATACTGAGTAAGATATTGAAAAGGGGAGAAGTTCGGTTTTTATTGCATATATCGACGTTTCAACCGGAATAGAGCGGTTTTACGTGTACATCTTCCATCGGTAATGTAAACGAAAAATCAGGAACATTTTAGGTAATTCTAATGAAAACATATTGATTTTTATCATTTGTATTGGAAACAACATTGTCATATGTCTTTTCTTGAATCTAAACAATACGAAACTTCGCTTTATGATTCGAAGTTAAAATCCTCAAATTTGGTTTAATAGTGACTTTTTTCACGTTTTTCATGTAGTTTGATATTACGTAAATATGTTCATTTTTACCAATACTTCGATACTATTTCATGCAGTATCACGATATGTGATTTGGCCTACAAATCTCAGAATTTCGCATAATATTGCGTTTTAAGCAAGTTTTCTTGCATTTTGTTTCGTACGAAAAATCATCGAATTTAGCAATATTTTGACGTTTATCATCCACTTTTCCTTTATGTGATTTAAACAAAATATCATCGAATTAGGCAATATTTTGCCGTTTTTCCTCGTTTTTGTGAATTTTCAGTTTATTGTTATTAATTCATTATATATACGATAAAAATGATGCAAACACATAATTGATTAGAAATTAACCTTAAATACTTCATTTTCAATCAACTATATGCTTCTCGGTAAAATACAGAGTAAGATATTGAAAAGGGGAGAAGTTCTGTTTTTTTGCAAATATCGACGTTTCAGCCGGATTAGAGCGGTTTTACGTGTACATCTTCCATCGATAATATAAACGGAAAATCAGGAACATTTTAGTTAATTCTAATGAAAACGGATTGATTTTTATCACTTGTATTGGAAACAACATTGTCATATGTCTTTTCTTGGATCTTCTTAATACGAAACCTCGCTCTATGATTTGAAGTTAAAATCCTCAAATATGGTATAATCGTGACTTTTTTCACGTTTTTCATGTAGTGTGATTTTACGTAAATATATTCATTTTTACCAATATTTCGATACTACTTCATGTTTTCTCACGATATGTGATTTGGCCGTCATATCTCAGAATTTCGCAAATTTTGCATTTTTAAGCAAGTTTCTTGCATTTTGTTTTATACTAAAAATCTTCGAATTTAGCAATATTTTGACGTTTATCATCCCCTTTTCCTTTGTGTGATTTAAACAAAATATCATCGAATTAGGCAATATTTTGCCGTTTTTCCACGTTTTTGTGAATTTTCAGTTTATTGGTATTAATTCATTAAATATACGATAAAAATGATACAAACACATAACTGATAAGAAATTAACCTTATATACTTCATTTTCAATCAACTATTTGTTCCTCATTAAAATACAGAGTAAGATGTTGAAAAGGGGAGAAGTTTTGTTTTTTTTCCATATATCGACGTTTCAGCCGGATTAGTGCGGTTTTACGTTTACATCTTCCATCGGTAATATAAAGGGAAAATCAGGAACATTTTAGTTAATTCTAATGAAAACTAATTGATTTTTATCATTTGTATTGAAAACAACATTTTCATATGTCTTTTCTTGGATCTTCTTAATACGAAACTTTGCTCTATGATTTGTAGTTAAAATCCTCAAATTTGGTATAATAGTGACTTTTTTCAAGTTTTTCATGTAGTGTGATTTTACGTAAATATATTCATTTTTACCAATATTTCGATACTACTTCATGTTTTCTCACGATATGTGATTTGGCCGTCATATCTCAGAATTTCGCAAATTTTGCATTTTTAAGCAAGTTTCTTGCATTTTGTTTTATACTAAAAATCTTCGAATTTAGCAATATTTTGACGTTTATCATCCCCTTTTCCTTTGTGTGATTTAAACAAAATATCATCGAATTAGGCAATATTTTGCCGTTTTTCCACGTTTTTGTGAATTTTCAGTTTATTGGTATTAATTCATTAAATATACGATAAAAATTATACAAACACAAAACTGATAAGAAATTAACCTTAAATACTTCATTTTCAATCAACTATTTGTTCCTCGTTAAAATACAGAGTAAGATGTTGAAAAGGGGAGAAGTTCTGTTTTTATTGCAAATATCGACGTTTCAGCTGGATTAGAGCGGTTTTACGTGTACATCTTCCATCGGTAATATAAACGGAAAATCAGGAACATTTTAGTTAATTCTAATGAAAACTCATTGATTTTTATCATTTGTAATGGAAACAACATTGTCATATGTCTTTTCTTGGATCTTCTTAATACGAAACCTCGCTCTATGATTTGAAGTTAAAATCCTCAAATTTGGGATAATAGGGACTTTTTTCACGTTTTTCATGTAGTGTGATTTACATAAATATATTCATTTTTACCAATATTTCGATACTACTTCATGTTTTCTCACGATATGTGATTTAGCCGTCAAATCTCAGAATTTCGCAAACTTTGCATTTATAAGCAAGTGTCTTGCATTTTGTTTTGTACGAAAAATCATGGAATTTAGCAATATTTTGACGTTTATCATCCTCTTTTCCTTTATGTGATTTAAACAAAATATCATCGAATTTGGCAATATTTTGCAGTATTCTACGTTTTTGTGAATTTTCAGTTTATTGTTATTAATTAATTAAATATACGATAAAAATGATGCAAACACATTATTGATTAGATAATAGCCTTAAATACTTTATTTCCAATCATCTATTTGTTTCTCGTTAAAATACTGAGTAAGATATTGAAAAGGGGAGAAGTTCGGTTTTTATTGCATATATCGACGTTTCAACCGGAATAGAGCGGTTTTACGTGTACATCTTCCATCGGTAATGTAAACGAAAAATCAGGAACATTTTAGGTAATTCTAATGCAAACATGTTGATTTTTATCATTTGTATTGGAAACAACATTGTCATATGTCTTTTCTTGAATCTAAACAATACGAAACTTCGCTTTATGATTCAAAGTTAAAATCCTCAAATTTGGTTTAATAGTGACTTTTTTCACGTTTTTCATGTAGTTTGATATTACGTAAATATGTTCATTTTTACCAATACTTCGATACTATTTCATGCAGTATCACGATATGTGATTTGGCCTACAAATCTCAGAATTTCGCATAATATTGCGTTTTAAGCAAGTTTTCTTGCATTTTGTTTCGTACGAAAAATCATCGAATTTAGCAATATTTTGACGTTTATCATCCACTTTTCCTTTATGTGATTTAAACAAAATATCATCGAATTAGGCAATATTTTGCCGTTTTTCCTCGTTTTTGTGAATTTTCAGTTTATTGTTATTAATTCATTATATATACGATAAAAATGATGCAAACACATAATTGATTAGAAATTAACCTTAAATACTTCATTTTCAATCAACTATATGCTTCTCGTTAAAATACAGAGTAAGATATTGAAAAGGGGAGAAGTTCTGTTTTTTTGCAAATATCGACGTTTCAGCCGGATTAGAGCGGTTTTACGTGTACATCTTCCATCGATAATATAAACGGAAAATCAGGAACATTTTAGTTAATTCTAATGAAAACTCATTGATATCTATCACTTGTATTAGAAACAACATTGTCATATGTCTTTTCTTGGATCTTCTTAATACGAAACCTCGCTCTATGATTTGAAGTTAAAATCCTCAAATATGGTATAATCGTGACTTTTTTCACGTTTTTCATGTAGTGTGATTTTACGTAAATATATTCATTTTTACCAATATTTCGATACTACTTCATGTTTTCTCACGATATGTGATTTGGCCGTCATATCTCAGAATTTCGCAAATTTTGCATTTTTAAGCAAGTTTCTTGCATTTTGTTTTATACTAAAAATCTTCGAATTTAGCAATATTTTGACGTTTATCATCCCCTTTTCCTTTGTGTGATTTAAACAAAATATCATCGAATTAGGCAATATTTTGCCGTTTTTCCACGTTTTTGTGAATTTTCAGTTTATTGGTATTAATTCATTAAATATACGATAAAAATGATACAAACACATAACTGATAAGAAATTAACCTTATATACTTCATTTTCAATCAACTATTTGTTCCTCATTAAAATACAGAGTAAGATGTTGAAAAGGGGAGAAGTTTTGTTTTTTTTCCATATATCGACGTTTCAGCCGGATTAGTGCGGTTTTACGTGTACATCTTCCATCGGTAATATAAAGGGAAAATCAGGAACATTTTAGTTAATTCTAATAAAAACTAATTGATTTTTATCATTTGTATTGAAAACAACATTTTCATATGTCTTTTCTTGGATCTTCTTAATACGAAACTTTGCTCTATGATTTGTAGTTAAAATCCTCAAATTTGGTATAATAGTGACTTTTTTCAAGTTTTTCATGTAGTGTGATTTTACGTAAATATATTCATTTTTACCAATATTTCGATACTACTTCATGTTTTCTCACGATATGTGATTTGGCCGTCATATCTCAGAATTTCGCAAATTTTGCATTTTTAAGCAAGTTTCTTGCATTTTGTTTTATACTAAAAATCTTCGAACTTAGCAATATTTTGACGTTTATCATCCCCTTTTCCTTTGTGTGATTTAAACAAAATATCATCGAATTAGGCAATATTTTGCCGTTTTTCCACGTTTTTGTGAATTTTCAGTTTATTGGTATTAATTCATTAAATATACGATAAAAATTATACAAACACAAAACTGATAAGAAATTAACCTTAAATACTTCATTTTCAATCAACTATTTGTTCCTCGTTAAAATACAGAGTAAGATGTTGAAAAGGGGAGAAGTTCTGTTTTTATTGCAAATATCGACGTTTCAGCTGGATTAGAGCGGTTTTACGTGTACATCTTCCATCGGTAATATAAACGGAAAATCAGGAACATTTTAGTTAATTCTAATGAAAACTCATTGATTTTTATCATTTGTAATGGAAACAACATTGTCATATGTCTTTTCTTGGATCTTCTTAATACGAAACCTCGCTCTATGATTTGAAGTTAAAATCCTCAAATTTGGGATAATAGGGACTTTTTTCACGTTTTTCATGTAGTGTGATTTACATAAATATATTCATTTTTACCAATATTTCGATACTACTTCATGTTTTCTCACGATATGTGATTTAGCCGTCAAATCTCAGAATTTCGCAAACTTTGCATTTATAAGCAAGTGTCTTGCATTTTGTTTTGTACGAAAAATCATGGAATTTAGCAATATTTTGACGTTTATCATCCTCTTTTCCTTTATGTGATTTAAACAAAATATCATCGAATTTGGCAATATTTTGCAGTATTCTACGTTTTTGTGAATTTTCAGTTTATTGTTATTAATTAATTAAATATACGATAAAAATGATGCAAACACATTATTGATTAGATAATAGCCTTAAATACTTTATTTCCAATCATCTATTTGTTTCTCGTTAAAATACTGAGTAAGATATTGAAAAGGGGAGAAGTTCGGTTTTTATTGCATATATCGACGTTTCAACCGGAATAGAGCGGTTTTACGTGTACATCTTCCATCGGTAATGTAAACGAAAAATCAGGAACATTTTAGGTAATTCTAATGCAAACATGTTGATTTTTATCATTTGTATTGGAAACAACATTGTCATATGTCTTTTCTTGAATCTAAACAATACGAAACTTCGCTTTATGATTCAAAGTTAAAATCCTCAAATTTGGTTTAATAGTGACTTTTTTCACGTTTTTCATGTAGTTTGATATTACGTAAATATGTTCATTTTTACCAATACTTCGATACTATTTCATGCAGTATCACGATATGTGATTTGGCCTACAAATCTCAGAATTTCGCATAATATTGCGTTTTAAGCAAGTTTTCTTGCATTTTGTTTCGTACGAAAAATCATCGAATTTAGCAATATTTTGACGTTTATCATCCACTTTTCCTTTATGTGATTTAAACAAAATATCATCGAATTAGGCAATATTTTGCCGTTTTTCCTCGTTTTTGTGAATTTTCAGTTTATTGTTATTAATTCATTATATATACGATAAAAATGATGCAAACACATAATTGATTAGAAATTAACCTTAAATACTTCATTTTCAATCAACTATATGCTTCTCGTTAAAATACAGAGTAAGATATTGAAAAGGGGAGAAGTTCTGTTTTTTTGCAAATATCGACGTTTCAGCCGGATTAGAGCGGTTTTACGTGTACATCTTCCATCGATAATATAAACGGAAAATCAGGAACATTTTAGTTAATTCTAATGAAAACTCATTGATATCTATCACTTGTATTGGAAACAACATTGTCATATGTCTTTTCTTGGATCTTCTTAATACGAAACCTCGCTCTATGATTTGAAGTTAAAATCCTCAAATATGGTATAATCGTGACTTTTTTCACGTTTTTCATGTAGTGTGATTTTACGTAAATATATTCATTTTTACCAATATTTCGATACTACTTCATGTTTTCTCACGATATGTGATTTGGCCGTCATATCTCAGAATTTCGCAAATTTTGCATTTTTAAGCAAGTTTCTTGCATTTTGTTTTATACTAAAAATCTTCGAATTTAGCAATATTTTGACGTTTATCATCCCCTTTTCCTTTGTGTGATTTAAACAAAATATCATCGAATTAGGCAATATTTTGCCGTTTTTCCACGTTTTTGTGAATTTTCAGTTTATTGGTATTAATTCATTAAATATACGATAAAAATGATGCCAACACATAATTGATTAGAAATTAACCTTATACACTAAATTTTCAATCAACTATTTGTTTCTCGTTAAAATACAGAGTAAGATATTGAAAAGGGGAGAAGTTCTGTTTTTATTGCATAAATCGACGTTTCAGCCGGATTAGAGTAGTTTTACGTGTACATCTTCCATCGGTAATATAAACGGAAAATCAGGAACATTTTAGTTAATTCTAATGAAAACGGATTGATTTTTATCACTTGTATTGGAAACAACATTGTCATATGTCTTTTCTTGGATCTTCTTAATACGAAACCTCGCTCTATGATTTGTAGTTAAAATCCTCAAATTTAGTATAATAGTGACTGTTTTCACGTTTTTCATGTAGTGTGATTTTACGTAAATATATTCATTTTTACCAATATTTCGATACTACTTCATGGTTTCTCACGATATGTGATTTGGCCGTCATATCTCAGAATTTCGCAAATTTTGCATTTTTAAGCAAGTTTCTTGCATTTTGTTTTGTACAAAAAATCTTCGAATTAACAATATTTTGACGTTTATCATCCCCTTTTCCTCTGTGTGATTTAAACAAAATATCATCGAATTAGGCAATATTTTGCCGTTTTTCTACGTTTTTGTGAATTTTCAGTTTATTGTTATTAATTAATTAGGTATACGATAAAAATGATGCAAACACATAATTGATTAGATAATATCCTTAAATACTTTATTTCCAATCATCTATTTGTTTCTCGTTAAAATACTGAGTAAGATATTGAAAAGGGGAGAAGTTCGGTTTTTATTGCATATATCGACGTTTCAACCGGAATAGAGCGGTTTTACGTGTAAATCTTCCATCGGTAATGTAAACGAAAAATCAGGAACATTTTAGGTAATTCTAATAAAAACATATTGATTTTTATCATTTGTCTTGGAAACAACATTGTCATATGTCTTTTCTTGGATCTAAACAATACGAAACCTCGCTCTATGATTTGAAGTTAAAATCCTCAAATTTGGTATAATAGGGACTTTTTTCACGTTTTTCATGTAGTGTGATTTTACACAAATATATTCATTTTTACCAATATTTCGATACTACTTCATGTTTTCTCACGATATGTGATTTAGCCGTCAAATCTCAGAATTTCGCAAACTTTGCATTTATAAGCAAGTGTCTTGCATTTTGTTTTGTACTAAAAATCATCGAATTTAGCAATATTTTGACGTTTATCATCCTCTTTTCCTTCATGTGATTTAAACAAAATATTATCGAATTTGTCAATATTTTGCAGTTTTTCCACGTTTTTGTGAATTTTCAGTTTATTGGTGTTAATTAATTAAATATACGATAAAAATGATGCAAACACATAATTGATTAGATAATATCCTTAAATACTTTATTTCCAATCATCTATTTGTTTCTCGTTAAAATACTGAGTAAGATATTGAAAAGGGGAGAAGTTCGGTTTTTATTGCATATATCGACGTTTCAACCGGAATAGAGCGGTTTTACGTGTACATCTTCCATCGGTAATATAAACGAAAAATCAGGAACATTTTAAGTAATTCTAATGAAAACACATTGATTTTAATCATATGTATTGGAAACAACATTGTCATATGTCTTTTTTTGGATCTAAACAATACGAAACCTCGCTTTATGATTCGTAGTTAAAATCTTCAAATTTGGTATAATCGTGACTTTTTTCACGTTTTTCATGTAGTTTGATATTACGTAAATATGTTCATTTTTAAAAATACTTCGATACTATTTCATGCAGTATCACGATATGTGATTTGGCCTTCAAATCTGAAAATTTCGCATAATACTGCGTTTTAAGCAAGTTATCTTGCATTTTGTTTCGTACTAAAAATCATCGAATTTAGCAATATTTTGACGTTTATCATCCACTTTTCCTTTATGTGATTTAAACAAAATATCATCGAATTAGGCAATATTTTGCCGTTTTTCCACGTTTTTGTGAATTTTCAGTTTATTGGTATTAATTCATTAAATATACGATAAAATGATGCCAACACATAATTGATTAGAAATTAACCTTAAATACTTCATTTTCAATCAACTATTTGTTTCTCGTTAAAATACAGAGTAAGATATTGAAAAGGGGAGAAGTTCTGTTTTTATTGCATAAATCGACGTTTCAGCCGGATTAGAGTAGTTTTACGTGTACCTCTTCCATCGGTAATATAAACGGAAAATCAGGAACATTTTAGTTAATTCTAATGAAAACGGATTGATTTTTATCACTTGTATTGGAAACAACATTGTCATATGTCTTTTCTTGGATCTTCTTAATACGAAACCTCGCTCTATGATTTGAAGCTAAAATCCTCAAATATGGTATAATAGTGAATTTTCACGTTTTTCATGTAGTGTGATTTTACGTAAATATATTCATTTTTACCAATATTTCGATACTACTTCATGTTTTCTCACTATATGTTGTAACGGGGGTGTGGGGGAAGTAGCTCTATCTTGTCCATTATTCCACCCCCCAGTTAACTAACGAGGCCGGGGGAAACAGCTCTCTCTAGTCGGTTATCCCGTCCCTAGTTAGCTAACTATTCTAGAGCACCCCCCCAGAGTTCCTAAGGCAACCTCTCTCGTTCAACACCTTGTAACCTAGGTATTTGACTACCTAGGTGCTAAAACTTCAAGGCGCCGTCACTTGATCAGTTACCCGAAACTCTAGAGAGAACTCTAGAATACAGTATCATTGCCACAAACGTATAAGAGAAAACGAAAGGAAAGAAATGAATAGTGAAGTAATTAGTGAGGGTTTGGGGTGAGAGAGGTAGAGGTGGGAGGAGCGAGGAGGGTCATTAGCTGAAAGTGAGAGTTTAGAGAGGGGTGGAGGGAGAGGAATAGATAGGTAGTAGTAGAAGAGTAGAAAGTAGACGTAGAAGAGTAGATAGTAGAAGACGAAATGCTGCCACCATCCATTCATGATCATTACATACAAGACAAGGAATGGAACTTGCCTGTATCACAAAATTCTCAAAAGATGTTATCATGAGTTCATTATTAGTATGTTCCCTCTGTACCATGTATCAACTCCAAACATGTACTCATTAATATCTTGAATCTAGTAACCACCGAGGCTTTCTCACCTCAACTCAAAGCTCTAGGGAACAAAGACGATTTAAATAATAAGTTCATATATTTCACATACTAAGTAAGCAATCCAATTAAAATGTTAAAGATTAATATTCAAAGTGAGTCATCCTCCAAGAATCTGAGAACACTACAACTGACTGCCCCTGATCACACAACACTTGTAAAACACGACCAAGTCACCTAAATGTTCACTCACCGAGGACTGAGTCTAAGTTGAATAGAGAGGGGGGGGGGGTGTCTGTAGCTTGACAGAGACTGTCTCGCCCCTGCCGGCCGACAGCCTCCCTGCTAGGGACGTCTTCTCTGCTCTGCTGGCTCGTCTGCTGTTCTCTTAATGCTAATGCTCTCCGAGTATATATTGGGGACCCTAGGACTAACTCCGCCCACAAGTAGATAGCCTCCGGCACTACCAAGCCACTCCTTAAACGTCGGCATGTTTGAAGGCTACCAGACTACAATTATAAGCTTAGCGGAAGCAAGGTGAAATTCTCATGATCTGACCTCTGGTCACTTGAGGTCATTAATCCTTTGAGGTGTGAGATCTCAGGCCGACAAACTGGCGCCTCTCAGATCTGTGACTCATTTACTCTATGTATGTATTAAACTAAACCAAACACTTTTACAGTGTTACAATGTGATTTGACCGTCATATCTCAGAATTTCGCAAATTTTGCATTTTTAAGCAAGTTTCTTGCATTTTGATTTGTACTAAAAATCATCGAATTTAGCAATATTTTGACGTTTATCATCCCCTTTTCCTTTATGTGATTTAAACAAAATATCATCGAATTAGGCAATATTTTGCTGTTTTTCAACGTTTTTGTAAATTTTCAGTTTATTGGTATTAATTAATTAAATATACGATAAAAATGATGCAAACACATAATTGATAAGATAATAGCCTTAAATACTTTATTTTCAATCATCTATTTGTTTCACGTTAAAATACAGAGTAAGATATTGAAAAGGGGAGAAGTTCTGTTTTTATTGCATAAATCGACGTTTCAGCCGGATTAGAGTAGTTTTACGTGTACATCTTCCATCGGTAATATAAACGGAAAATCAGGAACATTTTAGTTAATTCTAATGAAAACTCATTGATTTCTATCACTTGTATTGGAAACAACATTGTCATATGTCTTTTCTTGGATCTTCTTAATACGAAACCTCGCTCTATGATTTGTAGTTAAAATCCTCAAATTTGGTATAATAGTGACTGTTTTCACGTTTTTCATGTAGTGTGATTTTACGTAAATATATTCATTTTTTACCAATATTTCGATACTACTTCATGGTTTCTCACGATATGTGATTTGGCCGTCATATCTCAGAATTTCGCAAATTTTGCATTTTTAAGCAAGTTTCTTGCATTTTGTTTTGTACAAAAAATCTTCAAATTTAGCAATATTTTGACGTTTATCGTCCCCTTTTCCTTTGTGTGATTTAAACAAAATATCATCGAATTAGGCAATATTTTGCCGTTTTTCTACGTTTTTGTGAATTTTCAGTTTATTGTTATTAATTAATTAAATATACGATAAAAATTATGCAAACACATAATTGATTAGATAATAGCCTTAAATACTTTATTTCCAATCGTCTATTTGTTTCTCGTTAAAATACTGAATAAGATATTGAAAAGGGGAGAAGTTCGGTTTTTATTGCATATATCGACGTTTCAACCGGAATAGAGCGGTTTTACGTGTACATCTTCCATCGGTAATGTAAACGAAAAATCAGGAACATTTTAGGTAATTCTAATGAAAACATATTGACTTTTATCATTTGTATTGGAAACAACATTGTCATATGTCTTTTCTTGGATCTAAACAATACGAAACCTCGCTTTATGATTCGAAGTTAAAATCCTCAAATTTGGTTTAATAGTGACTTTTTTCACGTTTTTCATGTAGTTTGATATTACGTAAATATGTTCATTTTTACCAATACTTCGATACTATTTCATGCACTATCACGATATGTGATTTGGCCTTCAAATCTCAGAATTTCGCATAATACTGCGTTTTAAGCAAGTTTTCTTGCATTTTGTTTCGTACTAAAAATCATCGAATTTAGCAATATTTTGACGTTTATCATCCCCTTTTCCTTTATGTGATTTAAACAAAATATCATCTAATTAGGCAATATTTTGCAGTTTTTCTACGTTTTTGTAAATTTTCAGTTTATTGGTATTAATTAATTAAATATACGATAAAAATTATGCAAACACATAATTGATAAGATAATAGCCTTAAATACTTTATTTTCAATCATCTATTTGTTTCAAATTAAAACACAGAGTAAGATATTCAAAAGGGGAGAAGTTCTGTTTTTATTGCATAAATCGACGTTTCAGCCGGATTAGAGCGGTTTTACGTGTACATCTTCCATCGGTAATATAAACGGAAAATCAGGAACATTTTAGTTAATTCTAATGAAAACGGATTGATTTTTATCACTTGTATTGGAAACAATATTGTCATATATCTTTTCTTGGATCTTCTTAATACGAAACCTCGCTCTATGATTTGTAGTTAAAAACCTCAAATTTGGTATAATAGTGACTTTTTTCACGTTTTTCATGTAGTTTGATATTACGTAAATATGTTCATTTTTACCAATACTTCGATACTATTTCATGCAGTATCACGATATGTGATTTGGCCTACAAATCTCAGAATTTCGCATAATATTGCGTTTTAAGCAAGTTTTCTTGCATTTTGTTTCGTACTAAAAGTCATCGAATTTAGCAATATTTTGACGTATATCATCCTCTTTTCCTTTATGCGATTTAAACAAAATATCATCGAATTAGGCAATATTTTGCCGTTTTTCCACGTTTTTGTGAATTTTTAGTTTATTGTTATTAATTCTTTAAATATACGATAAAAATGATGCAAACACATAATTGATTAGAAATTAACCTTACATACTTCATTTTCAATCAACTATTTGTTTCTCGTTAAAATACAGAGTAAGATATTGAAAAGGGGAGAAGTTCTGTTTTTATTGCATGTATCATAAGCATATCATATTGCATATTGATATATATCATATTGATATATATGATATATATCATATTGCATATATCATGCATATATATAAGCAAGAAAACTTGCTTAAAAATGCAAAATTTGCGAAATTCTGAGATTTGAAGGGCAAATCACACATCGTGAGAAAACATGAAGTAGTATCGAAATATTGGTAAAAACGAATATATATACGTAAAATCACACTACATGAATAACGTGAAAAAAGTCACTATATTACCATATTTGAGGATTTTAACTTCAAATCATAGAGCGAGGTTTCGTATTATTTAGATCCAAGAAAAGACATATGACAATGTTGTTTCAAATACAAATGATAAAAATAAATGTGTTTTCATTAGAATTAACTAAAATGTTCCTGATTTACCGTTAATATTACAGATGGAAGATGTACACGTAAAACCGCTCTAATCCGGCTGAAACGTCGGTATATGCAATAAAACTAGAACTTCTCCCCTTTCATATATCTTACTCAGTATTTTAACGAGAAACAAATAGATGATTGAATTCGATGATTTTTAGTACGAAACAAAATGCAAAAAAACTTGCTTAAAATGCAATATTGTGCGAAAATCTGAGATTTGAAGGCCAAATCACATATCGTGATACTACATGAAATAATATCGAAATATTGGTAAAAATGAATATATATACGTAATATCAAACTACATAAAATTGTTAAAAAAGTCATTATTATACCAAATTTGAGGTTTTTAACTTCGAATCATAGAGCGACGTTTCGTATTTTTTAGACCCTAGAAAAGACGTATAAAGATGTTGCTTCCAATACAAATGATAAAAATCAATGTGTTTTCATTAAAATTAACTAAAATGTTCCTGATTTTGGGTTTATATTACCGATGGAAGATGTACACGTATCACTCTCTTGAACCTCTGCATCATCCTCTTAATGCTCTGCATCTCTCTCTTCAGCCTCTGCATCACTCTCTCGAGCCTCTGCATCACCCTCTTGAGTCTCTACATCACTCTCTTGAGCCTCTTCATCCCTCTTTTAAGCCTCTGCAACACTCTTTTCAGCCACTGCATCACTCTCTTAAGCCTCTGCATCCCTCTCCTGATCCTCTGCATCACTCTCTTGAGCCTATGCATCACTCTCTTGAGGCCTCTGCATCACTCTGTTAAGCCTCTGAATCCCTCTCTTGAGCCTCTGCATCACTCTCTCGAGCCTCTGCATCACTCTCTTGATCCTCTCCATCACTCTCTTTAGCCTCTGCATCCCTCTCTTGAGCCTCTGCATCACTCTATTGAGCCTCTGCATCCCTCTCTTGAGCCTCTGCATCACTCTCTTGAGCCTCTGCATCACCCTCTTAAGCCTCTGCATCCCTATTTTGAGCCTCTGCATCACTTTCTTAAGCCTCTGCGTCCCTTTCTTGACCCTCTGCATCCATCTCTTGAACTCCTGCATCCCTCTCATGAGCCTCTGCATCCCTCTCTTGACCCTTTGCATCACTCTCTTAAGCCTCTGCATCCCTCTCTTCAGCCTCTGCATCACTCTCTTGAATCTCTTCATCCCTCTCTTAAGCCTCTGCATCATTCTCTTCAGCCTCTGCATCACTCTCTTAAGCCTCTGCATCATTCTCTTCACACTCTGCATCACTCTCTTGAGCCTCTGCATCACTCTCCTGAGCCTCTGCATCACTCTTTTAAGCCTTTGCATCATTCTCTTCAGCCTCTGCATCCCTCTCTTCAGCCTCTGCATCCCTCTCTTAAGCCTCTGCATCATTCTCTTCAGCCTCTGCATCCCTCTCTTAAGCCTCTCCATCATTCTCTTCAGCCTCTGCATTCCTCTACTAAGCGTCTGCATCACTCTCTTGATCCTCTGCATCCCTTTCTTAAGCCACTGCATCATTCTATTGAGCCTCTGCATCCCTCTCTTAAGCCTCTACATCATTCCCTTGTGCCTCTGCATCACTCTCTTGATCCACTGCATCAATCTCTTAAGGCTCTGCATCTCTCTCTTCCGCCTCTGCATCACTCTCTCGAGCCTCTGCATCACTCTCTTGAGCCTCTACATCCCTCTCTTGATCCTCTGCATCCCTTTCGTAAGCCTCTGCATCATTCTCTTGAGCTCCAGCATCATTCTCTTGAGCCTCTGCATCCCTCTCTTAAGCCTCTACGTCATTCCCGTGTGCCTCTGCATCACTCTCTTGATCCACTGCATCAATCTCTTAAGGCTCTGCATCTCTCTCTTCCGCCTCTGCATCACTCTCTCGTGCCTCTGCATCACTCTCTTGAGCCTCTACATCCCTCTCTGTTGAGCCTCTGCATCCCTCTCTTAAGCCTCTGAATCCCTCTCTTGAGCCTCTGCATCACTCTCTCGAACCTCTGCATCACTCTCTTGATCCTCTGCATCACTCTCTTGATCCTCTGTGTCACTCTCTTAAGCCTCTGTATCACTCTCTAGAGCCTCTGCATTACTCTCTTCAGCTTCTGCATCTCTCTCTTAAGCCTTTGCTTCCCTCTCTTGATCCTCTGAATCACTTTCTTGAGCCTCTGCATCCCTCTCTTGAGCCTCAGCATCACTCTCATGAACCTCTGCATCACCCTCTTAAGCCTCTGCATCCCTATTTTGAGCCAGTGCATCCCTTTCTTGAGCCTCTGCACCCCTCTCATGAACTCCTGCATCCCTCTCATGAGCCTCTCCATCCCTCTCTTGAGCCTTTGCATCACTCTCTTAAGCCTCTGCTTCCCTCACCTGATCCTCTTCATCACTCTCTTAAGCCTCTGCATCACTGTCTTGATCCTCTCCATCACTCTCTTTAGCCTCTGCATCCCTCTCTTGAGCCTCTGCATCACTCTATTGAGCCTCTGCATCCCTCTCTTGAGCCTCTGCATCACTCTCTTGAGCCTCTGCATCACCCTCTTAAGCCTCTGCATCCCTATTTTGAGCCTCTGCATCACTTTCTTAAGCCTCTGCGTCCCTTTCTTGAGCCTCTGCATCCATCTCTTGAACTCCTGCATCCCTCTCATGAGCCTCTGCATCCCTCTCTTGAGCCTTTGCATCACTCTCTTAAGCCTCTGCATCCCTCTCTTCAGCCTCTGCATCACTCTCTTGAGTCTCTTCATCCCTCTCTTAAGCCTCTGCATCATTCTCTTCTGCCTCTGCATCACTCTCTTAAGCCTCTGCATCATTCTCTTCACACTCTGCATCACTCTCTTGAGCCTCTGCATCACTCTCCTGAGCCTCTGCATCACTCTTTTAAGCCTCTGCATCATTCTCTTCAGCCTTTGCATCCCTCTCTTCAGCCTCTGCATCCCTCTCTTAAGCCTCTGCATCATTCTCTTCAGCCTCTGCATCCCTCTCTTAAGCATCTCCATCATTCTCTTCAGCCTCTGCATTCCTCTACTAGGCGTCTGCATCACTCTCTTGATCCTCTGCATCCCTTTCTTAAGCCACTGCATCATTCTCTTGAGCCCCTGCATTATTCTATTGAGCCTCTGCATCCCTCTCTTAAGCCTCTACATCATTCCCTTTTGCCTCTGCATCACTCTATTGATCCAGTGCATCAATCTCTTAAGGCTCTGCATCTCTCTCTTCCGCCTCTGCATCACTCTCTCGAGCCTCTGCATCACTCTCTTGAGCCTCTACATCCCTCTCTTGATCCTCTGCATCCCTTTCTTAAGCCTCTGCATCATTCTCTTGAGCCCCAGCATCATTCTCTTGAGCCTCTGCATCCCTCTCTTAAGCCTCTACGTCATTCCCGTGTGCCTCTGCATCACTCTCTTGATCCACTGCATCAATCTCTTAAGGCTCTGCATCTCTCTCTTCCGCCTCTGCATCACTCTCTCGTGCCTCTGCATCACTCTCTTGAGCCTCTACATCCCTCTCTGTTGAGCCTCTGCATCCCTCTCTTAAGCCTCTGTATCCCTCTCTTGAGACTCTGCATCACTCTCTCGAACCTCTGCATCACTCTCTTGATCCTCTGCATCACTCTCTTGATCCTCTGTGTCACTCTCTTAAGCCTCTGTATCACTCTCTAGAGCCTCTGCATTACTCTCTTCAGCTTCTGCATCTCTCTCTTAAGCCTTTGCTTCCCTCTCTTGATCCTCTGCATCACTTTCTTGAGCCTCTGTATCCCTCTCTTGAGCCTCAGCATCACTCTCATGAACCTCTGCATCACCCTCTTAAGCCTCTGCATCCCTATTTTGAGCCAGTGCATCCCTTTCTTGAGCCTCTGCACCCCTCTCATGAACTCCTGCATCCCTCGCATGAGCCTCTCCATCCCTCTCTTGAGCCTTTGCATCGCTCTCTTAAGCCTCTGCTTCCCTCACCTGATCCTCTTCATCACTCTCTTAAGCCTCTGCATCACTCTCTTGATCCTCTCCATCACTCTCTTTAGCCTCTGCATCCCTCTCTTGAGCCTCTGCATCACTCTATTGAGCCTCTGCATCCCTCTCTTGAGCCTCTGCATCACTCTCTTGAGCCTCTGCATCACCCTCTTAAGCCTCTGCATCCCTATTTTGAGCCTCTGCATCACTTTCTTAAACCTCTGCGTCCCTTTCTTGAGCCTCTGCATCCATCTCTTGAACTCCTGCATCCCTCTCATGAGCCTCTGCATCCCTCTCTTGAGCCTTTGCATCACTCTCTTAAGCCTCTGCATCCCTCTCTTCAGCCTCTGCATCACTCTCTTGAGTCTCTTCATCCCTCTCTTAAGCCTCTGCATCATTCTCTTCAGCCTCTGCATCACTCTCTTAAGCCTCTGCATCATTCTCTTCACACTCTGCATCACTCTCTTGAGCCTCTGCATCACTCTCCTGAGCCTCTGCATCACTCTTTTAAGCCTCTGCATCATTCTCTTCAGCCTCTGCATCCCTCTCTTCAGCCTCTGCATCCCTCTCTTAAGCCTCTGCATCATTCTCTTCAGCCTCTGCATCCCTCTCTTAAGCATCTCCATCATTCTCTTCAGCCTCTGCATTCCTCTACTAGGCGTCTGCATCACTCTCTTGATCCTCTGCATCCCTTTCTTAAGCCACTGCATCATTCTCTTGAGCCCCTGCATCATTCTATTGAGCCTCTGCATCCCTCTCTTAAGCCTCTACATCATTCCCTTTTGCCTCTGCATCACTCTATTGATCCAGTGCATCAATCTCTTAAGGCTCTGCATCTCTCTCTTCCGCCTCTGCATCACTCTCTCGAGCCTCTGCATCACTCTCTTGAGCCTCTACATCCCTCTCTTGATCCTCTGCATCCCTTTCTTAAGCCTCTGCATCATTCTCTTGAGCCCCAGCATCATTCTCTTGAGCCTCTGCATCCCTCTCTTAAGCCTCTACGTCATTCCCGTGTGCCTCTGCATCACTCTCTTGATCCACTGCATCAATCTCTTAAGGCTCTGCATCTCTCTCTTCCGCCTCTGCATCACTCTCTCGTGCCTCTGCATCACTCTCTTGAGCCTCTACATCCCTCTCTGTTGAGCCTCTGCATCCCTCTCTTAAGCCTCTGTATCCCTCTCTTGAGCCTCTGCATCACTCTCTCGAACCTCTGCATCACTCTCTTGATCCTCTGCATCACTCTCTTGATCCTCTGTGTCACTCTCTTAAGCCTCTGCATCACTCTCTAGAGCCTCTGCATTACTCTTTTCAGCTTCTGCATCTCTCTCTTAAGCCTTTGCTTCCCTCTCTTGATCCTCTGCATCACTTTCTTGAGCCTCTGCATCCCTCTCTTGAGCCTCTGCATCACTCTCATGAGCCTCTGCATCACCCTCTTAAGCCTCTGCATCCCTATTTTGAGCCAGTGCATCCCTTTCTTAAGCCTCTGCTTCCCTCACCTGATCCTCTTCAGCACTCTCTTAAGCCTCTGCATCACTCTCTTAAGCCTCTGCATCAGTCTCTTAAGTCTCTGCATCACTATCTTAATCCCCTGCACCCCTCTGTTCATCCTCTGCATCACTCTCTTGAGACTCTGCATCATTCTCTTGAGCCTCTTCATCCCTCTCATAAGCCTCTACATCGATCACTTGAGCCTCTGCATCACTCTCTTTAGCCTCTGCATCACTCTCTTAAGCCTCTGCATCTCTCTTTTCAGCCTCTGCATCGCTCTCTTGAGCCTCTGCATCCCTCTCTTGAGCCTCTGCATCACTCTCTTGAGCCTCTGCATCACTCTCTTGAGCCTTTGCATCCCTCTCTTAAGCCTTTGCATCACTCTCTTGAGCCTCTGCATCACTTTCTTGAGCCTCTGCATCACTCTCTTGAGCCTCTGCATCACTCTCTTGAGCCTCTGCATCAATCTCTTGAGCCTCTGCATCAATCTCTTACGCCTCTGCAACACTCTCTTGAGCCTCTGCATCACTCTCTTGAGCCTCTGCATCATTCTCTTGAGCCTCTGCATCCCTCTCATAAGCCTCTGCATCACTCTCTTTAGCCTCTGCATCACTCTCTTAAGCCTCTGCATCTCTCTCTTCAGCCTCTGCATCGCTTTCTTGAGCCTCTGCATCCCTCTCTTGAGCCTCTGCATCACTCTCTTCAGCCTCTGCATCCCTCTCTTGAGCCTCTGCATCATTCTTCTAGGCCTCTGCATCACTCTCATGAGCCTCTGCATTACTCACGTGAGCCTCTACATCCCTCTCTTGAGACTCTGCATCACTCTCTTGAGTCTCGGCATCCCTCTCTTAAGCCTCTGCATCAATCTCTTGAGCCTCTGCATTACTCTCTTAAGCCTCTGCATCCCTCTCTTGAGCCTATGCATCTCTCTTCTCTCTTGAGCCTCTACATCACTCTCTTGAGCCTCTGCATCACTCTCTTGAGCCTCTGCATCACTCTCTTGAGCCTCTGCATCAATCTCTTAAGCCTCTGCAACACTCTCTTTAGCCTCTGTATCACTCTCGTAAGCCTCTGCATCCCTCACTTGATTCTCTGCATCACTCTCGTAAGCCTCTGCATCAGTCTCCTGAGCCTCTGCATAACTCTATTTAGCCTCTGCGTCACTCTAGTATGCCTCTGCATATCTCTCTTCAGCCTCTGCATCACTCTCTGGAGCCTCTGCATCCCTCTCTTAAGCCTCTGCATCACTCTCTTCAGCCTCTGCATCCCTCTCTTAAGCCTCAGCATCACTCTCTTGTGCCTCTGCATCCCTCTCTTGAACTACTGCATCCCTCTCATGAGCCTCTGCATCCCTCTCTTTAGCCTTTGCATAACTCTCTTAAGCCTCTGCATCTCTCTCTTGAGCCTCTACATCACTCTCTTGAGCATCTGCATCACTCTCTTCAGCCTCTGCATCCCTCTCTTAAGCCTTTGCATCATTCTCTTCAGCCTCTGCATCCCTCTCTTAAGCCTCTGCACCATTCTCTTCAGCCTCTGCATTCCTCAAAAAGCGTCTGCATCACTCTCTTGATTCTCTGCATCTCTCTCTTAAGCCTCTGCATCATTCTCTAGAGCCCCCTGCATCATTCTCTTGAGCCTCTGCATCTCTCTCTTAAGCCTCTACATCATTCCCTTCTGCCTCTGCATCACTCTCTTGAACCTCTGCATCATCCTCTTAATGCTCTGATTCTCTCTCTTCAGCCTCTGCATCACTCTCTCGAGCCTCTGCATCACTCTCTTGAGCCTCTACATCCCTCTCTTGAGCCTCTTCATCCCTCTTTTAAGCCTCTGCAACACTCTTTTCAGCCTCTGCATCACTCTCTTAAGCCTCTGCATCACTCTCTCGAGCCTCTGCATCACTCTCTTGAGCCTCTACATCCCTCTCTTGAGCCTCTTCATCCCTCTTTTAAGCCTCTGCAACACTCTTTTCAGCCTCTGCATCACTCTCTTAAGCCTCTGCATCCCTCTCTTGAGCCTATGCAACACTCTCTTGAGGCCTCTGCATCACTCTGTTAAGCCTGTGAATCCCTCTCTTGAGCCTCTGCATCACTCTCTCGAGCCTCTGCATCACTCTCTTGATCCTCTCCATCACTCTCTTTAGCCTCTGCATCCCTCTCTTGAGCCTCTGCATCACTCTCTTGAGCCTCTGCATCCCTCTCTTGAGCCTCTGCATCACTCTCTTGAGCCTCTGCATCACCCTCTTAAGCCTCTGCATCCCTATTTTGAGCCTCTGCATCACTTTCGTAAGCCTCTGCGTCCCTTTCTGGAGCCTCTGCATCCCTCTCTTGAACTGCTGCATCCCTCTCATGAGCCTCTGCATCCCTCTCTTGAGCCTTTGCATCACTCTCTAAAGCCTCTGCATCCCTCTCTTCAGCCTCTTCATCACTCTCTTGAGTCTCTTCATCCCTCTCTTAAGCCTCTGCATCATTCTCTTCAGCCTCTGCATCACTCTCTTGAGCCTCTGCATCACTCTCCTGAGCCTCTACATCACTCTTTTAAGCCTCTGCATCATTCTCTTCACACTCTGCATCACTCTCTTGAGCCTCTGCATCACTCTCCTGAGCCTCTACATCACTCTTTTAAGCCTCTGCATCATTCTCTTCAGCCTCTGCATCCCTCTCTTAAGCCTCTGCATCACTCTCTTGAGCCTCTGCATCCCTCTCTTCAGCCTCTACATCCCTCTCTTAAGCCTCTGCATCATCCTCTTAATGCTCTGCATCTCTCTCTTCAGCCTTTGCATCACTCTCTCGAGCCTCTGTATTACTCTCTTGAGCCTCTACATCCCTCTCTTGAGCCTCTTCATCCCTCTTTTAAGCCTCTGCAACACTCTTTTCAGCCTCTGCATCACTCTCTTAAGCCTCTGCATCCCTCTCCTGATCCTCTGCATCACTCTCTTGAGCCTATGCATCACTCTCTTGAGGCCTCTGCATCACTCTGTTAAGCCTCTGAATTCCTCTCTTGAGCCTCTGCATCACTCTCTCGAGCCTCTGCATCACTCTCTTGATCCTCTCCATCACTCTCTTTAGCCTCTGCATCCCTCTCTTGAGCCTCTGCATCACTCTCTTGAGCCTCTGCATCCCTCTCCTGAGCCTCTGCATCACTCTCTTGAGCCTCTGCATCACCCTCTTAAGCCTCTGCATCCCTATTTTGAGCCTCTGCATCACTTTCGTAAGCCTCTGCGTCCCTTTCTTGAGCCTCGGCATCCCTCTCTTGAACTCCTGCATCCCTCTCATGAGCCTCTGCATCCCTCTCTTGAGCCTTTGCATCACTCTCTAAAGCCTCTGCATCCCTCTCTTCAGCCTCTGCATCACTCTCTTGAGTCTCTTCATCCCTCTCTTAAGCCTCTGCATCATTCTCTTCAGCCTCTGCATCACTCTCTTAAGCCTCTGCATCATTCTGTTCACACTCTGCATCACTCTCCTGAGCCTCTGCATCACTCTCCTGAGCCTCTGCATCACTCTTTTAAGCCTCTGCATCATTCTCTTCAGCCTCTGCATCCCTCTCTTAAGCCTCTGCATCATTCTCTTGAGCCTCTGCATCCCTCTCTTCAGCCTCTACATCCCTCTCTTAAGCCTCTGCATCATTCTCTTCAGCCTCTGCATCCCTCTCTTAAGCCTCTCCATCATTCTCTTCAGCCTCTGCATTCCTCTACTAAGCGTCTGCATCACTCTCTTGATTCTCTGCATCCCTTTCTTAAGCCACTGCATCATTCTCTTGAGCCCCTCCATCACTCTTTTAAGCCTCTGCATCATTCTCTTCAGCCTCTGCATCCCTCTCTTAAGCCTCTGCATCATTCTCTTGAGCCTCTGCATCCCTCTCTTCAGCCTCTACATCCCTCTCTTAAGCCTCTGCATCATTCTCTTCAGCCTCTGCATCCCTCTCTTAAGCCTCTCCATCATTCTCTTCAGCCACTGCATTCCTCTACTAAGCGTCTGCATCACTCTCTTGATTCTCTGCATCCCTTTCGTAAGCCACTGCATCATTCTCTTGAGCCCCTGCATCATTCTCTTGAGCCTCTGCATCCCTCTCTTAAGCCTCTACATCATTCCCTTGTGCCTCTGCATCACTCTCTTGATCCACTGCATCAATCTCTTAAGGCTCTGCATCTCTCTCTTCCGCCTATGCATCACTCTCTCGAGCCTCTGCATCACTCTCTTGAGCCTCTACATCCCTCTCTTGATCCTCTGCATCCCTTTCTTAAGCCTCTGCATCATTCTCTTGAGCCCCTGCATCATTCTCTTCAGCCTCTGCATCCCTCTCTTAAGCCTCTACGTCATTCCCTTGTGCCTCTGCATCACTCTCTTGATCTACTGCATCAATTTTTTTAAGGCTCTACATCTCTCCCTTCCGCCTCTGCATCAGTCTCTCGAGCCTCTGCATCACTCTCTTGAGACTCTGCATCACTCTCTTGAGGCCTCTGCATCACTCTGTTAAGCCTCTGAATCCCTCTCTTGAGCCTCTGCATCACTCTCTCGAACCTCTGCATCACTCTCTTAATCCTCTGCATCACTCTCTTGATCCTCTGCATCACTCTCTTAAGCCTCTGCATCACTCTCTAGAGCCTCTGCATTACTCTCTTCAGCTTCTGCATCTCTCTCTTAAGCCTTTGCTTCCCTCTCTTGATCCTCTGCATCACTTTCTTGAGCCTCTGCATCCCTCTCTTGAGCCTCTGTATCACTCTCTTGAGCCTCTGCATCACCCTCTTAAGAATCTGCATCCCTATTTTAAGCCTCTGCATCCCTCTCTTGAGCCAATAAACGCTTTTAAGCCTCTGCATCCCTCTCTTTGAGCCAATAAACTGAATTTTCAGTTTATTGTTATTAATTTATTATATATACGATAAAAATGATGCAAACACATAATTGGTTAGAAATTAACCTTAAATAATTCATTTTCAATCAAATATTTGTTTCTCGTTAAAATACTGTGTAAGATATTGAAAAGAGGAGAAGTTCTGTTTTTAATGCATATATCGACGTTTCAGCCGGATTAGAACAGTCTTACGTGTACATCTTCCATTGGTAATATAAACGGAAAATCAGGAACATCTTAGTTAATTCTAATGAAAACACATCGATTTTTATCATTTGTATTGGAAACGACATTTTAATATGTGTTTTCTAGGATCTAAGTAATACGAAACCTCCCCTTATAATTTGAAGTTAAAATCCTCAAATTTGGTAATATAGTAACTTCTTTCACGTTTTTTATGTAGTGTGATTTTACGTAAATATATTCGTATTTACCAATATTTCGATACTACTTCATGTTTTCTCACGATATGTGATTTGGCCTTCAAATCTCAGAATTTCGCATTATATTGAGCAAGTTTTCTTGCATTTTGTTTTGTACTAAAAATCATCGAATTTAGCAATATTTTGACGTTTATCATCCCCCTTTTCCTTTATGTGATTTAAACAAAATATCATCGAATTAGGCAATATTTTGCCGTTTTTCCACGTTTTTGTGAATTTTCTGTTTATTGTTATTAATTTATTGTATATACGATAAAAATGATGCAAACACATAATTGGTTAGAAATTAATCTTAAATAATTCATTTTCAATCAACTATTTGTTTCTCGTTAAAATACTGTGTAAGATTTTGAAAAAAGAGAAGTTCTGTTTTTAATGCATATATCGACGTTTCAGCCGGATTAGAGCAGTCTTACATGTACATCTTCCATTGGTAATATAAACGGAAAATCAGGAACATCATAGTTAATTCTAATGAAAACATATCGATTTTTATCATTTGTATTGGAAACAACATTTTAATGTCTTTTCTAGGATCGAAGTAATACGAAACCTCCCCCTATAATTTGAAGTTAAATTCTTCAAATTTGGTAATATAGTGATTTTTTCACGTTTTTCATGTAGTGTGATTTTACGTAAATATACTCGTTTTTACCAATATTTCGATACTACTTCATGTTTTCTCACGATATGTTATTTGGCCTTCAAATCTCAGAATTTCGCATAATGTTGCATTTTTAGCAAGTTTTCTTGCATTTTGTTTTGTACTAAAAATCGTCGAATTTAGCAATATTTTGACGTTTATCATCCCCCTTTTCCTTTATGTGATTTAAGCAAAATACCATCGAATTAGGCAATATTTTGCCGTTTTTCCACGTTTTTGTGAGTTTTCAGTTTATTGTTATTAGTTCATTATATATACGATACAAATGATGCAAACACATAATTGGTTATAAATTAACCTTAAATACTTCATTTTCAATCATATATTTGTTTCTCGTTAAAATGCTGTGTAAGATATGGAAAAGGGGAGAAGTTCTGTTTTTATTGCATATATCGACGTTTCAGCCGGATTAGAACGGTTTTACGTGTACATCTTTCATCCGTAATATAAACGGAAAATCAACAACATTTTAGTTCATTCTAATGAAAACACATTGTTTTTTATCATTTGTATTGGAAACAACATTGTCATATGTCTTTTCTTGGATCTAAATAATACGAAACCTCGCTCTATGAATTGAAGTTAAAATCCTCAAATATGGTAAAATAGTGACTTTTTCACGTTAATCATGTAGTTTGATATTACGTAAATATATTCATTTTTACCAATATTTCGATACTATTTCATATAGTTTGCCGTTTTTCCTTGTTTTTGTGAATTTTCAGTCTATGGGTATTAATTCATTATATATACGATAAAAATGATGCAAACACATAATTGATCAGAAAATAACCTTAAATACTTCATTTTCAATCATCTATTTGTTTCTCGTTAAAATACTGAGTAAGATATTAAAAAGGGGAGAAGTTCTGTTTTGTTGCATATGTCGACGTTTCAGCTGGATTAGGACGGTTTTATGTGTACATCTTCCATCGGTAATATAAACGGAAAATCAGGAACATTTTAGTTAATTCTAATGAAAACACATTGATTTTTATCATTTGTGTTTGAAACAACATTGTCTTATGTCTTTTCTTGGATCTAAATAATACGAAACCTCGCTCTATGATTTGAAGTTAAAATCCTCAAATATGGTAATATAGTGACTTTTTTCACGTTATTCATGTAGTGTGATTTTACGTATATATATTCGTTTTTACCAATATTTCGATACTACTTCATGTTTTCTCACGATGTGTGATTTGTCCTTCAAATCTCAGAATTTCGCAAATTTTCCATTTTTAAGCAAGTTTCCTTGCATTTTGTTTTGTACTAAAAATCATCGAATTTAGCAATATTTTGACCTTTATCATCCCCTTTTCCTTTGTGTGATGTAAACAAAATATTATCGAATTAGGCCGTTTTTCCACGTTTTTGTGAATTTTCAGTTTATTGTTATTAATTCATTAAATATACGATAAAAATTATGCAAACACATAATTGATCAGAAAATAACCTTAAATACTTCATTTTCAATCATCTATTTGTTTCTTGTTAAAATACTGAGTAAGATATTGAAAAGGGGAGTTCTGTTTTTTTTTGCATATATCGACGTTTCAGCCGGATTAGAACGGTTTTACGTGTACATCTTCCATTGGTAATATAAACCGAAAATCAGGAACATTTTAGTTAATTTTAATGAAAACACATTGATTTTCATCCTTTGTATTGGAAGCAACATCTTTATACGTCTTTTCTAGGGTCTAAAAAATACGAAACGTTGCTCTATGATTCGAAGTTAAAATTCTCAAATTTGGTATAATAATTACTTTTTTCACAATTTCATGTAGTTTGATATTACGCAATTATATTCCTTTTTACCAATAATTCGATATTATTTCATGTAGTATTACGATATGTGATTTGGCCTTCAAATCTCAGATTTTCGCATAATATTGCATTTTAAGCAAGTTTTCTTGCATTTTGTTTCGTACTAAAAATCATCGAATTCAGCAATATTTTGACGTTTATCATCCCCTTTTCCTTTATGTGATATAAACAAAATATCATCTTATTAGGCAATATTTTGCTGTTTTTCCACGTTTTTGTGAATTTTCAGTTTATTGTTATTAATTCATTAAATATATGATAAAAATGATGCAAACACATAATTGATTAGAAATTAACCTTCAACACATCATTTTCAATCAACTATTTGTTTCTCGATAAAATACTGAGTAAGATTTTGGAAAGGGGAGAAGTTCTGTTTTTATTGCATATATCGACGTTTCAGCCGGATTAAAGCGGTTTTACGTGTATATCTTCCATCGGTAATATAAACGGAAAATCAAGAACATTTTAGTTAATTCTAATGAAAACACATTGATTTTTATCATTTGTATTTGTAACAACATTGTCATATGTCTTTTCTTGGATCTAAATAATACGAAACCTCGCTCTATGATTTGAAGTTAAAATCCTCATATATGGTAATAAAGTAACTTTTTTCACGTTATTGATGTAGTGTGATTTTACGTATATATATTCGTTTTTACCAATATTTCGATACAACTTCATGTTTTCTCACGATGTGTGATTTGCCCTTCAAATCTCAGAATTTCGCAAATTTTGCATTTTTAAGCAAGTTTTCTTGCATTTTGTTTTGTACTAAAAATCATCGAATTTAGCAATATTTTGACCTTTATCATCCCCTTTTCCTTTGTGTGATGTAAACAAAATATTATCGAATTAGGCCGTTTTTCCACGTTTTTGTGAATTTTCAGTTTATTGTTATTAATTCATTAAATATACGATAAAAATTATGCAAACACATATTTGATCAGAAAATAACCTTAAATACTTCATTTTCAATCATCTATTTGTTTCTTGTTAAAATACTGAGTAAGATATTGAAAAGGGGAGAAGTTCTGTTTTTATTGCATATATCGACGTTTCAGCCGGATTAGAACGGTTTTACGTGTACATCTTCCATCGGTAATATAAACCGAAAATCAGGAACATTTTAGTTAATTTAAATGAAAACACATTGATTTTTATCATTTGTATTGGAAGCAACATCTTTATACGTCTTCTCTAGGGTCTAAAAAATACGAAACGTCGCTCTATGATTCGAAGTTAAAATCCTCAAATTTGGTATAATAATGACTTTTTTCACAATTTCATGTAGTTTGATATTACGCAATTATATTCCTTTTTACCAATAATTCGATATTATTTCATGTAGTATCACGATATGTGATTTGGCCTTCAAATCTCAGATTTTCGCATAATATTGCATTTTAAGGAAGTTTTCTTGCATTTTGTTTCGTACTAAAAATCATCGAATTCAGCAATATTTTGACGTTTATCATCCCCTTTCCTTTATGTGATATAAACAAAATATCATCTTATTAGGCAATATTTTGCTGTTTTTCCACGTTTTTGTGAATTTTCAGTTTATTGTTATTAATTCATTAAATATACGATAAAAATGATGCAAACACGTAATTGATTAGAAATTAACCTTAAACACTTCATTTTCAATCAACTATTTGTTTCTCGTTAAAATACTGAGTAAGATATATGAAAGGGGAGAAGTTCTAGTTTTATTGCATATATCGACGTTTCAGCCGGATTAGAGCGGTTTTACGTGTACATCTTCCATCGGTAATATTAACGGTTAATCAGGAACATTTTAGTTAATTCTAATAAAAACACATTGATTTTTATCATTTGTATTTGAAACCAACCTGTCCTCTTAAAAAGAACGTCAACATTTGCCGTTTGACTCTACGGCTGTTTTTGGACGTTATTTTGTGTAAAACTACGTCTATTTTCGCTTCCATGGACTATCTCTTGTTATACAATGAAATACCACACTCTTATTATTCTATAACTCACTGACTATGCTCTGATATTTGTTCTTCAAGTAAAAATATATATATTTTTGCCTTAATTAGGCCATAATCCAGAAAATTCCAGCCTATCGATCTTTATATTTAGGAAAACATCTAATAAATTTGGAAATGAATTTTTCGTTCGCCGACAGTTTCCTGTTACTATTTAACCCTCTATGCTGTAATGTCGCTGGTTATTGTGACTTTCCCAGGATTTATATATGTTTTGTAGTAGCATTTAGTCAGACTACAGTAATTTAACTAATGGGAAACCTCTATAGTTGTCGTAAATTAATAATAATCATTTATCAAATAATAAATTAGCAAACATATGCAACATTTTATGTTACGACTTTTCGGGTAGGCCGTTCTGTTTGTTTACAACCCCAATGGTTCAAAATACACAATACTTTTAATATATAAGTGACTAAGTATGCTCTAATATATGGTCCTCAATGAAAATTATCGTTTTTTTTTGTTAATTTGTCCATAATGAATAAGATTCCTTACTGTTGATCTTTATATTAAGAAAAACATCTAAACAAATTGGTATTGTGTTTTCGTTCAGATAAAGTTTCCAGATACTATTTCCTAGTTATCAATTAATGTAGGTGGTTATTTTAATTCGCGGCTACCAGGGGCTTTCTCCCATTATACAATATAAATGTACTCACTAACTATTCTCTGGTATCTGTTCTTCAAGTAAAATTACCTATTTTTTTGTTTAATTAGTCCATAATTCATAAAATTCCTTCAGGTCGATCTTTATATTTAGAAAAACATCTAATCAATTTGGAATTTAATTTTTCGTTCACCTACAGTTACCAGCTACTATTTCATTGTTATATTTTATGTCGCTGGTCATTACAATTTTCCAAGAATTTAAACAGCTAAACAGCAAGTAGCATCTTGTTAGAGTACAGGAATTTACCTATGGAGAACCTCGATAGCTGCCGAAAATTATTAATGATTATATATGTAATTTAAAATAATGAATTATATACCATTTCTTATGTTACGTCTTTGGCGGGTAGGCGGTTCTGCGGGTTTACAACCGAATTGTTTAAAAATCACACTATTTTAAATGTATGAGTCACTAGTATGCTCTGATATATGTTCTGCAATGAAAATAAAGATTGTTTTGTTGTTAATTACTCCATAAATGTGTAATGTGTTAATTCAGTCTAAAATCTTTTTGCAACGTTTATATGCGATATACGTAGCTGGAAACTACCTAATATTTAAAAATAATAGTTACAACATTCTATTAAAATATAATGTTGAAATAAATATCACACAAAGTCTGTATATCTGTTTTTAGATGTCTTATAAATTTTATTTTTAAATAGTATTAATAATGTTTGTGAATCTTGAGTAAAAATTATGTTAATTATTATTAATCTAATTGTTATTATTTTAAGTAAAAGAATTGCAAGTATTCGCATAACCACGGGATCTCTGTTTGTGTATGAATGCACGGATTTGTTTTTGTTATGAGAGGGACGCCTTAGAAAGCATGGTGTAGGCCACCTGTGGCTCGCATCTGATCCCACGATCGTCGTCGCCCCTAAATCAACACAACAGGTATTTAGTATTTACGATTATAATAAGTAATATTTCTTTTATAATAATATTGCAGCAGGTGGTGTAGTGGTAGGACACTCGCCTGGCGTTCCGCGAGCGCTATGTCATAAGTTCGTATCCTGGCCGGGGAGGATTTACTGGGCGCAAATCCTAAACTGTAGCCTCTGTTTAACGCAACAGTAAAATGTGTACTTGGATGAAAAAACGATTCTTCGCGGCGGGGATCGTATTCCAGGGACCTGCCCGAAACGCTACTCGTACTAGTGGCTGTACAAGAATGTAACAACTCTTGTATATATCTCAGGTTAGGGGCTAGGCATTTACACTCTTAGGTCAGCAAACTAGCTAGAAGGTTAGACTATTAGACTCCACTGGTCAATCGGGGCCCTGCATGACTCAGCTTATCCTAACCTAGCCCAGCTTAAACCATCTTAGCATAGTTCATTCTAGCTGTGCATAGTGCTTGCACAGCCTTGCTTATCCTAGTTTACCTCTTCCTAGCCTACCGTAGCCAAGCCTATCCCAGTATACCCTTACCTAGTCTTGCCTAGCCTAACCCTGCCTTGCTATTAAACATGACCAGTCCTTCCTACCCTAGCCAAGCCCTGACCAGCTAAGCCAAGCCAATCCCTGCCAAGATTTAGCATAGCCTAAGGAGGCCTGGTCGACGACCGGGCCGCGGGGACACTAAGCCCCGGAAGCACCTCAAGGTAGCCTCAAGGTAGGTAGCCTTGCCTTTTTATTAATATATAGAGGGTACCACCTCTGGTTGAGTATGTAGGAACCCTCCACTTATAGGGTTGAGGGTTCCATATATATATATATATATATATGCGGAAAATCCACAGAGAAATATGCAATGAGGTGAACGTTTCGGCTTTGTTAAAGCCTTTGTCAACACCAGACTGACCACGGGATCAGTTAGATCAGTTGCGTTAGGTCAGTCTGGTGTTGACAAAGGCTTTAACAAAGCCGAAACGTTCACCTCATTTCATATTTCTCTGTGGATTTTCCGCATAAAATGATCAGTGTTTTGTGATCGTCAATTGCATATATATATATATATATATATATATATATATATATATATATATATATATATATATATATATATATATATATATATATATATAATATAAATAATGTGTGTGTAAACATGCCACGTGTGTGTAAATCACAAAAATTAACACTTGATGAAAAATGTGACAGTGTCAGACCACGGAGGAAGAATTGAAACAGGAATTTCCTTAAGTACTTTCATATATTAATACATCTTCAGAAGGAATAATTTTTTATATAAATTAAATTAAAAAAATCATTCCTCCATGGTCTGACAGTCATATATATATATATATATATATATATATATATATATATATATATATATATATATATATATATATATATATATAATGTGTGTGTGTGTGTGTGTACTCACCTAGTTGTGCTTGCGGTGGTTGAGCTCTGGCTCTTTGTCCCGTATGTATGTATTCATATATATATATATATATATATATATATATATATATATATATATATATATATATATATATATATATATATATATATATATATATATATAATATTTTATATATCCTGCCTGAAATGCTGCGTGTACTAGTGGCTTTACAAGATAGTTCTTATAAAGATAGCATTTTGTGGTTATTCTCTATATCTGGTTCACCTAACAGTAAATAAGTACCTGGGAGTTAGACAGCTGCTATGGGCTGCTTCCTAGGGATGTGTGTGTGTGTTTGTATTCATGTTGAATTTTACAAAGTAGGAAGAGATGTTTGTAAAAAAAAAAAATCAAATATTTTTGAAAGTATAAGTAGATTTGATATTTTTCTTTAATTGTTTATGTCTGCTGTCTCGCCTCCTTTATAAAATGGCATCATTCTTGCTTTTTTAAGGATATCAGGAAAAGTAAGGCACTCCAGAGATTTGTTGACTCCTTCCTAGTGTTGCCTAGCCCAGCCCAGCCTAGACAAGGCAGGCTGGGCATCCTAGCCTCACGCAGCTTAGCCCCCACCTACATGTAGCATCCCAGTCCATCCTAAGTGATCATTACCTTACTGGCTGTGTTTTCTCTTCAGCCCTGAATGTAATGTGGTGGAACATAAGCAGATACATATCAGGTCTTAGAGAATCTGTACTTCATACATTTCTTAATAATGTCTCACAAATATTTAAATAATTAAAAAAAAATTGTATAATAACTTCATATTATTCTTGCAATTTATTTTTGCATTTTTTTATACAAAATTTACATTTTAAAAGATTACCTCTATTTTTAGATTGATGACTTGAAGACTACAGTGCCATCCACAGCAAATCATGGTCTTAAAATATCTCCTAGCAATGACGAGACCAATTTTCACAGAGATCAAATTTTTGCTAAGCAGTAGTCACAGGTAAATATATATTATATATATAATATTATATATATAATATTATATATATAAAATTAACTACATCATTGCTCAAAGCACCTTTAGACATTCTGAGAGTTGTGCTATTTTATTAAAAAATTAATTAGGCTATATTTTAATGTTTTGTAATGTTTTCATTACTTTTTTTGTTTTGAAATATAAATTGTTGAGTTTTGAAACATTTTGACATTAACTATACCTGAATATTTATAAACAAAAAAATACCAGAACTATGTCCTTGACAATTGCACTAAGAAGTCTTTGCCAAAATCAGGTGCTCAGTGCAGTAGTTAAAAACTTAAAAGTTGTACCACCTCTGGTGCAAGATTAGGGACCCATAGCCTCAGAGAAGAAAATAGAGAGTACTCAGAGAAGGCCTTGAATAATAGGCAGGCTGTTTGTCTGTGTTTCGACGGTAAGCTTGCTGACACCAAATGTAGTTACCTAAGTGTAGTTACAGGATTAGAGCTACGCTCGTGGTGTCCGGTCTACCCAGCACTCTTTGTCACATAATGCTTTGAAACTACTGACGGTCTTGGCCGCCACCACCTTCTCACTTAACTTGTTCCAACTGTGTACCACTCTGTATGCGAAAGGAAATTTTTTTATATATCTTTGGCATCTTTGTTTAGTTAGTTTAAATCTATGACCTTTTGTTCTTGAAGTTCCAGGTCTCGGGAAATCTTCCCTATCGATTTTATCAATTCCTGTTACTATTTTGTACATAGTGATTTTATCACCTCTTTTTGTTGTCTTCTAGTTTTGGCATATATAATGCCTCTGACCTCTCCACATAGCTCTTGCCCTTTAGTTCTGGGAGCCACTTAGTAGCATGTCTTTGCACCTTTTCCAGTTTGTTGATGTGCTTCTTAAGATATGGGCACCACACAACCGCTGCATATTCTAGCCTTGGCCGAACAAAACTCGTGAACAATTTCTTTAGTATTTCGCCATCCATGTATTTAAACAAAATTCTGAAGTTAGAAAGCGTGGCATAGGCTCCTCACACAACGTTCTTTATGTGGGCCTCAAGTGATAGTTTTCTATCTAGAATCAACCCTAGACCTCTTTCTTTTATCAGAATTATATAAAGATTTCTCACATAATTTGTAGGTTGTGTGGGATCTATGTTCTATTCCACATTCCATAACATGGCATTTATTCACATTAAATTTCATTTGCCAAGTGGTGCTCCATATATTTATTTTGTCCAGGTTTTCTTGAAGGGCATGACAATCATCTAAATTTCTTATCCATCCCATTATCTTAGCATCATCAGCAAACATGTTTATATAATTCTGTATTCCAACTGGTAGATCATTTATGTAGACAATGAACATTTCTGGTGCATGTACTGTGGTACTCCACTTGTGACACTTCTCCAGTCCGATTGCCTCTGATTACTGCCCTCATTTTTCTATCAGTCAGAAAATTTTTCAGCCATGTTAGAAGCTTACCTGTCACCCATCCAAAATTTTCTAGTTTCCAGAACAACCTCTTATGTGGAACTCTGTCGAAAGCCTTTTTTATGTCTAGATAGATGCAGTCGACCCAACTACCTTTTTCCTTTAAAATCTCTGTGGCTCAATCATAGAAACTGAGTAAATTCGATACACAGGATCTTCCAGATCGAAAACAATACTGTCTGTGTGATATTATATAATTTCTCTCAAGGTGTTCTACCCATTTAGTTTTTATTATTTTTTTTTGTTTTCAATCCTTTCACTGTTACACTTGTCAATGATTCAGGTCTATAACTGAGAGAGGTGGGGTCTTCCCTGTTGCCACTTTTGTAGATTGGAACTGTGTTAGCCTTTTTCCACATGTTTGCTATGACTCCTGTACACAGGGATGCCTGAAAGATCAGGTCAAGTGGAAGGCTGAGCTCAGATGCACATTCTCTCAGAACCCATGGTGAAACTCCATCTGGACCAACTGCTTTGTTCTTACTTAGCTACTTTAGCATATTTTCCACTTCATCTCTAGTTTAAATCTAGACACCTCTATACGCTCTATGATGTTCTCAGAAATTCTTATTGTGTCTGGTTCTCTTAAGATTTCATTTTGTATAAACACACTTTGGAACTTTTGGTTTAATGTTTCAGACATTGCATTATCATTTTCTGTGAATCTGTTTCCTATTTTCAACCTCTGGATATTATCCTTTACCTGCAATTTGTTGTTTATGAATTTGTAGAATAGGCCCAGTTCTGTTTTACATTTATCCATTATCCCTTTTTAAAAATTTCTTTCTGCCTCTTCCCTTACTGCTGTATAGTTGTTTCTCGCATCTTTGTATCGCTGGTATGATTGGGGGTTTGGCTTCTTTCTATTTTGATACCTGCTTGATGGGGTTCTGCTCTTCTACCCCCCAAGCCCGGCCCGAGGCCAGGCTCGACTTGTGAGAGTTTGGTCCACCAGGCTGTTGCTTGGAGCGGCCCGCAGGGCCACATACCCACCACAGCCCGGCTGATCCGAAACTTCTCTTAGAAAACAGTCCAGTTTTCTCCTGAAGATGTCCACGGTTGTTCCGGCAATATTTCTTATAGTCGCTGGGAGGACGTTGAACAACCGCGGACCTCTGATGTTTATACAGTGCTCTCTGATTGTGCCTGTGGCACCTCTGCTCTTCACTGGTTCAATCTTGCATTTTTTTCCATATCGTTCACTCCAGTACGTTGTTATTTTACTGTGTAGATTTGGGACCTGGCCCTCCAGTATCTTCCATGTGTATATTATTTGGTATCTCTCTCGTCTCCTTTCTAGAGAGTACATTTGGAGAGCTTTGAGACGATCCCAATAATTTAGGTGTTTTATCTCGTCTATGCGTGCCGTATATGTTCTCTGTATTCCCTCTATTTCAGCAATCTCTCCTGCTCTGACGGGGGAAGTGAATACTGAGCAGTACTCGAGACGGGACAACATAAGTGACTTGAAGAGTACAACCATTGTGATGGGATCCCTGGATTTGAAAGTTCTCATAATCCATCCGATCATTTTTCTGGCCGACGCAATATTTGCTTGGTTATGCTCCCTAAACGTTAGATCGTCGGACATCATTATTCCCAAATCCTTGACATGCTGTTTTTCTACTATGGGAAGATTCGATTGTGTTTTGCACCCTGTATTATGTTTCAGATCCTCATTTTTGTCGTACCTGAGTACCTGAAATTTATCACTGTTAAACATCATGTTATTTTCTGCTGCCCAATCGAAAACTTTGTTGACATCTGCTTGTAGTTTTTCAATGTCTTTCATTCCATGTTTGTGTCTTTTGGTCTGTGGCCCTCTCTCAATTTCTGTTGAACCAATCCTGTTTTCTGGCCCTGCATCTCTGTTTTGGTATGAATGTTTGTGTGCCTTCATTGTATATTTTGCAAAATTTGGCATACATTTAATTTACTTCCCTGTCTAGCAACAAGTCTGCCTAATTACTTATTAAAAAAAATTTGAAGTTCCCCATAGTGACCTCTCTCTCTTGAAATCAAGTTTATCAACTGTTTCAATGTCCCCATTTTCTGTGTGTGTGTTTGGAGGCTAAGCTTGCTGATACCATGTGTGTGTGTGTTTGGAGGCTAAGCTTGCTGATACCATGTGTGTGTGTGTTTGGAGGCTAAGCTTGCTGATACCATGTGTGTGTGTGTGTGTGTGTTTGGAGGCTAAGCTTGCTGATACCGTTTGTGTGTGTGTGTGTGTGTTTAGAGGCTAAGCTTGATGATACCATGTGTGTATTTGGAGGCTAAGTTTGCTGATACCATGTGTGTGTGTGTGTGTTTGGAGGCTAAGCTTGCTGATACCGTGTGTGTGTGTGTGTGTTTGGAGGCTAAGCTTGCTGATACCATGTGTGTGTGTGTGTTTGGAGGCTAAGCTTGCTGATACCATGTGTGTGTGTGTGTTTGGAGGCTAAGCTTGCTGATACCATGTGTGTGTGTGTGTTTGGAGGCTAAGCTTGCTGATACCATGTGTGTGTGTGTGTTTGGAGGCTAAGTTTGCTAACACCGTGTGTGTACTCACCTGTTTAAATAATAATAGGGGTGTGTACCACGTCTGGTGCAATTGTAGGGACCCACAGCCTTGAAGAAAATAGAGTATTCAGAGAAGACCTTGTGGATTCTCACTGAACACTAATCTTTTCTTCTCCTATCACCCTTCTTATTTTGTTTTATGCTGTATTCTATTATATATCATATAAATACATAGCCAAATGGCAATATTTATTATGTCTATACAAAAAGAAGACATCCACTTTATTTTTTTTCTCTCCTTTGTTTCTATGTGGATTTTGTTGTGACTAATGATCCTCCTCCTTCCCATCAACAGGTCTTCCTCACTGGGCTTGCTCGGCTTTTGTGTTACTGTGAGGGTGCCATCATCGTTTACCCCTCAAGACTGACTCATGCTGGCATTGCATTTGTGGACTTCCCTTCACAGTAAACAGTCCTTCTCCATATGGTGATTGTCCAGGGCAAGCAGGGTGTGACTGCCATCTTGGAGAAGCAGGGTCTTTTAATATGAAGAATCTTCCGTCTTCTCTACTTACGCCAGCTTGTGCCGGCCTTGCATTCTTGTTACTTCATGGCCCTTGGGCCTTTTTTATTTATTTTACATAATAATTTTTTTTATTAATACCCGTGTTTCACAAGAGATCCTTAACATTTTAAGCACCAATTGTATTGACTAATGTACGTCTTGTAACCTTTAAGACATAAATAGACAAGACATAGATAAATGAGTGAATAATACTGAGTGACTAGGTTAGGGCGAGGAACATAGTACAGTGTCTGGCTTTGGAAGAATGCCTACTGTTTTAGAAACCTTATTGCCATGATCATAATCGTATGGGTTAAAAAGCATTTGTTGTCACTCCTACACTGTGTCTTGTTGAGCTTGAAACCTTTGCTCCTTGTTCGTGTTACATCTGACCTTTTGAAGAAATTGTATGAATCAATATCCTCCAAATTGTTCAGTATTTTAAAGGTTTCGCTCTATTACTCTCTCATTTGCATATATCTAAGCATATAGATTAGATATAGATTTAGATTAGATTTTTTAGTCAGGTAAAGGTACATACATTGCAGATGAGTTACAAAGGGAAAGACATTGACTAGAGTTCACTAGCTCTATTGGAAGAGAAACGTCTGCAAGACAAGTGTGGGCAAAAATTAAGGTAGCAGCGGCTCACAACGACCCCCAACGGCTTCATTTTGTATCTTCTCCAACTTGCCCATCCTACCTTTACCAAAACAAGAAATGACAGGTGCAGCATAATCAATAAGAAATCTTACAGTACTCAAGTACATCATTCGTTGCACTTGGACTCCCACTCCTTTCCACAGCATGCCAAGGCCTTCAGAGGTTGTAATCTCTTCCGACATTGACTCAACAGTCTGTTCATCTCAGTTTCCAAACTCTCATAGGTATATCCAACATATATGCCTAAATATTTATATATATTAACTCTATATTTTTACCGTTTATTTCCAATATAATGGGCCTCCGACTTCTACATTCAAACTTTAGTTTTGTCTTCATTAACCACTAGTCCCATGTGGTGACACTGGTTTCCGAAATTGTCCAACACTGTTTGAATCTTTGAAATATCTTTGCCCTGAAACAAAATATCATCAGCATATATGATTGGAGTTACCCAATTTGAGTATTTCTCAGATGCTATCTTATTCATTAGTACATTAAACAGGGTGAGACTCAACACTCCTCCCTGAGGTGTGCAGAGTTCTTGACCTTGATACCTTGAACCATACAACCTTGATACCACACCTGAGCCTTCCTTTCCTGAAGATAATCCCCTATCCAGCGCAATAATCTCCCTTCAACACCAAGACCAGCTAATTCATATAAAATAACCTCTTTGTTGGCTTTATCAAAAGCTCCTTATAAATCAATAAAAATTCTATAATAATCATTACCATTAGCTAGACATTTAATAATACAGTCAGAGGTACTTTTTCCTCTGAGGAACCCGAAAAATTATTAGACAGCTGATCACCTATTATATACAAAAGTTTATTTGAAATGATCCTCTCCATCATTTTACAAAAACACGAGGTTAAAGACACAGGTCTGTACTCTCCATTGGCTTTAGGGATAAGGATGATCATAGTTCTTTTTCATTAACTGGGAATTCTGCCCTCTTTATAACTAATATTAAAGAGGTCTAACAGCGGGCTTTTCGTCATAATGGCAAGTTCATTAAGTATTTCATAAGTTACTCCATCCTCCCCAGGGGGCGGTAGATTTCCCAACTTTAATCGCCGTTATTAGTTCTTCTCTGGTAATACCTGTGCAAGTGACATCACCACTGTTACCTGCTGTAAGTATAAAATCCTTTCTTAGATCTTTCCAAGAATCAAACGACTCTCTCGTTACAGCGGGTAATTAAATGAACTAAGTTTGGCAGCTTCCGCCCATTTATTTACGAGACCTTTTGCAATTCCTTACTGGTCAGGATGTGCAACAAAATTATGCTTTTTACCCCTTATTTCATTTATGTCTTGCCAGATTTCCTTCAAGTTTGTTATTCCTAACTTTCTCTGCAAACTCCTGCCAATACTTGCTCCAAATTTCCTTTCTCTTCTCCGCACACTTTTATGGGGGGATGCTTTTCTATACCAGATGTTTTCCGGTTCAATGTTGCATTAAATACATCTACCTCCTTAATTAAATCTTAATAAAATGCTTCTGCCGAGTCTGGCTTATAAGTATCATACCAAGACTTAATATGACCAACAAGACCCCTTAATTCTCCCTTATTAAACTTTAAGCTTTTCCTCTGAAGGCAGGCATGCTTTTTATCTAGTTTAAGCTGTATTTGTAATGCAAAATCTCTTAGCATTTCATCCACAGTAAGACAATTCTCCTCTATGCCCTCAGCATTTATCAAACAAGCATAATCTAATCTCCCTTCCCTCAGATGAGGAGAGGGCTCGCCCAGCAGTTGAACATCTTCATGTTCAACATGTTCATCTTCATGTTCAGATTGTTACCATCCCTATCCCCAGTTTCCTGGAGTGCTGCTATGTTAATATTCTCTCTAAGAGTATAATAGTGTACATCCACCGCTCTAGTTTTTAATCCATTAACGTTCCAAGATAATATTATCAATCTACTTTCATCCATGAACTCCGTAATATTTTTTCTTTCTCCTCACTTGCACAACTACTACTAACATCGAAGGTAATAGTATTCATATCTATTTTCTTTGTTATTTCTGTATACCTTTTTACTTTAACGAAGGTACCACCCAGGTGTAGGGAGGAATGATCTTTTCCAGGTATATTTTGAAAATCAGCATCGTTTTGCCACGTACCGCTTCGGTGGGTAGGCGGTTCCATGAGTTAATAACTCTGTGGGTGAAAAAGTATCTCCTGTAACTGGTAACTGGCTATTCAGACCAAGGACTTCGGGTAGATGTAGTTTACATGGACCTGAACAACGGTCGTAGTCTGCTGTCTGCTCTGTGTCGAGGCTGTAGCGTCTTGGGTCGATTAGAACTGTACACGCCGAGTGCTACATTCTTGACTGGAGATTGTACTGTGTGCTATTCGATTGATTGATGAAGATTAAGCCACTCAAGAGGTGACACGGGCATGAATACCCCGTAAGTGGTGGCCCTTTTGAGCCATTACCAGTATCAAGAGCTGATACTGGAGATCTGTGCAGGTGCGACTGCACCCTGCGTGACGGAAGATGTCTCCCGTGTGGTGTGTGCTATTCTGATTTATTTATAAAGATTAAGCCACCCAAGAGGTGGCACGGGCATGAATAGCCCGTAATGTGCTATTCTCAAGTCGCTTGCTTATGTACGGTGACGACACCTCACAGTAAGATATAGAAGGGTGGAAAACCGTTACCTGTAAATAGGGATAGGATTAATGCTTGTGTAATTAGTTATGCCATTATGATGATGAGATAATGGAGTATATGGATTACTCGATCACTACATCACCTTCAACTATTACTAGGGGAACTATTCCATGGTCCAGCGATTTTCTGAAAAGGAGTTTCACTGGCAAGCATAGTGAATTAAGAGCATAAGAATAAAGGTAACTGCAGAAGGCCTATTGGCCCATACGAGGCAGCTCCTATCTATAACCACCCAAACCCACTCATATACATGTCCAACCCACGCTTGAAACAATCGAGGGACCCCACCTCCACCACGTTACGCGGCAATTGGTTCCACAAATCAACAACCCTGTTGTCAAACCAGTATTTACCCAAGTCTTTCCTAAATCTAAACTTATCCAATTTATACCCATTGTTTTGTGTTCTGTCATGTGTTGATACTTTTAATACCCTACTAATATCCCCTTTGTTATGTCCATTCATCCACTTGTAAACCTCTATCATATCACCCCTAACTCTTCGCTTTTCCAGTGAATGCAATTTAAGCTTTGTTAATCTTTCTTCATATAAAAGATTTCTATTTTGGGGAATTAACTTAGTCACCCTACTCTAGACACGTTCAAGTGAATTTATATTCATTCTATAATATGGCGACCAAAACTGAACTGCATAATGTAAATGGGGCCTAACCAGAGCAAGATATAGCTGAAGAACCACACCAGGTGTCTTGTTACTAACACTTCGATTAATAAATCCCAGTGTCCTATTTGCCTTATTACGAGCATTCATGCATTGATCCTTTTGTTTTAAATTCTTACTAATCATAACTCCCAGATCCCTTTCACAATCCGACTTCGCAATCTCAACACCATCTAGCTCGTATCTTGTAACTATCATCATTACCTAGTCTCAAAACTTTACATTTATCAGCATTAAACTGCATCTGTCAATCTTTTGACCATTTCAAAACCCTATTTAGATCAACTTGAAGTGATAGTGAGTCTTCTTCCGTGTTAATTTCCCTACCTATTTTTGTATCATCTGCAAATTTGCAAAAGTTGCTACTCAACATAAGAACACAAGAACACAAGAACAAAGGCAACTGCAGAAGGCCCACCGGCCCATACGAGGCAGCTCCTACCTACAACCACCCAATTAATTTGCCAGTTCCTTTACGACTTGGGACTTAAATCCATTTACACTTTGGGCTTCTGAGTCTTTTAGTTTGTCAATGCTCTTCCTGATCGTGTCACGTGTAATTGGTATTTCTCTTAATTCATTCTCCTTACCTCCGACAAACATTTGTGTTGGTGATGGGATGTCATTCACGCTTTCTAGTGTGAACACTGATGTTAGGTATTCATTGAGAGTGTTTGCCGCCCTTTTATGATACAACTTAAAATTGTTAGTCTCATCTTTTATGGGTCCTACGGAGTCAGTTCTTTGTTTGGGTTTTACTTCGTATATACTTGCCCGAAACGCTATGCGTATTAGTGGCTTTAGGTATTGTATTTTAAATTTTAAAATTTTGCCCCGAGGTGCGAGTTTATTGGGAGTACTTAGCTGTATCATTAGCAAGGTAATTAACTATAGTTTGCTGTCCTCCGTCCTTTAACAAATCCATTGACCCCTCCCCTAACCTGCCTATTTTGTGCAATAGTCGGTTTAGGATGATCCTTTCAAGCATCTTCCAAGTGCATTACATGAGACTGATAGGTCTATAAGTAAGTAAGTAATTATCAAAAGAAGGCACCAAACCGGGAAGGCTATGTAGCACCATCAAATACGCAAAATAATCAGAGGGCGCTAAATATCACCAAGGATGCCAATACGAGAACAAAAACGCATAAGGCGAACGATATCAAAAGTATCCGAGTCACCAAGAATTCTATCGAGGGACAGGTGACCGCGAGGGGCGGTCGGAAAGCAAGACACACGCTCGTCCTGGAAGTCAGGACATTCAAGAAGGACATGCACGACCGTAAGAGGGACAATGCAACTAGGACAATAAGGAGCAGGGCGGCGCTCCATCAAGTGACCATGGGTTAAGCGAGTATGGCCAATACGCAACCTCGCCAGAGCTGTTTCCCACCGCCGGTTACGGTGGAAGGAGGACGGCCACGAGGAAACACAACATTTAAGAGTACGTAGCTTGTTACCAGTAACAGACAACCAAGAAGCCTGCCAACGGGTAAGGACTGAGGAATGGATAACCGGGTAAAAGTCGGAATACGGAATGCCTTTACGAGAGATGGGACAAGAGCGGACAGCTTCCTTAGCGGCAGCATCCGCACGCTCATTTAAAGACACGCCAATATGGCTGGGAACCCAACAAAACTCAACCGACTTAAATTTACTGTGAACGAGAAACAGCCAATGCTGGATCTCGACAACTACCGGATGAACTGGATTAAAGCACCCGAGAGCCATGAGGGCACTACGAGAGTCAACAACAACCACAAAGGAAGACTGACAACGAGAAAGCAGGAGACGAAGAGCATAGAGAATAGCATAAAGTTCTGCTGTAAAGATGCTAGTCTCCGGAGGCAAGCGACACATATAAGTGCGATCAGGAAAAACAACAGAGTAGCCAACACCGTCCGCTGACTTAGACCCATCGGTGAAGACAGAAACGGACCGGGAGTGAGAAGAAAAGTGCTCGAGGAAAAGGCGTTTTAGAACTGTAGGAGGGGTAAAAGCTTTAGTGATACGAGTCAAGGATGTACAAAACCGCGGAAGAGGGACCCTCCACGGGGGCAAAGAAGGAACAACACGAGGAGAAACATCAGAAATACGAATGGAAAGAGAATCCTGGAGGCGAGATAACCGGACAGAAAGAGGGAGGTGGTGAAGAGGAACAGGAACCGCAGGAGGGGTAAAAGTCAAAGCACGACAGAGGCGAGAGGAAGGATGTTGCAAGGACCGCGCAAGATAGCGAAGACAGTAGCGATCACGGCGGTCCTGGAGAGACAGGAAGCCAGTGTCAACATACAAGCTAAGGACGGGAGTCGAACGAAAGGCACCAGAACTGAGGCGCAACCCAGTATGGTGCAAAGCATCAAGACGGCGAAGAGTAGAAGGAGAAGCAGACGAGTAAGCAGGGCAACCATAATCGAGCTTAGACAGGACGAGAGAGGAATGTAAAGCAAGGAGAGTGCGCCTATCAGCCCCCCAAGAAGTATGGGACAAGACCCGAAGGAGGGTAAGGGACTTAGAGCACTCAACACGGAGGTAAGAGATATGGGGAGACCAAGACAAACGAGTGTCAAGGAATAACCCCAAAAGCTTCGCGGAATCTTTGTATTCAAGGGGATGACCATAAAGTGACAAAGAGGGACGAAGAACAACCCGTTTCCGCGTAAAAGTCATGGCACAAGTCTTAGAAGTAGAGAACTTGAAGCCATGACCTGTGGCCCAAGACGACACGGCATCAATCGCAAGTTGAAGCCGGCGTTGAAGGAGAGGCGAATCATCACCCTGACAACAAAGGGTAAGATCATCGACATAGAGAGCGGAGAAGACACCAGAAGGAAGAGAGGAAAGAAGACCATTGAGGGCAACCAGAAAAAGAGTAGTGCTCAGAACACTACCCTGGGGCACACCTTCGTATTGCTGAAAAGGGGGAGAGAGAGCGGTACCAAGGCGCACCCGAAAGGAACGACGAGAGAGGAAGCTGCGGAGAAAGAGAGGGAGATGACCACGAAGGCCAAAAGAATGAAGTTGAGATAGGATATGATAACGCCAAGTGGTGTCGTAAGCCTTTTCTAGGTCAAAAAGGACGGCAACAACGGAGGTCTTCGCAGCAAAAGCAGTACGTATATAGACCTCCAAGTTCACCAGGACATCTGTCGTGCTGCGGCACTTGCGGAAACCAAATTGAGAAGGGGAGAGGAGGTGATGGTGTTCCAGGAACCACATCAGACGAACGTTAACCATACGTTCAAAGAGTTTGCAGACACAACTTGTGAGAGCAATAGGGCGAAAGTCCTTAGGGGAAGTACCCAGAGACCCTGGTTTGCGAACAGGGAGGACAACGGCATCGAGCCAGTCCTCAGGGACTGACGACGACTCCCAGATCCGATTATACAGACTCAGTAAATACTGAGACGTGCTCGGAGGGAGATGGCGAAGCATCTCATAATGAATACCATCGGAGCCCGCCGCCGTAGAACCGCAGAGGGCCAGGGCAGAACGAAGTTCAGAGAGAGAGAAGGGATCATTATAGGGAAGCTGAAGATGAGTGCAGAAATCTAAAGGACGAGACTCAAGGACAGGTTTACGAAGAAGGAAAGATTGGGGAAGATGAAGACCAGAGCTAACAGAAGAAAAGTGGGAACCCAGTTCGGAAGCGACCTGCAACGGGTCCGCCACAAGAGTATCATGGAGGTGAAGGACCGGTGAAACATCGGGAACGAACTTACCCGCTATCTTGCGGATACGCTTCCAGATCTGGGCCAGAGGGGTTTCGGACGTAATTGTCGAGACATAAGATGCCCAACATTCACGTTTAGCCGTACGGATGGCCCTACGGGCCACCGCACTCGCTCTCCGAAAGAAAAGAAAAGAATCGGCCGTCTGCCTACGGCGGTGCTTCTTCCAGGCTGCACGCTTACAGCGGACAGCCCGAGCACAGTCCGCATTCCACCAGGGAACGCACTTCCGTGGACCCCGAGAGGAAGAGCGAGGAATAGAGCGGAGGGCAGCGTCGAAGACAGTGTCATGAAAAAGGAGGAGAGCGCGAGAGAGGGGCAGAAGGGAGAGGTCAGAGAGAGTAGCACTGAGGGAAAACAGGGTCCAGTCCGCCTTAGCAAACTGCCACCTAGGGAAAGAGAGGGAAGGGCGAAAAGAGAAAAAGGAAACAAGGATGGGGAAATGATCACTTCCATGGAGGTCATCAAGAACCTGCCATGTGAAATCTAAGTAAAGAGAAGAAGAGCAGAGAGAAAGATCAAGACAAGAAAGGGTGCGAGTTCGAGAGTCCAAATGAGTGGGCTCACCAGAATTCAGAAGAGACAGGGAAGAAGAGAGGAGAAACGGCTCAAGGAGGCGACCCCGGGTATTCGTCAGAACGTCACCCCAAAGAGAATGACGACAATTGAAGTCACCCAGCAGGAGCACAGGCTCCGGCAAGGAGTCTAGGAGGTGTTTCAAATCAGGAAGAGAGAGCGGGACACTCGGGGGGAGATAAATGGAACAAACTGTGTACCATTTCCCCACAAAGATACGAGCAGCAGAACAATGGAGAGGCGAAGGAAAAAGTAAAGGAACAAAGGGAACATCAGCCCGAATCAAGAGAGCAGAAGAATTAGAAGCCCCAGCAATGGCTGGGGGGGGGGAGAGAAAGGAATAGCCACGAAAACGACCAGGACGAGCACCAAGCATCGGCTCCTGGAGACAGACACAAAGGGGCGAAAACCGCGAAACCAGAAGTTGGAGTTCGAGGAAATTGGCGTAATAACCTCGAACGTTCCATTGAAGAATGGACAACGACGAGAAGAGAAAGGACAAAAACAGAGAACAAGGAAGAAACAAAGGCGAAAGACCAACAGAGCACGTTAAAGAATATCAGGGTCGGGATCAGGGTCAGCAAAGTCAGGGTTAGGGGGCATGGGTAAACTGAGCAAAGACGGAGGGAAGGAAACGGGAGAACAGATCAGAGGTGGGCGGGCAGGGTCCGGAGGAGGAGGAGGAGGAGGAGGAGGAGGAGGAGGAGACAACGGAGAGGAGCAGTCAAGGACAGCAGCAGGAAGAGGGGGAGTAGAAAGAGAGGAGCGCACCCCAGCAAGAGCAGCAACCGAAAGGGAAGCAGGGGCCAAAGAAACCTCCATAGCAGGAACAGGGGGCGCAAGCACTGAAACGGGAGTGGAAGGAGCAACAGAGCCAGAAGGAGGAGCTGAGGAAGAAAGCGAAGCCTTCTTACCCGCCGGGGAAGAGGAAGGAGAGGAGCCAGGCTTACGCTTCTGACTTAAAGAGACCGGTGTCCCAGCAACTACGTACCGGGCAACGGATTCCAGTGTCTCAACAGGAGAAGCCGAACGAGAGCACACACGACGGCCATTAGGAGAGCGATGGACATCCGCCCGCACCGACAGGCGGCGGGGAGAGCCGATAGATGGAGGAAGAGGATGGGAAGGAGGATCGGAGGGGGACGAGGAAGGAGACACAGAAGACACGACAGACCGGGTAGAAGGAAGGGGAACCCCAGACAGAGGACCAGGAGGAGGATCCTTCGGGAGAGAACCCAAAGGGACAGAGGAGGGGGCAGTGGGCGCATCAGGGTCCAAGGCCTGGAAACGGTTGTGAGTCTGAGGAAGGCGGGAAGGACGAGGAGAGGAAGAGCGCAACACGCGAGCATAAGAGATATTAGCGTAAGGCGGGAGCCGGCGAACCTGGCGCCTCGCCTCAGGAAAAGATAAACGCTCCCGGTGCTTCAAGTTGAGGACGGCTGCCTCAAGCTTGTAATGGACACACGCACGGGAGAAGGTAGGATGGGCCTCACCGCAGTTGAGGCAACGAGCCTGGGGAGAAGCGCACTCCGACTTAGAGTGACCTTCGCCACCACACAAAGGACAGAGAGAGACAGTCCCGGAGCAGCGGAGGGCACCATGCCCAAACCTCCAGCACTTGTTGCAGAGCCGAGGAGAAGGAATGTACTCCTGGACAGAGCACCTGGCACCAGCAAGAATGACAGGGTGGAAGGGTCCTACCATCAAAGGTAATCTTCACAACCCGGAGGGGTTGACGGCGACTACCACGAGGGGGACGAGTAAACGTGTCCACCTGGAGAATAGAATGGCCCTGGGCAGCGAGGATATGTCGAATATCGTCGTGGCAGTCGCGTAGGTCCCGAACACCGGTCGCAACATGGGGCGGGAGCAAAATAGTGCCAACACTGGCATTCAACTGGACGTTCTTCGAGACCCGAACGGGGGTCTCGCCAAGGCAGGATAAGGCAGCCAAGCGGGAAGCAGCATCCTGAGAAGGAGCAGCAACGACACGCGTACCGAGACGAGTGGGGTTAAAAGTAATGGAGGCATCCACGGAATCAATGAGATGTCGATGAAGGGAGAAATCGTCAGGAGGCGCAGAATCAAGAGGGAGGAGATCAAAATATTTGGCCCACGAAGCGGGACCAAACAAGGCTTGATAGGTAGCAGAACTGGAAGGAATCGAGCGAGGGCGGCCGTGACGAGAACGGCGGTGAGAACCCCCAGAGAGAGGGGTTAAAAGGCGCAGTAGTAACAACTAGAGAAGGAGCCGCGCCAGGGGACGAGGTAGTCACCACTGGGGGCTTGGGGCTCGACCCAACCACAGAGGAGGGAGGGGAGCCAGGGGAAGGAGTCAGAGAGGCCAAAGGAGGAGCAAGGTCGGGGCCCAATGCAGCGGAGGCTACAGAGCCCGGTCTTCCAATACGGACCGACTCGGGGGCTTGGTCGCCCACCCCACGAGCCTGAGAAGGTAAACCAGAAGAAGCCGAAGCAGGGGTAATCATCTTGACGAAAGAAGAATTCACTCACGAATGTGCCCCCACACCCACCATGGAGCCACAATTAGAGGCAGGACACCCAACAAGAAGCTATCGCCGATCTTGTCGGGGCCTCCTAGGGGTGCGTCGTGAGTATACGCCCCACAAACGCCACCTTAAGAAACCGACAGTCCGTCGAGATCGGGTTCAGTGACGAAGTGGGGATTGACAATAAAAGGTTCCCCTCGCTCTCGACGTCGGGTACTGCAGTTCTACGGGTGCAAGAGTATGCCTCCTCAAGCACCCGGGCGTCAAAATAGAAGAAGTCCAAGGGAAGAACCAGAACGAGCAAAAGGTCGGTAGGAAACGGCAAGCAGATAGGAGAAGAGGGGGGAGAAAAACGAAACAGAAGGAAAAGGAAAGGAAAAGATGCCCAGCAGAATTGGAGAGGACGGCAGCAGGAGCACAAGGCTAGAAAAGGACAGGACTGTCCCAAGGAGCATCACACTCCGGCAGCCGCCCACCAAGCCCCCACACGGCGACAACGAGCTGAGCGGGGAGGGGGATAGGTCTATAATTGCCAGGGTCATTGGGTTTCGGTATTTGGACCATTATTGCATGTTTCCATTGTGTGGGCAACACTCCACATAGGAATGACTTGTTAAACAGGTGGAGTAGTGGATTGCCAGACACTTCACACAGTGCATTGAGTATGTCGTAGGTGACGCCATCTTCACCAGGTGCTGTACTTTTACCCTTTTCATAGCCCCCTTTACTTCCTTGGCTGTAATTGGTTCCCCATACTCGTCATCACTAGATTGTGCTCTTTTTATCCTAATCCTTCTGTCATTATGTCGGAGGAGCTGTTCCCTGCTTACTTCTGCAGGGAGGGAGGAGGATGATGCTGCATCACTCCACTTGTGAATTAGTTCTTCAGCCTTACCCTGGGGGTCGTTGTGAGCCGCAGGCCGGGCTCTGCTCCCCTTAGCTACCTTAATTTTTGCCCACACTTGTCTTGCAGACGTTTCTCTTCCAATAGAGCTAGTGAACTCTAGTCATTGTCTTTCCCTTTGTAACTCATCTGCAATGTATGTACCTTTACCTGACTAAAAAATCTAATCTAAATCTATATCTAATCTATATGCTTAGATATATGCAAATGAGAGAGTAATAGAGCGAAACCTTTAAAATACTGAACAATTTGGAGGATATTGATTCATACAATTTCTTCAAAAGGTCAGATGTAACACGAACAAGGAGCAAAGGTTTCAAGCTCAACAAGCCACTGTGTAGGAGTGACAACAAATGCTTTTTAACCCATACGATTATGATCATGGCAATAAGGTTTCTAAAACAGTAGGCATTCTTCCAAAGCCAGACACTGTACTATGTTCCTCGCCCTAACCTAGTCACTCAGTATTATTCACTCATTTATCTATGTCTTGTCTATTTATGTCTTAAAGGTTACAAGACGTACATTAGTCAATACAATTGGTGCTTAAAATGTTAAGGATCTCTTGTGAAACACGGGTATTAATAAAAAAATTTATTATGTAAAATAAATAAAAAAGGCCCAAGGGCCATGAAGTAACAAGAATGCAAGGTCGGCACAAGCTGGCGTAAGTAGAGAAGACGGAAGATTCTTCATATTAAAAGACCCTGCTTCTCCAAGATGGCAGTCACACCCTGCTTGCCCTGGACAATCACCATATGGAGGACTGTTTACTGTGAAGGGAAGTCCACAAATGCAATGCCAGCATGAGTCAGTCTTGAAGGGTAAACGATGATGGCACCCTCACAGTAACAAAAGACGAGCAAGCCCAGTGAGGAAGACCTGTTGATGGGAAGGAGGAGAATCATTAGTCACAACAAAATCCACATAGAAACAAAGGAGAGAAAAAAAAATAAAGTGGATGTCTTCTTTTTGTATAGACATAATAAATATTGCCATTTGGCTATGTATTTATATGATATATAATAGAATACAGCATAAAACAAAATAAGAAGGGTGATAGGAGAAGAAAAGATTAGTGTTCAGTGATGTTACGGCCCTCTCGGGACGCAACGGGGTTCTTGCTCTGATGTTGTTAGAGGAAGATATATGTATCCGTTCCCAAGCCAGTAGTGGCTATCAAGGGATGAGATCCGTGACGCAAGTAACTTAAAGGGAGTAGGGAAAGAAAGCTAAGAACTTAATATAATATAATGTTCACCATCACCGTTTAAATATATAGAATAAAAGAGTACACAAGGGGGAGGGGTATTAACACTTTACAAGGGGATCGTGCACAATCTAGTCTTCTGCTGAAGACTCTTGATTAAGAAGCTAGGTGCCGAGTCCGCGGTGCTTTCTTCGTGGCCTCAAGACGTGTCCTCTGAGAACGCCGAGTCTACCCTGGCCACAGGTCAGCCACAGCACAGGTCCACTGGGGGCACCGTCGTGGAGGCCGTCAACCACACGTCCAGCAGGTCTGCTGGCAGGTACTGAGCCACCAAGGCTGGTACGGCCACTCCACGAACGATAAAAGGGGTATGCCCTAGACAGGAGTCTCGTGTGATATCACCAATCACCCTCCTGTCCTCAATACCCCAGTGGATTATCGTCTCCAACCGTCGGTCCCGGGTAAATCCTTTCACTGCCACTCCATTGGCAGGCTTAACACACCACAGTGTTCTTCCGGGGGGACGACGTCACAACAGCTGCAGCAAACTTCACTGTATGGAGACTGGCTGCCTCGGGTAGACTGACTACACCTTCAACACAGTGGTCCCAGGTCGGCTCTGTAAGCAGACACGTCATTAATAACCGGGACACTAATACACCACACTCACAGGCTCAGATACAAACGCCCGACATATCCACTCCATAGATGGCGCTGTCTTCGGAGCACCACCTCACCAGAGGTCAGGAGCGGCGGTGTTGAGCGCTGAACCAGACTGGAAACTGGTCCTCGAGGCCAGTACACGCTGTCCTCACTAGGTGTCGTCGTTCGTTTGGCGGGGGTTTCGGGAGCTGACCCACAGATGGCGTGTTTGTCACTGCTCCAGGCTAGGACGCTGGATCCGGGTTCGTAACAAGTGAGAATCCACAAGGTCTTCTCTGAATACTCTATTTTCTTCAAGGCTGTGGGTCCCTACAATTGCACCAGAGGTGGTACACACCCCTATTATTATTTAAACAGGTGAGTACACACACAGTGTTAGCAAACTTAGCCTCCAAACACACACACACACATGGTATCAGCAAACTTAGCCTCCAAATACACACATGGTATCATCAAGCTTAGCCTCTAAACACACACACACACATGGTATCAGCAAACTTAGCCTCCAAACACACACACACACATGGTATCAGCAAGCTTAGCCTCCAAATACACACATGGTATCATCAAGCTTAGCCTCTAAACACACACACACACACATAAACGGTATCAGCAAGCTTAGCCTCCAAACACACACACACACACACACACACACACACACACACACACACACACACACATACATGGTATCAGCAAGCTTAGCCTCCAAACACACACACACACACACACACATACATGGTATCAGCAAGCTTAGCCTCCAAACACACACACATGGTATCAGCAAGCTTAGCCTCCAAATACACACATGGTATCATCAAGCTTAGCCTCTAAACACACACACACACATGGTATCAGGAAGCTTAGCCTCTAAACACACACACATACATGGTATCAGCAAGCTTAGCCTCCAAACACACACACACATGGTATCAGCAAGCTTAGCCTCCAAATACACACATGGTATCATCAAGCTTAGCCTCTAAACACACACACACACATGGTATCAGCAAGCTTAGCCTCCAAACACACACACACATATGGTATCAGCAAACTTAGCCTCCAAATACACACATGGTATCATCAAGCTTAGCCTCTAAACACACACACACACATGGTATCAGCAAGCTTAGCCTCCAAACACACACACACACATGGTATCAGCAAGCTTAGCCTCCAAACACACACACACACACACACATGGTATCAGCAAGCTTAGCCTCCAAACACACACACACACATGGTATCAGCAAGCTTAGCCTCCAAACACACACACACAGAAAATGGGGACATTGAAACAGTTGATAAACTTGATTTCAAGAGAGAGAGGTCACTATGGGGAACTTCAAATTTTTTTTAATAAGTAATTAGGCAGACTTGTTGCTAGACAGGGAAGTAAATTAAATGTATGCCAAATTTTGCAAAATATACAATGAAGGCACACAAACATTCATACCAAAACAGAGATGCAGGGCCAGAAAACAGGATTGGTTCAACAGAAATTGAGAGAGGGCCACAGACCAAAAGACACAAAAATGGAATGAAAGACATTGAAAAACTACAAGCAGATGTCAACAAAGTTTTCGATTGGGCAGCAGAAAATAACATGATGTTTAACAGTGATAAATTTCAGGTACTCAGGTACGACAAAAATGAGGATCTGAAACATAATACAGGGTGCAAAACACAATCGAATCTTCCCATAGTAGAAAAACAGCATGTCAAGGATTTGGGAATAATGATGTCCGACGATCTAACGTTTGGGAGCATAACCAAGCAAATATTGCGTCGGCCAGAAAAATGATCGGATGGATTATGAGAACTTTCAAATCCAGGGATCCCATCACAATGGTTGTACTCTTCAAGTCACTTATGTTGTCCTGTCTCGAGTACTGCTCAGTATTCACTTTCCCCTTCAGAGCACGGTTGCACGGTTGTTCCTGCCGGAACAACCGTGGACATCTTCAGGAGAAAACTGGACTGTTTTCTAAGAGAAGTTCCGGATCAGCCGGGATGTTGTGGGTATGTGGCCCTGCGGGCCGCTCCAAGCAACAGCCTGGTGGACCAAACTCTCACAAGTCGAGCCTGGCCTCGGGCCGGGCTTGGGGGGTAGAAGAGCAGAACCCCATCAAGCAGGTATCAAAATAGAAAGAAGCCAAACCCCCAATCATACCAGCGATACAAAGATGCGAGAAACAACTATACAGCAGTAAGGGAAGAGGCAGAAAGAAATTTTTAAAAAGGGATAATGGATAAATGTAAAACAGAACTGGGCCTATTCTACAAATTCATAAACAACAAATTGCAGGTAAAGGATAATATCCAGAGGTTGAAAATAGGAAACAGATTCACAGAAAATGATAATGCAATGTGTGAAACATTAAACCAAAAGTTCCAAAGTGTGTTTATACAAAATGAAATCTTAAGAGAACCAGACACAATAAGAATTTCTGAGAACATCATAGAGCGTATAGAGGTGTCTAGAGATGAAGTGGAAAATATGCTAAAGTAGCTAAGTAAGAACAAAGCAGTTGGTCCAGATGGAGTTTCACCATGGGTTCTGAGAGAATGTGCATCTGAGCTCAGCCTTCCACTTCACCTGATCTTTCAGGCATCCCTGTGTACAGGAGTCATAGCAAACATGTGGAAAAAAGGCTAACATAGTTCCAATCTACAAAAGTGGCAACAGGGAAGACCCCACCTCTCTCAGTTATAGACCTGAATCATTGACAAGTGTAACAGTGAAAGGATTGAAAACAAAAAAAAAATAATAAAAACTAAATGGGAAGAACACCTTGAGAGAAATTATATAATATCACACAGACAGTATTGTTTTCGATCTGGAAGATCCTGTGTATCGAATTTACTCAGTTTCTATGATTGAGCCACAGAGATTTTAAAGGAAAAAGGTAGTTGGGTCGACTGCATCTATCTAGACATAAAAAAGGCTTTCGACAGAGTTCCACATAAGAGGTTGTTCTGGAAACTAGAAAATTTTGGATGGGTGACAGGTAAGCTTCTAACATGGATGAAAAATTTTCTGACTGATAGAAAAATGAGGGCAGTAATCAGAGGCAATCGGACTGGAGAAGTGTCACAAGTGGAGTACCACAGTACATGCACCAGAAATGTTCATTGTCTACATAAATGATCTACCAGTTGGAATACAGAATTATATAAACATGTTTGCTGATGATGCTAAGATAATGGGATGGATAAGAAATTTAGATGATTGTCATGCCCTTCAAGAAAACCTGGACAAAATAAATATATGGAGCACCACTTGGCAAATGAAATTTAATGTGAATAAATGCCATGTTATGGAATGTGGAATAGAACATAGATCCCACACAACCTACAAATTATGTGAGAAATCTTTATATAATTCTGATAAAAGAAAGAGGTCTAGGGTTGATTCTAGATAGAAAACTATCACTTGAGGCCCACATAAAGAACGTTGTGTGAGGAGCCTATGCCAATTTTTTGTTTATAAATATTCAGGTATAGTTAATGTCAAAATGTTTCAAAACTCAACAATTTATATTTCAAAACAAAAAAAGTAATGAAAACATTACAAAACATTAAAATATAGCCTAATTAATTTTTTGATAAAATAGCACAACTCTCAGAATGTCTAAAGGTGCTTTGAGCAATGATGTAGTAAATTTTATATATATAATATTATATATATAATATTATATATATAATATATATTTACCTGTGACTACTGCTTAGCAAAAATTTGATCTCTGTGAAAATTGGTCTCGTCATTGCTAGGAGATATTTTAAGACCATGATTTGTTGTGGATGGCACTGTAGTCTTCAAGTCATCAATCTAAAAATAGAGGTAATCTTTTAAAATGTAAATTTTGTATAAAAAAAAATGCAAAAATAAATTGCAAGAATAATATGAAGTTATTATACAATTTTTTTTTAATTATTTAAATATTTGTGAGACATTATTAAGAAATGTATGAAGTACAGATTCTCTAACACCTGATATGTATCTGCTTATGTTCCACCACATTACATTCAGGGCTGAAGAGAAAACACAGCCAGTAAGGTAATGATCACTTAGGATGGACTGGGATGCTACATGTAGGTTGGGGCTAAGCTGCGTGAGGCTAGGATGCCCAGCCTGCCTTGTCTAGGCTGGGCTGGGCTAGGCAACACTAGGAAGGAGTCAACAAATCTCTGGAGTGCCTTACTTTTCCTGATATCCTTAAAAAAGCAAGAATGATGCCATTTTATAAAGGAGGCGAGACAGCAGAAATAAACAATTAGAGAAAAATATCAAATCTACTTATACTTTCAAAAATATTTGATTTTTTTTTTTACAAACATCTCTTCCTACTTTGTAAAATTCAACATGAATTCAAACACACACACACATCCCTAGGAAGCAGCCCATAGCAGCTGTCTAACTCCCAGGTACTTATTTACTGTTAGGTGAACCAGATATAGAGAATAACCACAAAATCTTGTAAAGCCACTAGTACACGCAGCATTTCAGGCAGGATATATAATATTAATATATATATATATATATATATATATATATATATATATATATATATATATATATATATATATATATATATATATATATATATATATATATATATATATATATATATATATATATATATATATATATATATATATATATAACTGAAAACTCACACCCCAGAAGTGACTCGAACCCATATGCTATGCCCAAGATTACCATCCGAGTGCCAGCGGGGAAGTGGGTCAAATAGCCTCGGCTATCACTTCCTTATGTCTGGTCGTG